>NW_027361830.1:5202500-5422500 GCF_039654945.1 Dendrobates tinctorius
GGGAATATGTGTCTGCTTGTGATATATGTGCCCGTGCAAAAACCCCCCATAACCGGCCGGCCGGGGAATTGGTACCACTGCCAATTCCTGAGAGACCATGGACTCATTTGCCCATGGATTTCATCACCAACCTTCCCCCCTCCAAGGGTAATACCGTCGTTTGGGTTGTGGTGGACAGGTTTAGTAAGCAGGCACATTTTGTACCTTTGGCAGCTCTACCTAATGCGGAAATGTTGTCCAGATTGTTCGTTGAGCATGTGGTGCGGTTGCATGGGGTACCCTTGAATGTGGTGTCTGATAGAGGAGTGCAATTTGTTTCCAGATTTTGGAGGGCTTTTTGCAAGAGGTTGGGTATTGGTCTGTTTTTTTCATCCGCTTATCATCCTGAGACTAATGGGCAGACCGAGCGGACCAATCAATCTCTGGAGCAAATTTTGCATTGCTTGACCTCAGAGTTTGCATTTAACAACCGCATTAACCAGTCTATGGGTACATCTCCCTTTTTCTGTAATTATGGGTTTCATCCTCATTTTGGAGAATTTTCCCGTTTGAATTCTGGGTGTCCTGGGGCGGATGAGACGATCCAGCGGTTGGGGGAGGTATGGCGGGAGGTCCAGAGTAACATTATGAAGGCCCAGGACAAATTTAAGTTTTTTGCGGACAAAAAACGATCCACGGGACTCGTGTTTCAGATTGGGGATAAGGTATGGTTGTCCACCAAGAATATAAGGCTCAAGGTCCCCTGTGCGAAGCTTGGACCCAAGTTTATAGGTCCCTATGTAATTACCGAAGCAGTTTACCCGGTGGCTTTTCGGTTGCAGCTCCCCCCATCTCTGTGGATCCCAAATGTTATCCATAAGGCCCTTTTGAAACCTGTGAGGTCCGGTGGGGAAGGATCATCAGCTTCCCCACCACCGGTTTTGGTAAACGGGCAGTCGGAGTACGAGGTGGAACGAATCGTCGACTCTAGATTGGTCCGTTGTGCCCTTCAATATCTGATACATTGGAAAGGCTATGGTCCTGAAGAACGGTCGTGGGTTCCTGCTTGATCGGTCCATGCGGATCGGTTGGTCCGGGCCTTTCACGCCAAGTACCCTGAGAGACCTTGGGGTCCGGTGGCCCCCCATTGAGAGGAGGGTACTGTCATGATCCAGGACGGGGTTTCGCTTTGGCCCATCCTGATCAGACAGGGGTTAATTGTTCCGCCTCTCTCTGGCAGAGGGCGGCTATTTAATGCTCACTGGACTTAGGTTCGGCTGAGTTAGTTGACCTTGTGCGTACGTGTGCCTTGTGCCTGATATCTTGCTTGCTTGTTTGGTTTTGATCCGGTTCTGTCCCTGTTACGAGTTCTGCCTGCCTCTGTTGTACTGCGCTACCTCTCGTGTATGACTCTCTGCTTGTGACCCGACTTCTCTCTGCTCGTCCCCTTGGTACCACGTCGCCCTCTTGTGTATGACCTTTGGCTTTGTCTGACTACCCGTCCGTTTGTCCCTCCTGTGCCTCGTTTGCCCGTACTGCTGTGACCTCCGTTTTGCCTGACTCTGAGTTGTTGTATGGTGTCCTGTCATATCTGTAAGCAGGACGCTAAGCCCCGCCCCCTTGCAGTCACCTGACCATAGGTCCTGTGCCAGCTTGCTAACTTCAGTGTCCGCAGGTCCTGTGCCTCTTTACTTTCCGGCGCTAACTGGACCCTGACACTAATAGTTTGAAGCATGCATTGTCACCTCTGCTGCCCTGCTCCACAGGTATCTTTTAGCACTGTTTCTGTACTCAGGACACGCGGACTGGCTCTGTGAGCGAGTGTAGTGCGGTGTCTCTGACAATACGCACCCGAAACCACAAAACTGTGGTCGATCACGATTTTATGCATGAGAGGAGGGATATTCTGAAGCTGCAGCTGCAGAGGGTGGAGGTGTTCTGGGATTTTGGAAATCACACTGGAGAGTGCCAATTCAGCTGGGGAACGCAGCCTCTATGATTACACAAAGAATTCAGTCCGACAAACTCATTCTGGTAAAATTTGTGAAGTTTATTCAATTTATGCTAAGACACAATAAAAGAAACCTGACATATTTCTGGGAGAAAGTAGCACACTTACTCATGGGATAAAAAAGGTAAAAGTAAAAACGATGATATAAAGGAGAAATAACCAACCCTGAACTAGTAGTTTTCACATAAAAAACAAACAGGTGACGCAAAACAAAAAACTACAAAATTAATTGAGAATTCAACAAAAAACTAATAAATATAATACAAATCATTTCTATAAATCAACCCATTAGGGAATTTAAACATAAAATCTAGTATGCCTTCTTAAGGACAATTTCCCTTGGGCAATTGTCACTTCATTTAGGACAAGGTACCCTTTTGCAAGCCAAAAATTGCAAAATGGGGTAAATCACTTGTATGAGACAAAATGTTTAAAAGCTCCAGAATATGCACTGTTCTTATTGTTGGAATTGCCTATATGTTCTGCAATTCTCTATTTAAGCTTTTTTGATTGTCTGCTGTATATAATGGATTTTGTAAATAACATATGTTATACAATAAACAACATATTTTGAGCTGCAATTAATAAAATAATTGGTGGTTAATCCATTTGATGTAAGGGAGAAAAGGGTTACTGTCGGTGAAAATACAATTTTCCTTCCATCATGATATATAAACTATTGCCAAGGAGGGGGGAAATTTTGACTCCATCTGGGCGCCCGATAACTGCAAAAAAGAAATCTGAATTGAAACTGAAAAAATTGTGTTTGAGTAAATAATCAAGGGCAGCAAGAATGAATGATTTTAAAAAACAAAATTCGGAACTATACCTGTCAAGGTGGTATTGGATGGTATTCTTAGGAATAGTGGAGTACAAATTACCAACATCACTAGTTACAAAATAAAGATTATCATGCCATTCAAATGTATCAAAAACCTGGAGCACAGTAGTAATATCTGTGCAATAGCCAGGAGTCCTAGGGATTAACAGTTAAAGGTTGTAAATGCTCATCTAGCCTTTGGCTCAGATTCTCATTAAGGTAGCTTATATCCAAAATTATGGGGCATAGAAGAGATGGAAAAACACCCTTATGGGTTTTGGCAACCCATGGAAAATTGGAAAACTGGGTGGTCAGGTAATAACAATCTATGAAGTTTACTGGAAATGACACTTGTAACAGAGTTGATAAGAGTATCAGTGAGAATATTATGAACCAGTTGAATATATAATGAGGTGTCAATAACAATGACACAACCCCATTGTCCGAATGCCACATAGTTAAATTAATATTTGGTTGTAGATCTCTAATGACTTGGAATTCAGCCTGGGTGGTGAAACGTTTCAGGTTTCTTTTAATGTGTTTTAGCATGAATTGAATAAAATGTCCAAATTTTACCAGGATGGGTGTGCAGAACTACATCCTTCGTTTCCTGATTTTGTCCATGGTGGTTCCGTCTGAATCACGTATTTCAGAGATCAACAAAGAAACCCCGATGTAAGCGCTCAGAGTAGAGATCAGGATAAATGTGAGCCGAGCCTTACTGTGATCTCTGGGAGGCAGAATGAACTAGTCAACAGCAGATGAAGAATTGGTTTTATTTATTTTTTGCACCATTCCTCATGCATTATAATTGATTAAACAACTTTATTTCTTGGGTTGGTGCAATTACAGATACCAGATTTATATAGTTTTTTTTCATATTTAGCTGCTGTCACACACTAAAAAAACTTTTTATAGAAAAAAAAGTTTTTGTATAACCATATGTTGAGAGCTATAATTTTTCTATATTTCTTCAAACAGAGTCATGTTAGGGTTTGTTTTTTGTGGGCCGAGTTGACGTTTTTATTGGTACCATTTTCAGCACATTAGTTTTTTTTATCGCTTTCTGTAAAGATTTTTGGGAGGCAGGCTAAACAAAAACCAGCAATTCAGGATTTGATTTTTGAGCTTTTTTTTTAATGACGTTCACCACATGATAAAAGGGACAGTTTTATTCTTAATGTCAGCACGAATACAGTGATGCCACAGTCATAATTTTTTTTCTTGTTTTGCTGCTTTTATGCAATAACAATGATTTTATAGAAAAAAGTTTTTGCATCGCTATATTCTGTGAGATGTAACTTTTTTATTTCTCCGCTGACAGAGATGGGTGGCAACTTGTTTTTTGAATGACAAGACGGCGTTTTCTGTGATGCAATTCTTATTTACATTTGTTTTTTTATCGGGTTTTATTCCACTTTTTTTGTTTAGTTGTATGATGAAAAAGCTTAGTTTTTTACCAGGTTTTTTTATTTTATTTTTTTTTACTGTGTTCACTGATGGGGTTAACTAGAGTGACAGTTATATAGTTCGAGTCGTTCCGATGCGTCAATACCAAATTTGTGTACCTTTTTGTTTATTTTTTTCTGCATAAATATATGTATCTAATGGCTTAATACTTCTATTTATTTTATTTATTTTGTGTTTAATTTATTTTGAAATTGTTTTAGAAAGAATTTTACCTTTTTTCTTACTTTTATATTTAGTCCTGGTATGGCACTTCAACTTGTATTTCTTTGATCGCTGGTCTCATGCATTGCAATACATATGTACGTCAATCTACTAAAACTCTTGTACATGCCCTCATCATCTCCCGCCTTGACTACTGCAACACTCTACTCTGTGGCCTCCCTGCTAACTCTCTTGCACCACTCCTGTCTGTCCTCAACTCTGCTGCCCGACTAATCCATCTCTCTTCTCGCTACTACCCTGTCTCTCCCCTCTGCAAATCCATCCACTGGCTTCCAATTCCCCAACGAATCCAGTTCAAACTACTAACACTGACCGTCAAAGCCATCCATAACTTGTCCCCTCCCTATATCTCTGAACTAATCTCCAAATATCTTCCCTCACATAATATTTGATCCTCCCAAGACCTCCTACTCTCCTCCACATTTATTCGTTCCTCACACAACCGCCTCCAAGATTTCTCCCGAATATCCCCCATCCTCTTGAATTCCATGCCTCAACACGTCCAATTATCCACCACCCTCGGATCCTTCAAACGGAACCTGAAAACCCATCTTTTCAGGAAAGCCTACAGCCTGAAATAACCATTCTGCCGCCTCACCACCGCCCGAGCTGCCGCCTCATCACCACCAGGGCTGCTGCACCACCGACCTTCTGTCTCTTCCCCTCTATCCCGTAGAATGTAAATCCGCAAGGACAAGGTCCTCTCCCCTCTGCACCAATCTGTCATTGCAAATTTGTTTACTGTTAACGATATCTATAACTTTGTATGCAACTCCCCTTCTCATGTACAGCACAATGGAATTAATGATGCTATTTAAATAAAAAATAATAATAATAAAAATGCATGAGAACTGTCGGTTTTACAATGTTCGAACACCTGTTAGACCCTGCTACTGGCTGAGTCTCACAGGTCACCCTAGCTGGCTGAAGTCAGTATTTGATCTTTGGCTGTAATGTCAACCCTCAGCTTCCCCGTGATCATGTCGCGGGTGTGTCAGAGGACTGAGTGAAAGAGCCCCCTCCCTTTCTCAAACTTCTAAATACCACTATCACTAAAATATAACACGGGGTTAACATCATCGTAACCTGAGCCAATTAGGTCTCAATGATGTTGCCAGTCAGAGCTTTTGCGCTGCACCAAAATTCAATGTCTTTAATAACTACCATCAGCGTAAAGAAGACCAAGGAATCTTGGAAGTGATGATATGGCCCTTACAAATCTGTGAACTCAACATCATCATGTCTGTCTGGGATTATTTGAAGAGAGAAGGATTTGTGCAAGACTGATCAAGGCAAGTAAATGCAAAGTAATTTCTACCTTACCCTATCCAATCTATCCTGCTTCAATGGATTCTATTTTACACATTTTGCTGATCTCTCAAAGAATCAATAATCTTGAAACTAAATCAGTCTACTTCTAGATCTAGACCTACCCAATTAATCATTTAGAATGTGCTTTCTCACAGTGCTACACCAGCAAATTCCTCTGTATTTTTAATTCTGAATTACTAGAATTTGACCGTGTAAGGCTAAGATAGTTAAGAAAAAGAGTAAAACAATCTCAGATTATCTTAATCATTTCCTGTCTGCCTTACAAAATTCTTGAAATTATTAGTTTATTACAGCAAATTACAGTTTATTTTGTTAATGCCGTGTAATCACAGGGATAGATCTAGTGCTGGTTTGACTGCTATAAAAATAAACCAATGGTTTAGAAAGTGGACAAGCGGAAAATTTGATTAATTTACAAGTATTCTCAGTGGTAACCCTAAATTGCATCGCTATGTTTAAACACCGTTGATTTTTCTATTTGCATAGATAATTTCTTGATATATAAAAAGTCAATTAATACATTTGATTACTAAGTTTATACATTTGAATCAAAATTACACCCTGTATAATAGTCCTGCATTCACAATTAAGCTTCCTTTAGAGCTGAAATGCCCCAATATTCTTTGTTTGTTCCATATCTGTACATAGCTTATAAGAAATGTTATTACTGAGTGGTTCTGATTCTGAATCAGTCAGACCCACAAAACTTTGATGTTAGTAGTAGTACACCATTATACATGCAAAGTACAGATGTGTTCAAAAGTTTACATACAATCTGGTGATACATTTTCTTTCATTTCTTTTTAATTCTCACCAAATTTTATTTTCTTTCTTTGTAGACCAAAAAAAAGTTATTTTGCTGCTTAAAACATCTTGTTTTGCTGTATGTTGGATCTCGTATATCCATTAGCTACAGTTGTGCTCAGAAAAGTTTACATACCTCAACAGAATTTTTGCTTTCTTGGCCTTTTTTTCAGAGAATATGAATGATAACATGAAAACTTTTTCTCCACTCATGGTTAGTAGTTGGGTGAAGCCATTTATTGTCAAACTACTGTCTACTCTTTTTAAATCATAATGATAACCAAAAACATGCAAATGACCCTTGTGAGGGAGATCTCTCCTCCACTCCTAAAATGGGCCGCCACCCTTGCATTCCCCCAGGCCATAAAAAGCAATTCAATGTGTTCCTATAATAAACTCCAGGAAGAAGCTCTTTGAAGCTTGGCCCCCAACAATTAGCACCAGGGTGTGAGCTCTCTGCAGCTACAGGCAAATTGGATTCTTTTGTCTGACCAAGCACCTGGAGACCTTGTGGAACTATAGGTCACAGCAAGGCTCTGAGGTATTGAATCTGGAAAATGACCTATAATAACAAAATGAAATATCTCTGAGACCAGCCGAGCACATATTCGGAATCTGCATTCCTTCCCCCACACACCTGTGCCAAGAAGCCGCCTATAGCACTCTGTGTTATCTAATATATAAAGCTCAATGTGGGTGTGTATGTATGTATGTATGTACTGTATGTATGTGTGTATGTATGTGTGCGTGTGTGTGTGTATGTCCGGGATAGGCATCCGCATTGTCGCAGCTACAGCCATAAAATTTGGCACAGTCACACGTCTGGACCCCGAGAGTGTCCTAAGCTATGTTGTGAGGTGAAATTTTAACCCCGCGCGTTCCAATTCACCAAACAATTTTACCCTTATCTACATAATGGGGAAAAAGAGTGTGCGCATCAAGCCCCGCCCTTCATTATGATGTCACAATGGTTGACATGGCGATGCTGATTCATCATAGGTTGCAATGGGGATGTTTATGTCATAACGGTGGCCAAGTGATGATGATGTCATAATGAGTATATGGGCACGGGACTATGGGATGGAAGATGTGTGATGAGTATATGGGCATTGGACTAAGGGATGGAGGATATGTATGACGGGTATATGGGAACGGCACTATGGGATGGCGGATACGTATGATGGGTATATGGGCATGGGACTATGGGATGGAGAATATGTATGATGGATATATGGGCATGGGACTATGGGATGGAGGATGTGTGATGGGTATATGGGCACTCGACTATAAGATGAGGATATGTATGATGGGTATATGGGCACGGGCCTATGAGATCGTGGATACGTATGATGGGTATATGGGCATGGGACTATGGGATGGAGGATAATTATAACTTGCTATAACTAACCACAGTTAGTTACTATGCCGGGCAGCGCCGGGCTCTTCAGCTAGTTGAATTATAAAGCATAGCTACCAGGACTTACATACAGTGCAGTATGCACAGAAAAACTCCAGCAGAACACAGTGGCGCCGCCGCTGCCAACCCGTTCAGAGCTTTGGGCAGAAAGATATGGGCCATCCACAGTTCTGGACAGAAAATCATATTCTCTGATATGGGAGTAGAGAGGCTGCACAAGCCCAGGGGTGGGAGCAGAGTGTGGGAGGGAGCAGCCTAGGAGATATAAGGCAGCCCCTCTTTTTGGACTTAGTTTTTTATTGGCAGGAGGATCCATTACCAGACATAGCCAGGAAAACCACGTAACTAAGATACCATACTGGTACCAAACACCATACTGTGTTAGTGAGGAACTCTGGTAATGAATATCCCCTTCAATAACTCGGACCTATAAGGGAAGCCTTTCATGCGACTATTTGCCTCGGTGCAGTTCCCTGACTGATCTGGGGCAAGTGGTGGCACCAGAGAGCCAATCCCTGATGGGTCCTTCTCTCCCCTCTCCCGAGGTGAGCGATGTTATCACTCCCTTCCCCTGTGCAATCCGTCACAACCCTGATCAAAAGTTCACATAACTTGGTGATTTTGGCCTGATAACATGCACAGAAGTTGACACAAATGGGTTTGAATGGCTACTAAAGGTAACATCCTCACCTGTGACCTGTTTGCTTGTAATCAGTGTGTGTGCATAAAAGCTGAGTGAGTTTCTGCGACCCAGACAGACTCTTGTATCTTTCATCCAGCCACTGAGGTTTCTGGATTGTGAGCCATGGCAAAGGAGGCACTTGAAGAAAAATGGGCTGCATGATCGAGTCGCCAGAAGAAAGCCATTACTGCACAAATGCCACAAAGTATCTCGCCTACAATATGCAAAACACATAACTCAAACCCCTACTTAGAATAAAGAGGGGGACAAAGAGATCCATGATTAAAAAACATAAATTTTATTAAATATGAAATAAAAACAATCAACAGATAAAAAAAAGCAGTGGCGAAAAACACGTCGGGGTGTGAGGACGTGGTTACCAACCCCGGAACACAAGGTGAATCGGTCTCCTATACTGCGGACACAGTCTTTTACATGTTTGAGCATTTTCATATACAGGGTCTGCCACCATGTGGTAAACATCTAGGCTGATTAGTATTAATCAGTGACACCATTATACTTACCTTGGTATTTGGGTTGGATATCAATTTGTAACCATCTTGGCTGTTTAGTATTTTTCAGTCACACCGTTATACTTACCTTGATATTTGGAATTATCAGTTGCATCAAAACCTGAGTGTTATGTATGCCCAACAGTATAGTTGTCATTCACCCCTTTTGGCTTACTTTTGTTTAGACCATTTTCCAATAATACCATTAGCCATTGTGAGTCCTTTCCTCCATATTAGGCTAGATTTGTTCTTATTATATTTTATTACCATATTTTGTATCATTATTATTGTAATCACTGATATTTTTCACCATTGTATTTAGTCCAATTTGATATGGAAACTATGTAATCAGCTGGTATTTATATATAAGATAGGTTTTTGGTCCTTATTCTGGAGTTGGAACGGTCCTTTTATGTGAGGGATTCTGCTTTTTTTATCCCTTGTATTGTTTTTATTACATATTTAATATAAGTTATATATTTTTAATCATGGATCTCTTCGTCCCCCCTTCTTATTCTAAATAGGGGTTTGAGTTATATATTCTGAATTGAAGTGCCTTTTTGGACATTATAGTGACATATTAATATGCAAAACAGCACGGAGACAAGTCTCAAAACTTCTGGAACTAGGTCATTTGGAGTGATTGAACTTTTTGACCACAACCATAAATGTTACATTTGGAGAGAGGTCAACAAGGCCTATGATGAAAGGAACACCACTCCTACTTTAAAGCATGGAGGTGGATCGCTGATGTTTTGGGGATGTGTGGGCTACAAAGGCACAGGAAACTTGGTCAAAGTTGAAGGAAAGATGAATGCAGCAGGTTATCAGCAAATACTGGAGGCAAATTTGCAATCATCAGCCCGGAAGCTGCTCATGGACGTACTTGGACATTCCAACATGACAACGATGCAAAACACAAGGCCAAATCGACCTATCATTGGCTACAGCAGAACAAAGTGAAGGTTCTGTAGTGGCCATCTCAGTCTCCTGACCTCAATATCACTGAGCTGAACTGGAGGCTTTTTGCCATGAAGAGTGGGCAGCTTTACCATTTGAACTAACACAAAAGACTTCAAGCTGTCATTCATGGTAGAGGGGGCAATACACGGTATTAAGAAATGGGGTATATGAACTTTTGATAAGAGTCATTTGGTTTTGGGTTGTCACTATGATTTAAAAAGAGAAAACACAGTAGTTTGAGCATAAATGGCTTCACACAACTGTAGGATAGGTGAGAAAGTGTAACCAACAGGGATGGGGGGTGATCCGCTTCTTGCCGCCGACAGACACGAGACTGAGACAGAGGTTGTATTCAACAGGTCCGTTTTTATTGGCCACCTTTCTAACGACCACCGCAATTCACCACAGGGATCTCACACTTCTCTTGTACGCAGACCAGGGTACCTTACTTCTTTATTATTATTGTCGTGGCATCCTTTGTGGCTTTTCTCACTGTGGCTGCCCTAGGCCCATCCACCACAGTGCTTTACCAATCCAAGTACGCCGTCCGTGTGGTACCCCCAGACCATCTTCGTCTGCGGCTACTGTCGTCTGGGCCACCCCTCATGACCGCCTCAACTGTCAGTCCTCTCTGGAGCCTTCTACTGTCTCTTTCTCTACAGCAGAACCTCCTTACTAGTGTGCTCCCGTCGCTGACTGGACCTTCCAGAACCTTCCCTCAACCTTTTATACTCCCAGTCCTGGTAGCTCCGCCCACTATCACATGACAGTTTCTTTGACCAATGGCAGTTATGCAGTCCCACTCTTACACTCTCCACTGCCCTCTAATGGTCAAACTATAATACGGCACCCTTTTTCTTTATCTCAGCGCTTTCACAACTACGCTGCGCTATCCCTCTGCCTCTTGCTACAGGCAGATCTGTCTGTCAGTTCAACCTCCCTACACTCTCCCTTCCTTTATCCATTGTCGTCTTCAACAATCTTGTACTATTCTCTAGGAGTGTACCTTCCACCTTTCTCATTTTCTGTGCCCCCTTTTCCATTCGGACCGCCATAACCAAGGCCCTAACCTATCAGGTCATCGTCAGCGTCCTTCTATTCTTCTGCGGATATGTGGTACTGGGGGCCTGACTTGTGGACCACTGTCTGTCTACATTCTACCTGTCTCGTCATCCTGCCAACTTAAATACGTCATGGTTGGCATACTCCAATATCCGGGACCTGTTGAACACACTTTTTTTTTTCATAACACTTCAACATTTTAAATTTACTACACATCTTATCACGTTTACTGCAATGCGTTTTTATCAAAACATTTTTTTTTTAAGCCTTTTACTTTTTTTTCTTTAACAAAAATCATTACACTCTTAAAAATGTTAACCATATGAGGACAGGGGTGCTCCCCCTTCCTTTAAGAAAAACACTCCCTCTAGGCATCTCTGCTGCACCAGGAGGAGGATATTCCTCCCCATGGGGATGCGGAACAGTCCCCTCATTATGCAGCGGTGCACTGCAGTCCCGGCAGTCCATTGTAATAGGTGCTCCGGGCCACCTCCTGGCGGCCGATGTTTCGCCAAACAGGAGACTCCACAGCCGTGGGGTCTCTGGGATGCTTGTAGTATCCCTGGGCCTCGAATGTCCCTGATGCTCGAGACCCAGGAGTCCTCATCTCTTTATGGGGGCTGGTACCCCTCAGGGTAGGCGATGACGGCCACCGCATAGTAGCCGCAGGGGCAATATTCTTTGTAATAGGAGACTAGGTCTCCCTCCCGAGGAACCCAGCCGTGCTTAATTGAGGCCACGTTTAGATAAATTTTATAGCCAGTGGTGAGGTCTCGAATAAAACCGTAGCCCTTGCCGGTATCCATATACAGCAGCCGCCTGTATGACTGAGGAGTAGACATGGCGGCCTCCCTCTTCTCATGGAGCAACGCCCACACCTCCCGTTCCTTGGCCTTCTTCTCCTCAATGATCTCCGCAACCCAAGCAGAGGGTCCGGTATAGGCTGCAGAGTCCGGTGGGTGGGCCGCAACCGAGAGTGGAGCAGAGGCGGTCGCAGACATTGGGGAGCAGGCCGCAACCGGAGTAGTGGACAGGGCAGAAATGGCTACAAGTGTCGTTGGGTAGGCTGTGGAGTCGGCCGCAGCCGGGATGAAGGCGGCCATGGGCTCTGGTGAGTAGGCCGCAGCCGAGGCCGTGGTGACCTGCGGTGGGCCCGAAGTGACGGCAGGCTCCGATGAACAGGCCGCGGCCACAAGACAGATCACGGCAGGGGCAGCTTCAGGTTGGTTCCGCACCGGCACTGCCGGGCGGGGCGGACCGGGATGGTTGTCAAGAGCCGTGAAGTCATCCAGGACCATAGTCACTGAGGAGCGGGAGGTCAGCCGGGGAGGTCTAGGGCTGGCGTCAGGGCCTGGGGGCCTGTTTTGTGCACTGGGCATGGAGGCGGGATCTGCTTGTGATGCTGCCGGCTGGGCCGGGGGAACGCTCACCTTCCCTGGCGTCACGGCTCCAAGTTGGCTTTCCCGCAGGTCCACCAATAGCCATAGATCTTCACCCTGCCATCTGGCAGGGCCGGCCTCCAGGCCCGATGGCTCCGCAGGAAGTACTTGTACAGCTTCTTCCAACGGCTGTTGCAACAGGGTACGGGGTATCGAGAATGGCTCCCAGGGGCAGTTTTCCCGGCGGGTTTCAACCTCCTGACGCCATTTCCACTCCAGGCGTCCGAGGCCACGGCAACTGCAGCGTTGCATATCGCCGGAGTTCCCGAAGCTCAATGGCGCCAAGCAGCTACACCCAGTCTCTTCACCTGGGCCACTCCCGCTTGGGGGTGGGGCGTTGGTCGGCATCTCCACCCATTTTCCAAGGTCCAGCATGGGAGGGCGGCTGTCTTCTGAGGTAGGCCGCTCCCCCCAGGGGCGGATGCGACATAGTTCTAGATTGTCCAGTATGGCTGCAAACTCCCGTGTCTCTTCCTGATGCTGAAATGCAACAGCCATTTTGACAGGACACTTTTCTGCTCCGGTTTCACTTATTGATAGCCAACAATCCGAAGCACAGTCCCAAATTGTAATCCACAGGAAAAATAAAATTCTTCACCCCGTGCAGCTTGGGGTCCTTTAGTACGTGCTGGCAGGCTTGCCGCTGAAGGTGTTGTATTTGTAGCAATTATCCTGCCGACTACGTCAAATGTAGGATAGGTGAGAGAGTGTAACCAACAGGGATGGAGGGTGACCAGCTTCTTGCCGCCGACAGACACGAGACTGAGACAGAGGTTGGTTCCAACAGGTCTGTTTTTATTGGCCGCCTTTCTGACGACCACCGCAATTCACCACAGGGATCTCACACTTCTCTTGTACACAGACCCGGGTACCTTCACTTCTTTATTATTATCGTCGTGGCGTCCTTTGTAGCTTTTCTCACTGTGGCTGCCCTAGGCCCATCCACCACAGCACTTTACAAATCCAAGTATGCCGTCCGTTTGGTACCCCCAGACCGTCTTCGTCTGCGGCTACTGTCGTCTGGGCCACCCCCCGTGACCGCCATCTCTTTCTCTACAGCAGAACCTCCTTACTAGTGTGCTCCCATCGCTGACTGGACCTTCCAGAACCTTCCCTCAACCTCTTATACTCCCAGTCCTGGTAGCTCCGCCCACTATCACCTGACAGTTTCTTTGACCAATGGCAGTTATGCAGTCCCACTCTTACACTCTCCACTGCCCTCTAATGGTCAAACTATAATACGGCACCCTTTTTCTTGATCTCAGCACTTTCACAACTACGCTGCGCTATCCCTCTGCCTCTCGCTACAGGCAGATCTGTCAATCAGTTCAACCTCCCTACACAACCACTAACCATGAGTGGAGAAATAGTTTTGGTGTTATCATTCATATTCTCTGAAAAAAGGCCAAGAAAGCAAAAATTCTGTTGGGGTATGTAAACTTTTGAGCACAACTGTAGCTAATGGATACAGGAGATCTAGCATACAGCATAAGAAGTTTTTCTAGGCAGAAAAATAACTTTTTTTTTCATTCTATAAAGGAAGAAAATACAATTTTGTGAAAATTAAAAAGAAATTAAAGAAAGTGTATCACCAGATTGCCAGTTTCTGCATTTGCTGCCTAAATTACATATGGAACTGCACATTCAGAGCTGCACCTGTCTGAGCACGTTTAATTAAGATCTTAATATGATGCTTTACCAGTTTCTCCGGCAAATTAACCAAACCATCTCCAGAATTTAATATTGTGGAATGCTTTATCTTCCCAACACACACCTTCGTTAAGGACAACATCTCAGCTCTTTTAAAATATCTATTTTAGCAAGTCCTTGTATTTCTCTGAAACTCATTTCTTACAACTTATGCATTGTGCCATCCTGCTGTTATAACTTCTGGAAATATATAAACATATTGAAACTGGGTGTTACAATTCCTTCATGAAAGGACGTATCTTCACATACTTTTACACAGTTCACTTATTGCTATCAGTGTTCTAATGTGTACAGACATATCCTACTGACAAAGGGAATAATATTACCCATTTATCAATTTATGCATAGCTTTCTAAAAGCTGACATCTAAGAGGAACAGGCTGAAGAAAGAAAAAAAAGAAAAAACCGCTTGGCTAGTACCAACCCACCCAACTCCACTCAGCTGTGGAGTTGTGCATAACCCTGGAGGACAGTGTATTTTTAATACCTGGTTTACACATTCTAAAATTCTGTTCATTTGAGTGTGACTGTGTACTCATATACACAGTGGATAGGTACAGGAGCTGCTTACAATTTACATGCATGAGTTTTCTACTCCATAAATTTGTCCGGAATAGTGCATTCTTTGATCTTTTTCTTCACGCTGACTTAAAGGAGTTCTCCGGTCCAAATCGATGTCAGAAGTCATTAGGTGTGACTGCAGACTTATGAATCCCCCCAGCGTGTGCACTGTTTCTGATCAACAACCAGAGGGTTTGTATATACTCCTGGCCAGTGGGCGTGGTCTCATTCCATACACTTGTATCTAGCCAAGGCCAAGCCCCATCTAGTGACGCAACCATCCAGTGGACATGGCTGACTAGAGGGTGCGGCCTCACTCTATACAAGTGTATGGAAGCGAGGCCACACCCACTGGCCAGGAGCATGTATAACACATACAGTTGTGGCCAAAAGTATTGACACCCCTGCAATTCTGTCAGAAAATACTCAGTTTCTTCCTGAAAATGATTGCAAACACAAATTCTTTGGTATTATTATCTTCATTTAATTTGTCTTAAATGAAAAAAACACAAAAAGAATTGTCCTAAAGCCAAATTGGATATAATTCCACACCAAACATAAAAAAGAGGGTGGACAAAAGTATTTGCACTGTTCAAAAAATCATGTGATGCTTCTCTAATTTGTGTAATTAACAGCACCTGTAACTTTCCTGTGGCACCTAACAGGTGTTGGCAATAACTAAATCACACTTGCAGCCAGTTGACATGGATTAAAGTTGACTCAACCTCTGTCCTATGTCCTTGTGTGTACCACATTGAGCATGGAGAAAAGAAAGAAGACCAAAGAACTGTCTGAGGACTTGAGAAACCAAATTGTGAGGAAGCATGAGCAATCTCAAGGCTACAAGTCCATCTCCAAAGACCTGAATGTTCCTGTGTCTACCGTGCGCAGTGTCATCAAGAAGTTTAAAGCCCATGGCACTGTGGCTAACCTCCCTAGATGTGGACGGAAAAGAAAAATTGACAAGAGATTTCAACGCAAGATTGTGCGGATGTTGGATAAAGAACCTCAGCTAACATCCAAACAAGTTCAAACTGCCCTGCAGTCCGAGGGTATAACAGTGTCAACCCGTACTATCCGTCGGTGTCTGAATGAAAAGGGACTGTATGGTAGGAGACCCAGGAAGACCCCACTTCTTACCCCGAGACATAAAAAAGCCAGGCTGGAGTTTGCCAAAACTTACCTGAAAAAGCCTAAAACATTTTGGAAGAATGTTCTCTGGTCAGATGAGACAAAAGTAGAGCTTTTTGGGCAAAGGCATCAACATAGAGTTTACAGGCGAAAAAAGAGGCATTCAAAGAAAAGAACACGGTCCCTACAGTCAAACATGGCGGAGGTTCCCTGATGTTTTGGGGTTGCTTTGCTGCCTCTGTCACTGGACTGCTTGACCATGTGCATGGCATTATGAAGTCAGGAGACTACCAACAAATTTTGCAGCATAATGTAGGGCCCAATGGGAGAAAGCTGGGTCTCCCTCAGAGGTCATGGGTCTTCCAGCAGGACAATGATCCAAAACACACTTCAAAAAGCACTAGAAAATGGTTTGAGAGAAAGCACTGGAGACTTCTAAGGTGGTCAGCAATGAGTCCAGACCTGAATCCCATAGAGCACCTGTGGAGAGATCTAAAAATGGCAGTTTGGAGAAGGCACCCTTCAAATATCAGGGACCTGGAGCAGTTTGCCAAAGAAGAATGGTCTAAAATTCCAGCAGAGCATTGTAAGAAACTCATTGATGGTTACCGGAAGCGGTTGGTCACAGTTATTTTGGCTAAAGGTTGTGCAACCAAGTATTAGGCTGAGGGTGCCAATACTTTTGTCTGGCCCATTTTTGGAGTTTTGTGTGAAATGATCAATGTTTTGCTTTTTGCTTCATTCTCTTTTGTGTTTTTTCATTTAAGACAAATTAAATGAAGATAATAATACCAAAGAATTTGTGTTTGCAATCATTTTCAGGAAGAAACTGAGTATTATCTGACAGAATTGCAGGGGTGTCAATACTTTTGGCCACAACTGTACATACTCTCCAATCCTGGGTCAGAAACCAGTGAATACCCGCACTGCACAGTGTGTGCGCTGGGGGGGGATTCACAAGTTTGCAGTCACACAGAGTTGAACCAGATAACCCCTTTAAGGTCCATGTGAAAAATTGCACATAGGTCTGTGTGCTGCTGTATGTTGTCCATTGGGCCCACGCACCAAAAAGACATTGATCTGACTGTATCCTATCTTTCCTGTAATTTATTTTAGATCTCAGACAGGGCCGGCTGCAGGTTTTCGTGGGCCCCTGGTGAATGAGTCTCAGTGGACCCCTTTAACATATACCACAATACATAATGCACAGAAACGGCAGAGGAATATTTCACTTCTTACATTACATGAGTGATATCTATTGTAAATTCTACAATGGCTCAGAAACCAGACACTATAGTCCTCCATACAGTATTATGTGCACCACATAGCGCTCCATACAGAATAATGGGCTCCATATAATGCTCCATACAGTATAATGAGCCACATATAATGCTCCATACAGAATTATGAGCTCATATAATGCTCCATACAGAATAATGAGCCTATATATTGCTCCATACAGCATATAATAGGCCCCATATATTGCTTCATACAGTATAATGAGCCTCATATATTGCTCCATACTGTATAATGGACCCCATATCCATATATTGCTCCATACTGTATAATGAGCTTATATGTTGCTCCATACAGCATATAATAGGCCCCATATATTGCTCCATACTGTATAATGAGCCCCATATATTGCTCCATACATAATGGGTCCCATATAATCTTCCATACAGTATATGATGGGCCTCATACAGTGGGAAAAAAAAGTATTTATCCAGCAACCAATTGTGCAAGTTCTCCCACTTAAAAAGATTAGAGAGGCCTGTAATTGACATCATAGGTAGACCACAACTCTAGAGCAGTGATGTTTTGGGTCTGTTGCTTGGCAACATGGACTTTCAACTCCCTCCAAAGGTTTTCTATTGGGTTGAGATCTGGAGAATGGCTAGGCCACTCCAGGACCTTCATATGCTTCTTACAAAGCGACTCCTTTGTTGCCTTGGCGGAGTGCTTGGCATAATTATGATGCTGAAAGACCCATCTATGTCTCATCTTCAATGCCCTTGCTGATGGAAGGAGGTTTGCACTCAAATCTCACGATAAATGGTCCCATTCAATCTTTCATGTACACGGAAGGATCAGACGTCCTGGTCCCTTTGCAGAGAACAGACCTAAAGCATGATGTTGCCACCCCCATGCTTCACATTAAGTGTTCTTTGGCTTCAACTCAGCATTCTGTCTCCTCCAAACACGACAAGTTTTGTTTCTACCAAACAGTTCTACTTTGGTTTCATCAGACTAGATGACATTCTCCCAATACTTATTCTGGATAATCCAAATGCTCTCTAGCAAACGTCAGATGGGCCTGGACATGTACTGGCTTAAGCAGGGGGACACGCATGACACTGCAGAATCTGAGTCCCTGGTGGCGTAGTGTGTGACTGATTGTAGCCTTTGATACGCTGATCCCAGCTCTATGTAGGTCATTCACTAGGTCCCCCCGTGTGGTTTTGGGATTTTTGCTCATCGCTCTTGTGATCATTTTTACCCCACGTGGTGATATCTTGTGTGGAGCCCCAAATTGAGGGATATTGTCAGTGGTCTTGCATGTGTTCCATTTTCTTATTATTCCTCCCACAGTTGATTTCATCAAACCAAGTTACTTGCCTATTGCAGATTCAGTTTTCCCAGCGTGGTGCAGGGCTAATTTTGTTTCTGATGTCCTTTGACAGCTCTTTGGTCTTCACTATAGTGGTGTTTGGAGTGTGACTGAGATTGTGGACAGGTGTCTTTTATACTGATAACAAGTTCAATGTAATCATAGAAGGTTGCCCTACTTAGATAATTAAATCCAAATTTTGGGCAATATACCGCTTCATTTCTGAAGCTTTTTTCGATTTTTCGTTTTTGTTTTTCGCTCCCCTCATTTCCAGAGCCATAACTTTTTTATTTTTCCATCAGTATGGCCATGTGAGGGCTTATTTTTTGCGGGATGAGTTGTACTTTTAGTTTCAACAGTTTTATTGAAAAGGAAACATCATTAAACATGAAATACATTCACATTAGAGTACAAGGATTCCCTCGCAGGGGGAAGTACATAGGAAAAGACACAATATGACATACGTTATCCTTGACTTTGTTATCTTAATTTTTAAATATTTGTAGAAAAACAAAATATAACATGACTAATCTAGTCTTAACAGAATGGGAAGGGAAAGAGGGGAGTGTATGATGAGTGTCGATAATAAAGATGAATAGACGTGAGATACTAGAGAGTTTGTTTTAGAAACCATAACTGTAAGAGTCAATTACCATGTCAATACGCTATGTGGATAAGGATATCTTCCTGGAGAGGTCGTCACCCCCATGGGGCTTAATCCTGGGGTCCCAGATATTTCAAAAAGTGTCGAGAGAATCAGATCTGATGGCTTCTATTTTCTCGTATAACATTATCAAATTAACCCTTCTCTTCACCTGCGTTATTGATAGCGTACTAGTCTTCCATCTGCTAGCTATGTGGTTTCTTGTTGCCATTGCAATAAAGTCAATAAGACGGCAAGTCCCATTATTAGCATTTATTGGTCTGTCTCCCAGCAGTAGTACTGACGGCGACAGAGGCAATTTCTCACTCAGTAAATTGTCAATTAGTTTTACCACATCTTTCCAGAGAGACTTTACTATTGGGCATGTCCACCATGTGGAGGGTATCCCCACTATCCGTGCACCCTGTAAAACAATTACCAGGGACTGAGTGGTAGATATTGTTCAGCAAGCTAGGTATGTAGTGAACCCCATCGAACAGTTTAAGGGATGTTTCAGTAAGTGAAACTTGATTGCTACCCCTCATTATATTCTCGTAACACCTGTATCACCTTTGAGGTGTGAGGGAAATTTGTAGGTCCACCTCCCACTGCTCCATAGATTCCAGTTTAGAGCTGTCTCTAGGTTGATTAAATATAGAATAGAGTTGGGATATAAGGCCATTACCCAGGGGGTCATATAAACATTTTAACTCGCACGTTGTAGGTTTTATGTTTGATGAGCCAACTGTTAGGTTTTGCAAAAAGTGGAAAATTTGTTCCAGTCTGAAAGCCTCAGACCTCAGGACTTGATATTTTGCAACAAACTCTTGTTTTGACATTAGTTTAAAGTGAGTCGATAAATTTTGCAGCTTAGTTAATTTATTCTGCTGCCACCACATGTGATTCCGAGACGTAATTCCTGGTGGAAACACAGGGTTATTAAACAGATTTAAGAGTGGGGAGGGGTGAGATTGTAGTGCGAATTGGAGTCTGTTTGCCCTCCAGAGACGCAGGGAGTGAAAAGTATACGGTGAATGTAAAGCCAGATCCTTCTGTAAGGGTCCTCTGGCCCAGATTCGGCTCTCCAAGGAATAAGGTGCTATCTGTGAGTTTTCTATTTGTGGCCAGATGGGGGCGTGTTGTTCTGCGCTGACCCCTGCCAGCTGGGCAATCTGGGCCGCCCTGTAATTAAGAGAAAAGTTTGGCAAACAGACTCCTCCCTGTCTGTTGTGTCTGAACAAAATTTGCTGGGAGATATAGGGCTTTTTATTACTCCAGATAAAATGTGTTATATGTGAGTTTATCACTTTGAAGGTCAGCAGAGGCACTGGAATGGGCAGAGATTGAAACAAATATAAGAATTGAGGCAAGGTGACCATTTTAATCGAATGGACTCTTCCCAAAAAGGAGAGAGACGGGGAGGACCACTTTGATAAAGATTGCATTAATTTTTGGAGAAGAGGGGCATAGTTATGCTTAAATAACGTGGATTTGGATAGTGTAAGGTTGATTCCTAGGTAGGTAACATAGTGTTTCGCATGGCGGAAATGGAAGTTTTCTAATATTGAGGCTTGTTCAGTAGGGGAGGTATTAAGGAACATGACTTCTGATTTATCAACGTTGACCTTCAAACCAGAAACTTCCTCAAAGTGTTTAAGTGTATTTATAAGGTTAGACAGGGACACACGGGGGTTCGTCAGAGTCAAAAGACGATCGTCGGCAAACAGACTGACCTTATATTCATGTTTACCTATAGTTTGGCCTGTGATATCAGGGTGTAGGTGAATCTTTTGCACCAATGGCTCCATTACCATAGCAAATAGAGCTGGAGACAAGGGGCAACCCTGCCTAGTTCCCCTATTAATAACTATTGGTTCCAGAGAAGTCGAGGGTAATTTTAAATATGCTACCTGGTTATTGTAGAGGAGCTTGAGTGAGTTGATTAATTGCTGCAATATCCCCAATTTGTGCATTATATTAAACATATATAACCATGAAACGGTATTGAAAGCTTTTTCTATATCTAAAGCAAGTATAGCTAAGGGGGGTTTACGTTTGTTGGCATTAAGAATAAGGTTTAGGTTTTTGCGGATATTATCTGGGGCCTGCCTTGATGGAATGTAAAATTCCGGCGGCATTGTTTGGCCTGTTAGCATGTTATTGCAATATATTTGAATATGTTTAAGCACGATGTTTGAGAATTTTTTATAGTATAGTGCTGTCAAGCCATCAGGCCCCGGAGCCTTCCCAACTTTTACATGGCTTATTGTGGATGTGTTTTCCTCTTCGGAGATAGGAGAGTGTAATGTGGCCGCGTAAGTCGGGTTCAGGGAAGGTAGCGGTACATTAGTTAAAAAGTCCTCCAGCTTGGGCAATGAGAAGTTTGCACTATCAGTGTATAATTTTTGGTAATAATTTTGAAACGTTTAATAGATTTTATTAGGATTAAAAGTAGTTTGGAACTGCTCTTCTTTTATTGAAAAGATTGAGTTTAATCGTTCTTTCTGTTTTAATTTTCGAGCAAGCATTCGATCCATTTTATTGGAGAACTGATAAAATGTCGCTTGCGTCCATCTAATTGCTCTTTCTGTGCAGGTCGTTAGCAAAGTGTTTAGTTTTAGATCATAAATTTGCTTAGTTAAGTATAGTGAGGGATGTAACTGGTTGGCAGTTTCTAATTTATAGAGTTTGTTCTCGAGAGTCAATTGCTCCTGGAGACAATCTCTCTTTTTTGGGATGCTATCCTAATTAACACACCAGTGATGTATTTTTTATGAGCCATCTACACATTACCCATAGAAGTGTCAGGAGTGATATTAGAGAGGAAAAAGGCATTGAGCTCCCGTTCGACCAATAGTCGAGTCTGAGGTTCAGACAGTAAGGATTCATTCAATCTCCATGTGTACAGACGCGTATTCGCTACGTCCAGTTTAAATACAGAGAGTACACTATCATGGTCAGACCATGAAGAGGGAACATGTCTGGAATACATTAGCGATGGTATATTCTCCGAGTTAGTGAGAATCCAGTCTATCCTGGAGTATGAATGATAAACCCTAGAAAAATAGGTGTAACCTCTAGACTGTCTGTGGGATTCTCTCCACGTATCAACCAACTGATGGTTTTGGAGGATATTTTCAAGTGAAATTTTATCCTTCCTTGATATGTCAGACCTCCTATCATTAGAGCTATCAAGGGTTGGGTTTAAAATCAAGTTGAAATCTCCCCCCCAATATGATAGTATCATATGGGACGGACCTTAGAGACTTTGCAATAGATTTAATCGTTTTCATTTGTAATGTCGGAGGCGCATAACAATTAACAAGGCAGAGTCGCGTCTCCTGTACTGTACCCTAAAGGATTATGTATCTACCCACAGCGTCCACAGCCGCACCCTCCTGCAAAAATGGGGAAAGAATTATGGAGGAAGATGGCGACTCCTCTCGTTTTTTCATCATGAGAGGCAAGGTAAAATCTAGAATAGAGCTTATTTAAAAAAATATGGGGGACTATTTAATGGAAAAATAAGTTTCCTGTAGAAATAACACATCAGGGGAATGCTTCAAGTAGTCATTCAAGGCGCGTTTTCTTTTTATCGGAGAATTGAACCTCCTAACATTGTGTGAAAGTGTCCTAAACATTTGGCTTGAATATATAGATTCTAATTAAGTCTCTAATGAAAATAACATCAGAGATGGATAGTTTCACGTCAATTATCCATCCAGGAGTATGCTTATAACACATCAGCACTCTTTTAGTGAAGGGGAGGGAGGGGAGGGAACAAAAAGTATAACAACAACAGAAATGGTCACAACCAATGACCAGTATGCGGGCTAAAGTGTGCCGGCCCATTATTAATAGGGCCAGAAGCAGCAGCAGCCCAAAATGGAGTGACATACACTCCAAGGGCACAGCGCTCAATAACAGGAAAAGAGAAAACAATATTAAGTGTAAATTGTCAAAAATCACATCAAATAGTAATACTTATCAGAACAATGTCTCAGCATTTTGAATGTTCGATGAAACTGTTCCAGCACATTCGCCGGTAGCGGTCTTAAGAGAGAGACTGTTTGTTGTGCTGCGATTTATTGGGTCTGGTACGGCGAACTTCTATCCATTATTTGCGAGGCCTCTGTCTTTGCAGTAAGGCCCCCGAGTCTGGGATTGGGATGCCAGCTTTTTCCAGTGCTTTTCTACCCTCTTCACAATTTCTTGGAGAGTAGGTGGAATTATTATGCGAGAAGATTAGAGTATGTGGGAATCCCCACCTGTATTTGATATTTGCTTTAATTAAGGCCATTGTTGCGTCTTTCATGGCCTTTCTCCTCATTAGAGTTGCCAGGCAGATGTCAGGGAATAAGGAAACAGTGTCTGGAATGCCTGGCAATTTGGTCAGTCTGCGAGCAGCAGATATCAGGTCTCTGGATTCATCACGATGCATTTTGAGGTCAACAGCTCTTGAAGAGAAATCAGGTTTGGGACCAGCACACAACACAGTTCCTACTCCAGGCCAGCAGAGGGAGCTCTGAACCTAACAGCAGAGGAACTGTTTTCTGTGGTCAGGAATAGGAAGTTAGTTAGAGTGTGGAGAGGGAAGAGGGAGGACGTGGAAGAGGAGCTGGGGACTGGAGCTAGAGCGAGCTCATCCCCAAGCTGAAACGCAGAGGCCGGACGCCGGAGTCTGAGGTTGTGTGGATAATAAAGGTCCCACAGCAGAAACCGGAGGAATAGAGGCTGTAAATGCTCTGTTCCCAACTGAGACACAGTAGCAACGTGTGAGCCAGAGATGCCATTAAGGGCAGTTCATGAGGGAGGCTACAGCTACCTGTCATGCGAGTGGAGTTCTAAGTACAGACAGAAAGAGGCACTTATGAGGAGTTGAGAACCGCAAGTACTTCAGAATAGCGCTAGAAAGGAGACCTCGCAACCCATCTGCATAGAGAGATTCCCAAATTGCTTCCAGGCTGACTAACTCCTGTACTATCTGTAATCTGGATCCTTGACTATACCTACAAAGCACAGTAAAAGGTAAAAGAAACTGCACTCTGTTGTGTCTTTTAAATTCTTCCTGCATCACCTGATCAGCACTGCTACATCTCTTGCTACCTACTACTTCCCCATCTATTCCTCAACATCTTTCTCATCTGCCCTGGGACTCAGTTGTGCCTGTGGAGATCTATTCCACCTCTGCTGCATGACACCATCTGTCCCAGAGGATCTGCACTGCAGCGCTGGTCGCCTCTGACCAGATACCACAGGTGGCGTCACGAATACTCCTTACAAAAACTCTTTATTTTCCATTCCCTTGTAAATATATCCCTTTAAGTAAACGCCCAGGGCCACGGACCGGGTCATCGCCGCTGGGACACTGCCCCTTTAAGAAGTGGCCCGGGACTGAGTACCCCACTTGCCCTTGCGGGAGCGCCACCATTACTACAAGTAATGAGTGGAGGACAGAGGAGCCTCTTAAAGAAGAAGTTACAGGTCTGTGAGAACCAGAAATCTTGCATGTTTTTAGGTTACCAAATATTTATTTTCCACCATAATTTGCAAAATAAATCTTACCAAATCAGACAAGGTGATTTTCTGGATTTGTTTTCTCATTTTGTCTCTCATAGTTATGGTCTACCTATGATGACAATTACAGACCTCTTTCATCTTTTTAAGTGGGAGAACTTGCACAATTGGTGGCTGACTAAATACTTATTTTCCCCCACTGTATATTGCTCCATATATAAAAGGCCACATATAATGCTCCATACAGTATAGGATTTGGCCCCAGAGAGAATAATGAGCCCCATATATTGCTCCACACAGTATAATGAGTCCCCTATAATACTTCATACAGTATATGATGGGCCCCATATATTGCTCCATACAGAATAGGCCTCATAAAATGCTCCATATATAATGGGACCCATATAATATGTCAAATATTATATGGGCCACATATGATGCTCCATATATAACGGGCCCCATATGATACTCCATATATAGTCAGCCCCTTATGATGCTCCATATTTAATGGGCCCCATACGTTGCTCTATGTATAATGGGCCCCATATGACACTCCATGATGAGCCTCATATAATGCTCCATATTTAATGGGCCTCATATAAGATGCTCCAGTGTATGATGGGCTCTCTGCACTGTGACTGCGCAGGCAGAGGGTGCACAGTCATGATATCATTGCGCCCTCTGTCATGAATGTCACAGTCAGAAGACACTGCAGCAGTGGAGTGGGGAGTGGAAAGTATCGCAAGTTCCCAGGGTCCTGAGCAAGTGGGGAGGGCACACTTGCAGGTGCCGGCACTGGCACAAACACTGGGTGGCCCATAGCGTGCCGGTGTCCCTGACGGTGAGTGGTCCCCCCTGCCTGCTCAGGACCCCAACACTGTCCCGGGTGCGCCAGGTGCTGACGCCGACCCTGATCTCAAGCAACCCCTTAGTTGATTGAATGTGTATGGTCAGCTTTTGACAACTTTTTTCCTTGCATCATCAAAAACAGTAATCATAGAATCATAGAATGGTAGAGTTGAAAGGGACCTCCTGGGCCATATGGTCCAACCCTCTGCTCAAAGCAGGATTCACTAAATCATCCCAGACAGATGTCTGTCCAGCCTCTGTTTGAAGACATCCATGGAAGGAAAACTTACCACCTCTCGTGGCAGCCTGTTCCACTCACTGATCACCCTAACTGTCAAAAAGTTTTTTCTA
Source organism: Dendrobates tinctorius (assembly GCF_039654945.1). Classification (NCBI taxonomy): domain Eukaryota; kingdom Metazoa; phylum Chordata; class Amphibia; order Anura; family Dendrobatidae; genus Dendrobates; species Dendrobates tinctorius. The sequence continues at coordinate 5,228,587 of NW_027361830.1, forward strand.
ATATCTAATCTTTGTATCCTCCCATTCAGTTTAATCCCATTGCTTTAAGTCTTTCCTTGTGCAAAATGAGAATAAAGATGATCCTACTACAATGTGACAGCCCTTCAGATATTTGTAGACAGCTATTAAGTCTCCTCTCAATCTTCTCTTTTTGCAAGCTAATCATTCCCAAGTCCTGCAACCGCTCCTCATAGGATATGGTTTGCAGACCGGTCACCATTCTGGTCGCTCATCGCTGAACTTGCTCCAATTTGTTGATGTCTTTTTTAAAATGTGGTGCCCAAAACTGGACAAAGTATTCCAGATGAGATCTGACCAAAGAGCAGTAGAGGGCAATAATGACTTCACGTGATCTAGATTGTATGCTTCTGTTAATACATCCTAGAATTGTAGAAAATTATAAAAAAAATGCAGCACTCACCCATAAGCAGTAAGAAATGAAGTGCTTTATTCAGCCATGCAAGGCATTTGGACACAGTTCATGGTACAAGCAGGTGCAGGAGGGTAGCGGGGATAGAGCCGGACGACGGCCGTTTTCTACTTCTGGATGTTTTTCAATGCTGTGCACCAGTAACCCGATGCTAGTATACCGCTGTTCACTTTTTGCTGTTCATCCGCTACCACAGGCTTGATGTTTTGGTCTTGGTGCCATTCATTCCTTCTCTGTTTTTCAACATCCTAGAATAGTATTTGCCTTTTTTGCTGCTGCATCACACTGTTCACTCATGTTCAGTCTGTGATCTATTAGTATACACAAGTCTTTTTCACATGTGCTGTTGCTTAGCCTTATTCCTCCTATTCTGTATATGCTTTTTTCAATTTTATTGCCCAGATGTAGTACTTTGCTCCAGTTTATTTACATCTTTCTGAATCCTCTATCTCTCTTCTCTGGTATTAGCTATCCCTTCTAGCTTCGTGTCGTCAGCAAATTTAATCAGTTTACATTCAATTCCTTCATCTAAATCATTGATAAAGATGTTGAACAATAATCACCTGATGGCAAAGCCTTTCATACTATTACTTGTATTAACTACCCTAATAACTGATAATAGTGTAATCAGCTAGGTTTAGCTAAAAAACAACAGACAAAAACAAAAACTTTTTTTCCTAACTGTTTATAATTTCTCTGACATCTGTAGTTAATTTGTAGCAATTTACCAATGCATAATGAAATGTCATAATATCCAATCACTAAGGCAAATATGCCACACACATTGGCCTGTGGTAGACAAATGCTTCACTGCTGTGCTTTGGAATTCCAGATCATAAAGTTAAGAAGTTCTTCTTTTTATCCAGATTAGATGATTGACAGAGAAAGCTCTTTACAAGATATGGTGTATGGCAAATTGATTCTAAATGTGATACATTTAACTTATATTCACAGAGTTTCTTAGAAATGTTCTTAGAAGTTAAAATGGGTCTGCTTATGGCATCTATGGAAATATCAGTATCAACTTTTGTTATAATAGGTGTTAATATGAGAACTGCTAACCTGAATGGTTTATAAATATGGCCTTAGCAGCCAAGCCAGCTTTTATTGGGCATATACAGGTGCTTCTCACAAAATTAGAATATCATCAAAAAGTTAATTTATTTCAGTTCTTCAATACAAAAATGAAACTCATATATTATATAGAGTCATTACAAACACAGTAATCTATTTCAAGTGTTTATTTCTGTTAGTGTTGATGATTGTGGCTTACAGCTAATGAAAACCCAAAAGTCATTATCTCAGTAAATTAGAATTAAAAAACACCTGCAAAAGCTTCCTAAGCATTCACAAAGGTCCCTTAATCTGTTTCTTTAGGCTCCACAATCATGGGGAAGACTGCAGACTTGAAAGGTGTCTAGAAGGCAGTCATTGACACACTCCACAAGGAGGGTAAGCCACAAATGGTCATTGTTAAGCTGGCTGTTCACAGAGTGCTATATCCAAGCATATTAATGGAAAGTTGAGTGGAAGGAAAAAGTGTGGTGGAAAAAGGTGCACAAGCAACCGGGATAACTGCAGCCATGAAATTATTGTTAAGAAAAGGCCATTCAAAAATTTGGGGGAGATTCACAAGGAGTGGACTGCTGCTGGAGTCATTGCTTCAAGAGCCACCACACACAGACATCCAGGACATGGGTTACAAGTGTCGCACTCCTTGTGTTAAGCCACTCATGACCAATAGACAACGCCAGAAGCGTCTTTCCTGGGCCAAGGAAAAAAACAACTGGTCTGTTGCTCAGTGGTCCAAGGTGTTGTTTTCATATGAAAGTAAATTTTGCGTTTCATTTGGAAATAAAGGTCCCAGAGTCTGGTGGAAGAGTGGAGAGGTACACAATCCAAGCTGAATGAGGTCTAGTGTGAAGTTTACACAATCAGTGATGGTTTGGGGAGCCTTATCAAGGCCAAAGTCAGCGCAGTCGTCTACCAGGAAATTTTAGAGCACTTCATGCTTCTTAAAGTACCAATACCTGGTTTAAAAACAACAGTATCACTGGCTTCATCACTGCATATCAGTCCCTCCCTGCATCTCAGTCCGGGCACTGGCATATCTCTGGCATGTCCATCTTTTTCCAACCTTTAATATGGATAATGAGGTTTTGATTCAAAGATGGATAGATGCAGCTACAACTTGTTCATTGACTTTTATTCAAATAATTATTGAACATAATGCACATTGTCTCAAGACATTAGAGCGAACATATAAATCCCCTAAAACAAATTTTTATTAAGTACATTAAAAAACACCTATCCCAGTGAAAAAATGGTCAATGCCAGAAATAACCAGACCTAAACTGGGATGCTAGATAGCCCTACAATAGGCTCACTGATACCTTCCTAACCGTGGAGGTTGGCACCCTACAAACGAGAATTGGCGTCCCCACTCAACGAGGACTGTCCCTCACTCCCCTACCAGTCCCTGTTCAGACAGGAGGGAAAACAATAATCCGATAGTGCAGTAATGAAACTTCAGAATGCCCTAAGCTCGAGCAGAACCTCAAACAAGTAGTGTTAACCTCATAGGACCCCCACACAGGGGTATGTTAACCAATGGATAGCTTGTCAAATACAGGTATGCCCCTCTGATATTGTAGCAGTAGACATTCAAATTGCCTTAGGCTATAATAGGACCCCAGGATAATAATCAAGATAAAAAATATTATCTCCACATCATGATCATATGTGACAGACTAATATGTCAGACAGACAGATAATACAGATTCACCCCTCTCAGGGGTATATTATGAATCATGATATAAAAAAATAAAGTCACTTATCATGTAGAGGTCAACCCCGACGCATTTCCCCGCCTATAGCGGTTCATCAGGAGGATCAATCAATAAATGTTGAATCTCTATACGATACCCAGATGATGCATGATGGCCAAATGAATCTGAATCTGTATTATTATTAACATACCCCTGTGTGGGGGTCCTATGAGGTTAACACTACTTGTTTGAGGTTCTGCTCGAGCTTAGTGCATTCTGAAGTTTAATTACTGCACTATCGGATTATTGTTTTCCCTCCTGTCTGAACAGGGACTGGTAGGGGAGTGAGGGACAGTCCTCGTTGAGTGGGGACGCCAATTCTCGTTTGTAGGGTGCCAACCTCCACGGTTAGGAAGGTATCAGTGAGCCTATTGTAGGGCTATCTAGCATCCCAGTTTAGGTCTGGTTATTTCTGGCATTGACCATTTTTTCACTGGGATAGGTGTTTTTTAATGTACTTAATAAAAATTTGTTTTAGGGGATTTATATGTTCGCACTATTTCCGATTCCCATGAGATATACATTTCATACGTTCGACTCAAGACATTAGACAATGAGATTGATAAAACTTTGGGTCTGATCCAAAAAGAAATACAGAAAGAGGTTATGGAGAAATGTCTTAAGGATTTAGAAAAGGATCTAGAGAAATGTGAACAAAACATCAGTGATGGCAAAAGGAAGAAGTTTCTGAGGGATTTGTCGGATTATGAATCCAAAAAGATTTTTCGGTGGCAAAACGCTGAGAAAAATAAAACTCTTTCTACCCGTAGTGAATCTATAAATTCTCTCTCTTCATCTGTTAGTGCACATGGATCTGAAAGTGATAGAGATTCTATATATAGATCTGGACCAGTGACAAGATATGCGCAACATAAAAAGACTTCGCAATCTTTTAAAAATCAGAGGAAAGAGAGAAATTTTGAATCCGATAAATCCAAGGTAATTAACCTTTTAGCATATATACTTACAGATTCTCAAATTGAGGTGTTAGAGAAGTGTCTAACTTTTTCACCATCACGTTCCCTAGATCCGTTTCTAACCAAAAAGGATATACATTTGTTTGCTCGAAAAATCCTCCTGAAAAAATTCCACTATAAAACTTCTGAGGGTCTTGATACAGAAGAGGAGCAGGAAGCCCTTAAAATATTGGAGTCTTTATCAGAGGAAAATACTAATTGTGTTGAGGTAAGCAATTTTCCTAAAAAATTGTTCAATAAGTCAAAGAAATTCCCTGCATTAAGTGTGTGTCCTGCAGTGGATTTTTTTTTACTAAAATTGTTTGTAATGACATTGAAAACTTGGCCCTGACAAAGCACAAAAAATTCAATCTTACCTTTGATCAACAGAAGGCCTTGCAAGAGATGCAAGGTTGGAAAGATGTGGTCTTTAAGGCCGCGGAGAAGGGGGGCAATCTAGTGATATGGCCAAATGAACTTTACGAACAACAGGCACAAAAATTGTTAAATGACCATAACTGCTATCGTAGATTGCCCTCTAATCCTTTACCATCCTATCAGGAGGAATTAATTTCCATTCTTGAAGAAGCAGTAAGTACAGGCATTATTCCTAAATTTGTATTGGAGACCATACAAAAACTGAATCCAAGGCTTCCTACGTTTTATTTGATCCCAAAGATTCACAAAGATCCGCTTAATCCCCCGGGAAGACCTATCCTGGCAGGAAATGAGGGGTTGCGTGAGATTATTTGCGATTTTTTGGACCATTATCTTAGACCTTTTGTTGCTAGCCTGACATTCTACATTAGGGATACCACGTCTGCCTTGCAAAGACTTGACAACATGTGTCTTACAGATGACATGGTGATGGTCACGGCAGACGTGGAATCCCTTTATACATCCATTAGGCATAAAGATGGCCTGGAGTCGGTTTCCTGGTATCTTAAAACCAGTAATTTGGATGTACATTTGGTTGATCTCCTTTTGGTTTTATTAGAATTCATCCTGACCCATAACTGTTTTATTTTTAATAAAAAGTTTTTTTTACAAAAACAGGGGACAGCGATGGGTACTTCCTGCACACTTTCTTACGCAAATTTATTTTTGGGTGCGTGGGAAAGGGAGATCTTCATCAGTAATCCCATCCCTGGCATGGAGAACACACATCATTGAATGAGATACATCGATGATGTGTGGTTCCTATGGGAGGGATCGAGATCTGAATTGGATTGTCTGATGGCTAATTTAAACCATAATGATAGGAATATTAAGCTAACCTATAAAGTAGGTAGAGAACTTGATTTCTTGGACATAAAGATTAAAACGTCAGAGAATGGTTGTCTGATGACCGAAGTGTACAGAAAACCGACAGCGACAAATAGCCTTTTGCATGCCACATCATCCCATCCTTTATCCACGCTTAGGAGAATACCGACGGGCCAATTTTTAAGAATAAGGAGAATTTGCTCTGATGATAATTCTTTTGACCAACAGTCTCGTATTTTGAGAAAAAGGTTTAACGAGAGGGGATACAGTAAAAAAATGATAACACAGGGTTATCATCATGCTAGGCACACTTCAAGAAATGAATTGCTGTATAAAAATTCTGTTAAAAAGGATGTTGATAATCAAGTTTGCCTTATATCAACATACAGTAGCCAGTGGATGGAGTTTAAAAAGATAATACAGAATCACTGGCCGATTTTGATGTCGGACCCCATTTTGAAAAAATGTCTGCCAAAATCGCCCCTTATAACTGCACGTAGATGTAAAAATCTCAAGGACCTACTGGTCCATAGCCATTATGAATCATCGTCGGTTGTTAATAATACTTGGCTGAATATGAAGGGATTTTATCCATGTGGTCATTGTAAGGGGTGTGATAACATGGTTAAAACTAAGGAATTCTCTAATGTATCAGGAACTCGTAAATTCACAATTAAACATTTTATCACCTGTTCCACCAAGGGAGTGGTGTACAGCGCCCAATGTCCGTGTGGGAAACTGTACATTGGCTTAACAACTCGGGTGTTGTGGGTACGCATTAGAGAGCATGTTCGAGATATTGAAAAGGGACGTACTGTGACTGATCTGTCTCTTTTGAAAACTGTACCGCGACATTTCTATCAATATCACAAAAGTGATTCTAGCCAGTTTCTGGCTAGAGGAATTGATGTGTTGCAGCTTGGTCTTAGAGGTGGGGATCTGGGAAAAAATCTTGCAAAACTTGAATGCAAATGGATATATAGGTTGGGATCTTTAGTTCCTGATGGGCTTAATGAGAGTTTTGGTTTCGGTGCGTTTTTATAAAAGTTTTTTGCCTGGTTATTGCTTTGCGATTGTTTTAAGGGTTTGGGTATTGTCTGTTTTTTTTTAATGATTTTAACTGTTTTATTTTGTTTAGTTGGAAGTTTATTCTCATGAATTATTTTTCTCAAACTGGGGATATTCTGAAAACAATTTTCCCTTAGTCTTCAGTGCTGTGATGAAAACTTCCAACAACAATAAGAAAAACTATGTATTTTAAATGTTCTTGTGCAGAATTATGGAAATATTGGGTATATCATTTGTTTTTGATATATATGTCACATTTAATATTTAATGTTTGTAGATTAATGTGTTTTTGTTATATATTACACTATTGGATATTCTATATATTGTGTATGTAATTTTTTTATAATGTATTATCACTATTTATTAAGATATATGAGCAATTTATTTGCATTATATGTATATTAATTATTTATGAAGTAAATTGTACTGTATATTTGCACAATGGTTGTAATTTAATAGTTGTAGTATTATTGTATTTATTTTTATAATAATGCAATATTAATTATTTGTATCACATTTGCTTATATATATATGAATACTCTATTGTTGCACATGATTGAGAACAATTCACTTTACACAGTCTTTTGCACGGGAACGTCTTTTGTCAATATTGATTGATTTTCTAAGGAGCGCGCTCGTCCTTTTGTCTGCTGCATGACTCCGTATTCTCCGGCAAGATGGGGAAGGCTGACATACACGTGACCATTACTACGGTCGCCGGTATGCTTGCGTTTCACAGACCGGGGTTGAAGAGTGTGTTTATAGGCAGCGGCTTAATGACGTTGTGCGCCACAGTATGGAGAATCACTCTTGATTGACATACGCTGTGAGGTTTAACATCTGTTGGTGCCGCTTTGTTTAAAAGACCCGCTTTTCCCCGTCCTTGTTACATGCCTCCTGAGGAAGAGGACGAAACACGTGTCGGGGAGAGGGACACGCTGCTACTTCCATCCATGTAAGCCAATGGTGCTGTTATTCTTTTGATTGCTGGTTCGGTATTTTTTGCTAACACAGACCTTCATTTAACAGTGCTATTAAGCTATGTATTTAGCTGGGGCACTTATAATTCATTGTGTTGCAAGGATCTTTACCTAGCAGCATAGGACTGTTAAAGGGAGAAGAGAGCTGGGCTATTCATTTCATTGTTTCTGTGAGGAGCCTTTCTGCATTCAGCACTCACCATGATTGTTATTTTAGCTGAATATTTGTTATTATTAGCTTGGCTTACCTCATGTTAATTCTATGTACAATCTTATTTATTGTCTAGCATTAACTGGTCTCTTCATTGTCCATTATTATCGATACATTTGGATGTATATAGCTATTGTCGTGGCTTATAACAGAGGTTTTCCATGGTTTTGTTTTAATATGCTTCAATAAAAATATGTTTTATGTTTGAATGTGCATAGTGCCATTTCTGTTTCTGGGTTATTCACACTACCATAGGGACGAACAGGATTTTGTATCGTTTTGTGGCACTAGAAAATTATTGGTTGGATTTCATGTTGATTTAATTAGAGTGCTGATCTAGCGGGAGTGAGGTCGTTTGGCCTCAGGATTTTTGTATATCAGATGTGTTGGATTTTTTTAGGGTTTTTGCATGATTGCAGACAGTATCTTTTCTGTCCTGTCCTATTTAGACAGTTTGGGCCCCATCATTTGCTCAGTCTATTTTCTGCCTATGTTTGTGTCTCATCATGTCTCATCGACAATATATGTTTGGGGGCTGTCTATTCCTTTGGGGATCTGCTCCGGAGCAGTTTAGATTTCACCTTTCTGGTTTTCGGCTTAGTTAGTTCTCTGGCTGTGCCGAGGTGTCTAGGGTGTCGTAGAACGCTCCACGGCTACTGCTAGTTGTGTTGTTAGGATCAGGGGTCTGCAATCCGCTGAGTTACCAACCTCTCTGGTTTCCTAGTGGCCTAGCCTGTTCCTGCCATCCTCCTGAGTGACCCATTCATAACAGAATCACCAGCCAAAACTGTAGACTCTAGGGTAATCAAAAGAAGGAAAGAATTATTAAAAAAAATAAATAAAGGTGTCAGAATTTTTTGTATATTTTTTCCTCTTTTTCTCTGGGGCCGTAGGAGGATTTTTTCCTTAATGGAGACTAGGCAATTGTTCGATCTTGTTGAGCAGCTCGCTGCTGAGGTGCGGGGAATTTCTGCCTATCTCGCTCAATCATCTGCTGTAGAACCAAAGATCCCTACTCCTGATGTGTTTTCGGGGGATCGGTCAAAATTTTTGAATTTTAAGAATAACTGTAAACTATTTCTTGCTTTGAAACCTAATTCATCGGGGAGCTCGTTGCAGCAGGTTAAAATTGTTATCTCCCTGCTGCACGGCGATCCCCAGGATTGGGCTTTTTCTCTGACACCTGGAGATCCTATTCTGGCTAATGTAGATGCATTTTTTCAGGCCCTGGGGTTGTTGCATGATGAGCCTAATGCTATTGATAAAGTTGAGAAAACCTTATTGGCATTGAACCAGGGTGAGGATGCTGCAGAGTTATACTGCCAGAAGTTCCAAAAGTGGGCGGTCCTTACTAAATGGAATGACGATGCCCTAGCAGCTCTCTTTCGGAAAGGTCTGGCAGAAACCATAAAAGATGTTATGGTGGGATTTCCGGTCCCCTCTGGTCTTGACGACTCCATGTCATTAGTCATTCAAATTGATCGATGTTTACGGGAACATAAAAGTACGTGAGAGGCGGTGCTGCCTTTTGAACGAACTTCTGAACCCATGCAATGTGATAGGGATTTGTCTAGGGCGCAACGTCAAGCGTTTAGAAGGCGTAATAAGTTATGTTTCTTTTCTGGGGATGCCTCATGTTATTTCTGTCTGCCCTAAACGAGAAAAATGTTTTGCTCACTCATTTGCCGTGGGCAGTGCACAGCCTAAGTTCCTGTTGGCGGTTACCTTGATCTGCTCCTTGTCTACTTTTTCTGCTAAGGCCTTTGTTGATTCAGAGGCAGCTTTGAATCTGATGGATCTTGACTTTGCCAAACGTTGTGCTTTCCCCATGGTGCCCCTGCGGACCCCTATTCCCTTGAGGGGAATTGATGCTACTCCTTTGGCTGAGAATAAACCCCAGTTTTGGACCCAGGTGATAATGCAGGTCGCCCCGGACCATCAAGAGAATTGTAAGTTTTTGGTGTTGCACAATTTACATGATATTATTGTACTGGGTTTTCCTTGGTTGCAAACCCTTAATCCTGTTTTGGATTGGAAATCTGTGTCTGTGGTGAGTCGGGGTTGTCAATGTGTTCTTAGTGACACTCCTGTTTTCTCCACCTCTCCCCAGTCTCAAGATGTTCCTGACTATTTGGCTGATTTTTCTGATGTATTTACTGAGAGTAAGTCCACGTCTTTGCCTCCTCATAGGAGTTATGACTGGCAATTAAGTTAATGCCTGGTTGTAAATTTCCCAAGGGTCAGCTTTTCAACTTATCGGTACCTGAACATGATGCTATGCAATCTTATATCAAGGAATCATTGGAGAAAGGTCATATCAGACCATCCTCTTCGCCTTTGGGTGCTCGTTTTTTTTTTTTGGCCAAAAAAGATGGCTCATTTAAGGCCATGTATTGACTATCGTTCCCTTAACAAAATCACTGTTAAATATCAGTACCCGTTACCCCTGATTTCTGATTTATTTTCCAGAGTTAAAAATGCTTGTTGTTTTACCAAACTTGATCTCAGGGGGCGTATAATTTTATTCGCATCAAGCATGGGGATGAATGGAAGACAGCGTTTAATACTCTGGAGGGACATTTTGAGTACCTGGTGATGCCTTTTGGGCTCACTAATGCACCTTCCGTCTTCCAATCTTTTATGAAAGATATTTTCCGGGACCTTGTGGATAAGTTTTTGATCATTTATCTGGATGATATTTTGATTTTTTCCAGTGATTGGGATTCTCATGTGGAACATGTCCGGACTGTGTTCTGGATTTTGAGTGAAAATATTCTGTATGTTAAGGGATCGAAATGTCTTTTTGGGGTACAGAGGATTTCATTTTTGGGATTCATTTTGTCCCCATCTTCTATTGAAATGGACCCGGCCAAGGTACAGGCCATTTATGATTGGGTTCAGCCCACTTCTCTGAAGGCTCTTCAGGAGTTTTTGGGTTTTGTTACTTTCTACCATAAATTTATAAGTAATTTTTCTGGTATTGTTAAACCTCTGACGGATCTGACCCAAAAGGGCGCTGATGTGGTGAATTGATCTCCAGAGGCAGTCTCGGCATTTCAGTAGCTTAAGCAGAGATTCACTTCTGCTCCGGTTCTACGGCAACCTGATGTTTCACTCCCATTTCAGGTGGAGATAGATGCTTCTGAGATTGGTGCAGGAGCCGTTTTGTCTCAAAGAGATCCGGTAACCTCTAAGATGAATCCCTGTGCCTTCTTTTCTCGAAAATTTTCTCCATCTGAACATAACTATGACATGGGGAATTGGGAATTGTTGGCCATGAAGTGGACATTTGAGGAGTGGAGACATTGGTTGGAGGGAGCTAGACATCAAGTTGTGGTCCTCACCGACCACAAGAACTTGATTTATCTTGAATCAGCCAAGCGCTTGAATCCTAGATAGGCTAGGTGGGCCTTGCTTTTTATGCGTTTTAATTTTGTGGTCTCCTTTCTTCCAGACACTAAGAATGTTAAGGCAGACGCCCTTTCTTGGAGTTTCTTTGCGGATTCTGTTCATGTGACCGAGCCTACTACCATTCTAAATGAGGGTGTAGTTCTTTCCGCCATCCCGATTTGAAACATGCCCTAGAGGAATTTCAGGATGATAAACCTGAACGATGCCCTATGGGGAAATTGTATGTCCCTGACCAGTGGAGGAGAAGAGTAATGTCTGAAATTCATTGCTCTGCGTTGGCTAGTCATCCAGGTATCTTTGGTACCAGAGATTTGGTGAGTCGGTCTTTTTGGTGGCCTGCCTTATCTCGTGATGTCAGGAATTTTGTGCAGTCCTGTGGGACTTGTTCTTGGTCCGAGCCCTGTTCTCGTGCTAGTGGTTTGTTGATGCCCCTGCCAGTGCCCAGGAGGCCATGGACCCATATCTCAATGGATTTTATTTCTGATCTCCCTGCCTCAGAGAATGACCGTTATTTGGGTGATCTGTGATAGATTTTCTAAGATGGTCCATCTTGTACCACTCCCAAAGTTGCCATCTTCTTCTGAGTTGGTGCCCTTGTTTTTACAACAAGTGGTTCATTTGCATGGGATTCCTGAGAACATTGTGTTGGACAGAGGAGTCCAGTTTGTTTCCACATTTTGGAGAGCTTTTTGTTCCAAACTGGAAATTCAGTTGTCTTTCTCCTCTGCATTTCATCCTCAGACCAATGGGCAGACTGAGAGAACAAACTAGATTTTGGAGTCCTATTTGAGATGTTTCATATCTGCTGATCAGGATGATTGGGTCTTATATTTGCCCTTGGCCAAATTCGCGCTAAACAATAGGGCTAGTTCTGCCACTTTGATGTCTCCTTTCTTCTGTAACTTTGGGTTTCATCCTCAATTTTCTTTGGGGCAGGTGGAAGCTTCTGCCTTCCCAAGTGTGGATTCTGTGTTAGAGAGAATACAGCAGATTTGGGACCAAGTAGTGGATAAGTTGTCCCACTCTCAGGAAAAGGCCCAACGATTTTCCAACCAGCATAGGACCATTGGTCCCCGGTTTAAAGTGGGTGATATGATTTGGCTGTCCTCAAAAAATGTACCCATGAAGGTTGCATCTCCAAAATTCAACCAAGGTTTATTGGACCTTATAAGATTTTGGAAATCCTTAACACCATTTCTTCCCGTTTGGCTCTTCCAGTTACGCTTAAGATTCATAAAGTTTTTCACAACTCTTTGTTGAAAAGGTTTGTGAAGCCAGTAGTTCCCATGGCGGCGCCCCCTGATCTTGTACTGGTTAAGGGTAATTTGGAGTATGAGGTAGAGAAGATATTGGATTCTCATCAGGCTAGACAGAGTCTTCAGTACTTGGTCAAGTGGAAAGGTTATGGCCAGGAGGATAATTCTTGGGTCTCTGCTTCTGATATTCATGTCAAGAGATTGATTCATGCTTTTCACTGGGCCCATCCTGATCGGCCTGGTGGCATGGATGAGGGTTCAGTGACCCTCCTCAAGAGGGGGGTACTGTTGTGAATTCTTTTGCTCAGACTTCTGAGATGGAGCTCCCTCTGGTGCTTACTGGGAGTAGTGGAGCTGGCCAGTCTGATGGAAGTTTGCCACCTGATGACAATGATTGGGAATCTGGAATTACTGACTGGGAGCATATAAGTGAGCAGGCTTCCCTTAGTGGTTGCTGGTGATTTCTTCCTTGTGCATTTTGAGTAGTGTTGAGCATTCCGATACTGCAAATACTGGGTATCGGACGATATTCGCTGTATCGGAATTCCGATACCGAGTACCGATATTTTTTCAATATCGGATACCGGAATCGGAAATTCCCATAATGCAATGAGCCACTGTTGTGGCTGTGATTGGCTGCTGAAATGATGTCATCATGATGCGCGGTCTGTGCGCATCATGATGCGCGGTCAGTGCGGGCCTGCCAGGGGTCTGTGCTGGCTGCCGGGGGTCTGTGCCGGCTGCCGGGGGTCTGTGCCGGCTGCCGGTGGTCTGTACGGGCCTGCTGGGGGTCTGTGCCGGCTGCTGGGGGGGTCTGTGCCGACTGCTGGCAGTCTGTATGGGCCTGCCGGGGGTCTGTGCCAGCTGCCGGGGGTCTGTGCCGGCTGCCGGGGGGGTCTGTACGGGCCAGCCGGGGGTCTGTGCTGGATGTCTGGGGTCTGTGCTGGCTGCCGACGGTCTGTACGGGCCTGCCGGGGGTCTGTGTCGGCTGCCGGGGGGTCTGTGCCGGCTGCCGGCGGTCTGTATGGGCCTGCCGGGGGTCTGTGCCGGCTGCCGGGGATCTCTGCACGGGCCTGTCGAGGGTCTGTGTTGGCTGCCGGGGGTCTGTGCCGGCTGCCGGTGGTCTGTACGGGCCTGCCGAGGGTCTGTGCCGGCTGCCGGGGGTCTGTGTGTGTGTGCAGGCATCGTCTGATGGGACTACAAGTCCCATCGGGTGATGCCTGCTATAATGACAGTGATTGACACATTAGCCAATGATGGGACAGTAGTAGTCCCATCATTCGGCTAATGTGTTGAATGTAAAAAAAACAAAAAAAAACATACATATTACATACTACATACATACTACATACATACAACATACATACAACATACATACTTCATATATACTACATTCATACAACATACATACATACTACATACATGCTTCATATATACTACATTCACACAGCATACATACTACATTTATACTACATTCATACATTCATTCATTCATTCACTACATTCATTCATACAGACATACATACTATATACATACTACATATATACAACATTCACACATACATACATACTACATATATACTGCATTCATATAACATACATACATACTACATGCATACTACATATACACAACATTCATACAACATACATACATACTACATGCATACTACATATATACTACATTCATACAACATACATACTACATACATACTACATATTTACTACATTCATACAGCATACATACATACTACATACATACATACTACATATATACAACATTCATACATACATACATGCTACATATATACTACATATATACTACATTCATACAACATACATACATACTACATACATACTACATATATACAACATTCATACATACATACATACTACATATATGCTACATTCATACAACATACATACTACATACATGCTACATATATACTACATTCATACAGCATACATACTACATACATACATGCAACATACATAAAACATGCTACAGATATACTACATACATACTACATATATACTACATTCATACAGCATACATACATACTACATACATACATACAACATACATAAAACATGCTACAGATATACTACATACATACTACATATATACTACATTCATACAACATACATATTACATGCATACTACATATATACAATATTCATACATACATACATACTACATATATACTACATATATACTACATTCATACAACATACGAGTACATACTACATACATACTACATATATACTACATTCATACAGCATACATACATACTACATACATACATACAACATACATAAAACATGCTACAGATATACTACATACATACTACATATATGCTACATTCATACAACATACATACATACTACATACATACTACATATATACAACATTCATGCATACATACATTCTACATACATACTACATATATACTACATATATACTACATTCATACAACATACATACTACATACATACTACATATATACTACATTCATACAGCATACATACATACTACATACATACATACAACATACATAAAACATGCTACAGATATACTACATACATACTACATACAATACATTCATTCATTCATACAATACATACATATAGACATACAGTACATATAACATAGAGTACATACTCACCATCACTTGTCACTTTGATCCCCGAAGCCAGTGTCATCTGTGAAAAAAATATGAAAAAAACAAACCACCAAATACTCCCTGTTCCACAGAAATCCACGAGTGTCCCACGCCGATCTCCCATGGAGAACAGTAGCATCAGCTGATGCGACCGTTCTCTAGGGACTCCAGGAATCCAATGACGGGAGGTAGGTATCCTTCCACACTGTATTCCTCCGCCACTGTAAAAAAAATAGTCCCTAGTCTCAATTTATGGCAAAAGCTGTGTGGGAACTTTCTCACACAGCAATGCCAAAAGTGAGACTAGGGACTATTTTTTTTACAGTGGCGGAGGAATACAGTGCGGAAGGATACCTACCTCCCGTCATTGGATTCCTGGAGCCCCTAGAGAACGGTCGCATCAGCTGATGCTACTGTTCTCCACGGGAGATCATCGTGGGACACTCATGGATTTCTGCGGAACAGGGAGTATTTGGTGGTTTGTTTTTTCATATTTTTTTCACAGATGACACTGGCTTCGGGGAACAATGTGACAAGTAATGGTGAGTATGTACTCTATGTTATATGTACTGTATGTCGATATGTATGTATTGTATGAATGTATTGTATGTAGTATGTATGTAGTATATCTGTAGCATGTTTTATATATGTTGTATGTATGTATGTAGTATGTATGTTGTATGAATGTAGTATATATGTAGTATGTATGTATTATGTAGTATGTATGTATGTTGTATGAATGTAGTATATATGTAGTATGTATGTAGTATGTATGTATGTTGTATGAATGTAGTATATATGTAGTATGTATGTAGTATGTATGTTGTATGAATATTGTATATATGTAGTATGTATGTAGTATGTATGTATGCTGTATGAATATAGTATATATGTAGTATGTATGTATGCTGTATAAATGTAGTATGTATGTATGTTGTATACTGTATATGTAGTATGTATGTATGCTGTATGTATGTTGTATGTATGTAGTGTGTATGTATGTTGTATGAATGTTGTATGTATGTAGTATGTAGTATGTATGTATGTATGCTGTATGAATGTAGTATATATGCTGTATATATGTATGTTATATGAATGTAGTATATATGAAGTATGTATGTAGTATGTATGTAGTATGTATGTTGTATGTATGTAGTATGTTTGTGGGTTTTTTACATTCAACACATTAGCCGGATGATGGGACTACTACTGTCTCATCATTGGCTAATGTGTCAATCACTGTTATTGTAGCAGGCATCGCCCGATGGGACTTGTAGTCTCATCGAACGATGCCTGCACACACACACACAGACACCCGGCAGGCCCGTACAGACCCCCGGCAGCCCGCACAGACCCCCGGCAGCCGGCACAGACCACCGGCAGGCCCATACAGACCGCCGGCAGCCGGCACAGACCCCCGGCAGGCCCGTACAGACCGCCGGCAGCTGGCACAGACCCCCCGGCAGCCGGCACAGACCCCCGGCAGGCCCGTAAAGACCTCCGGCAGCCAGCACAGACGCTAGGCAGGCCCGTAAAGACCGCTGAGAGGCCCGCACAGAGCCCGCCCGCACACACAGTCATTGCTTGCATTGAGAAACGTGATGGTGTCTCCGCGGCTGTTGATTTACATGTTTTTGCATATTTCCCATAAGGGATGGGGGCATTGCTCTAGCATCACTGCGTTGAGAAACATGTGATGGTGTCTCCGCAGTGTTGGATGTTGATCTCCATGAGGTCACTCATCCTCATTTTTACAGTCTTTTACTAGGCATTGCTCCTACTAGCCAGTTTCCTACTTCACACTGATTAGGGGCAATACCCCGAAACAGCTGTCTGTGGATGGATACCATGTTTTGGCATAGGTGGTTTCCTTCATTGGAGACTGCCCTTCCCGTGGTTGTTCCTTCCCGGTGAAAGACCTGGCTAGTCATTGCTTGTGTTGAGAAACGTGATGGTGTCTCCGCAGCTATTGATTTACATGTTTTTGCATATTTCCCATAAGGGATGGGGCATTGCTCTAGCATCACTGTGTTGAGAAACATGTGATGGTGTCTCCGCAGTGTTGGATGTTGATCTCCATGAGGTCACTCATCCTCATTTTCGCACACACAGACACGCACAGTGTCCGCCCACACACCGCACACACTCTTCCCCCCTACCAAACTGGATGTACAAGGAAAGAAAGGTTTTTTTTAAAATCCGATATTTCTGTCCCATTGACACGAATGGGACTTCAGGTATCGGAATCGGCGATACCCGATACTTTTTGTGTATCGGGACGATCCAATCCGATCTGATATTTCTGGATATCGGATGGTATCGCTCAACACTAATTTTGAGCTCTTCAGTCTCATGCTTGATCTGCATGGTTCAGTTACGTGATTCTTTTGCTAATCCTTTGCATCTAATCTGGTTGTGCCTTTTTATTGCTTTCTGCTTGGTTAAGAGGGTTCAGTGTACTCCCTGCTGGGGGCAGCGCTGGGCCCCTCTCCACATGTTACAGCTAGTGCCAGTTTGTTCAGTCCCCTTTTATATTAGTATTTTTTGCTTTGCAGAAAATGCATCCTGTTGCATTTTTTGTGCGTCCGATCTGTCTCAAAAAAACGCATGCGCACGCAATGCGCACAAAATTAACCCAAAACCCATTAAAGTCTATGTGAGCCCTGACGTGCGCATGGCCATGCGCACGTCAGCGCAAAAAAACGCATGCGGTTTTTTGAAAAAACCATGTGCAAAAAGCATGAAACCGCATAAAAAACACATGATGCATTTTTTATGCGCGTTTGCACTGCGCATGCAGCGCAGCGCAAAAAAACGAAGGTGAAAGTAGCCTAAGCTATGCATGCTGAGTTACAATTAAGATGTTGGTCTCTCCTAGTGAACCCCTGTAAAACAGGGGCCCGGGGCAACAACTCCCCTGCCCCGCAAGCTACTCTATGGATGTGAGCCAAAATATGCCTATATTACACTTTTCTAAAACTATGAATAAAGGGATTAAGGCATGATTACTGTTGCACAAAATTCTGAATGTCTGGGTAATCTAAAGGAAGAAAATAGGATTAATGAAGGACAGCCATAGCTTGTCTATTTATTATATGCAATGAGTGCAAACCAAGAAACAGCATGTCTCCTGTGACTAGTATTATATTACTGAAATTTATATAGCAGAGCTAGATCCTTATGTGGTTCTGGCAGTAAAAATGAATTTTGTGTACAATACAGAAGACCAATAGTCTCAGGCATAGGTGGATTGTGTGATCCAATATGCAAGTTTATAGACTACTATCTAAAGCCAATTGTGGAAACCTTAAAATCATATGTGTGTGATACAACAGATGTTATTACTTGAATAGAAGGAATTTATTTAGATGATCACATGTATCTTGTGACATCAAATGTGGAGTCTTTGTACACATGCATGCAACCTTCAGTTTGTCTGAAAGTGATCCGTTTCTTTCTGAGGACTTCTAACTGGGATGGTCAATTCTGTAAGCTGGCCCTTGAGCTGCTGGAGTTTGTCATCACTCACATTTTTTTGTTTTTGAAGATGTTTTCTACTTGTAAAAATATGGAACAGCAATGCGTGCGTCCTATGAGCCTTCATTCGCTAATCTCTTTCTCGGATATTTGAGAGGCAAATATTTGAACATGGAGGCGCTCAATGAGCAGACCACGTACAATTCTGGTTGCAGTACATAGATGATGTTTTTATGATTTCGCAAGGTGGGGAGGACTATTGTGAGTTCATTTTCCCCTTCATTACTGAGGCCCGAGGAACTCCGTCTTCTGGTAAAGAAAGGTAGTGAGTCTGATTATCAAACACCTGAGGCTGATGATGATGACTGGCTGAGTGGAGTTACTGACTGGATATAAGGCTGCCGATGCCCTTCTGCCCTGCGGGTGATTTCTCCGTGGGATCCTTGGAGACCAGTCTGAATTCCTGCTCCTCTAAAGCTAAGTTTGCTGCTCGGCCTTTTGCATTTGTGCCTTGACTTTGTTTTGCTTTGTTTTTCTGGATTTCTGCCATTCCCTGCTGGGGTGTGCTGAATTCATTTAGCTCTGTCTTCTGAAAATACCTGAGTGCTGATTTAGTTTTTGAAGCCTAGCTGCATCAGGGCCTTTTTCATATCAGCTTGCTGGCTTATGTCTTTGATAGTGTTTTGGCAGATTGCAGACAGCAGCCTTCCTGTCCTTTCCTATCTAGGTAGTTTTGGGCCCCGTCTCTGCTCAGTCTATCTTTCTGTCTGTGTTAGTGTTTTCATCTTGCTTCACCGTCATTATATGTTGGGGACTGCCTATTGCTTTGGGGTCTGCTCTGGGGCAGTTTAGATTTCCCCTTTCTTTCTTTAGGCCTAGTTAATTCTCCGGCTGTGATCGAGGGGTCTAGGGCATCGTAGGAACCCCCCACGGCTACTGCTAGTTGTGTTGATAGGTTCAGGGGTCTGCAATCTGATAGTTGCCAACTTCTCTGGTTTTCTGGACTTAGCTTGTATTTCTGCTTTTGCCTCCTACGGTGACTCATTCATAACAGAATCACCCGCCATACCGCAGATCCTAGGGTACTCAATAGCAGGAAAGAATTGTAAAAAAAAAAAAAAAAAAAAAAAGTGTGTATTTTTTCCTCTATATCTCTGAGGCCGAAGGGGGAATTTTTTTTTCTCTCAATGGAGATAAAGCAATTGTCTGATCGTGTGGAGCAGCTCGCTGCGGAAGTGCGGGGAATTTCCGCCTACCTTGCTCATTCACATGCTGCTGAACCAAAGATTCCTACACCTGATGTATTTTTTGGGGATCGGTCTAAATTTTTGAATTTCAAAAATAATTGTAAATTATTTTTTGCCTTGAAGCCTAACTCGTCAGGGAGCTCCACGCAGCAGGTTAAAATTGTCATCTCTTTGCTGCGTGGCGATCCCCAGGATTGGGCATTTTCTTTGAAACCAGATGATCCTATTCTGACTAATGTGAACGCATTTTTTCAGGCCTTGGGGTTGTTGTATGACGAAATTAATGCCATTGATCAGGCTGAAAAGACCCTGCTGGCATTGAACCAGGGTCGTGATTCTGCAGAATTGTACTGTCAAAAATTCCGAAAGTGGGCAGTACTTACTACCTGGAATGATAATGCCTTGGCTGCTCTCTTTTGGAAGGGGTTGTCAGAAGCCGTAAAAGATACTATGGTGGGATTTCCTGTTCCCTCTGGTCTTGACGATTCTATGTCATTAGCCATTCAGGTTGATCGGCGTTTGCGCGAACGCAAGGCTGCACGAGAGGTGTTGCCACCTGTTGATCAAATGTCTGAACCTATGCAATGTGATAGAGTTTTTTCCAGAGAGCAGCGTCAGGAGTTCAGAAGGCGTAATAAGTTGTGTTTTTTCTGTGGAGATGCCTCGCATATTATTTCTGTCTGTCCTAAACGAGAGAAATGCTTTGCACACACGTTTTCTGTTGGGGGTGTTCAACCTAAGTTTCTTCTGGCTATTACTCTGATCTGGTCCCTGTCCACATTTTCCGCCAAGGCTTTTGTGGATTCGGGAGCAGCCCTAAACCTAATGGACTTGGATTTTGCTAAACGTTGTGGATTTTCGATGACACCTCTGCAGACGCCTATCCCTTTGAGGGGGATTGATGCTACTCCTTTGGCTAAAAATAAACCTCAGTTTTGGACCCAGGTGGTAATGCGGGTCGCCCCAGACCATCAAGAAAATTGCAGATTTTTGGTGTTGCATAATCTGCATGATACTATTGTTCTGGGGTTTCCCTGGTTACAAATTCATAATCCAGTGTTGGATTGGAAATCTATGTCTGTGGTGAGTTGGGGTTGTCGGTGTGCCTTTAGTGAGGCTCCGGTGTTTTCCACCTCTCCTCAGTCGCATGATGTTCCTGATTATTTGGTGGACTTTTATGATGTATTTAGTGAGAATGAGTCTGTGTCTCTGCCTCCTCATAGGAGTTATGACTGTGCAATTGAACTGAGCCCGGGGTGTAAATTTCCCAAGGGTCGGCTCTTCAATTTATCTGTACCCGAGCACGAGGCTATGCGATCCTATATTAAGGAGGCGTTGGAGAAGGGTCATATTAGACCATCCTCGTCACCCTTAGGTGCCGTTTTTTTTTTGCAGCCAAAAAGGATGGATCATTAAGACCTTGTATTGATTATCGTGCCCTCAATAAAATTACTGTTAAATATCAGTATCCGTTACCCCTGATTTCTGATCTATTCTCCAGAGTTAAAGGTGCTTGCTGGTTTACCAAGCTTGACCTCAGAGGGGCGTATAATCTTATTTGCATTAAGCATGGGGACGAATGGAAGATGGCGTTTAATACTCCGGAGGGACATTTTGAGTACCTGGTGATGCCTTTTGGGCTCACTAATGCCCCTTCTGTCTTCCAGTGCTTCATGAACGATATTTTCCGAGATTTTGTCGATAAATTTTTGATTATCTATCTGGATGATATTTTGATCTTCTCCAAGGATTGGGATTCTCATGTGGAACATATTCGGACTGTGTTCCGGATCTTGAGGGAGAATTCCCTGTATGTCAAAGGATCTAAATGCCTTTTTGGAGTACAGAGGATTTCTTTTTTGGGATTTATTTTGTCCCCGTCAACTATTGAAATGGACCCGGCCAAGGTACAGGCCATTTACGATTGGGTTCAGCCCACTTCTTTGAAGGCCCTCCAGAAGTTTTTGGGTTTTGCTAATTTTTATTGGAAATTTATAGCAAAATTTTCTAGTATTGCCAAGCCATTGACTGATTTGACTAAGAAGGGTGCTGATGTGTTAAATTGGTCTCCGGAGGCAGTTTCTTCCTTTCAGGAGCTGAAGCGAAGATTCACCTCCGCCCCGGTTTTGCGGCAACCTGATGTCTCACTTCCATTCCAGGTAGAGGTGGATGCTTCTGAGATTGGTGCAGGAGCTGTTTTGTCCCAAAAGGATCCTGTAACATCTAAAATGAATCCCTGTGCTTTCTTTTCCCGAAAGTTCTCTCCATCTGAACGTAACTATGATGTGGGGAATAGGGAACTGTTGGCCATGAAATGGGCATTTGAGGAGTGGAGACATTGGTTGGAGGGAGCTAAGCATCAAGTCGTGGTCCTCACTGACCACAAGAATTTGATTTACCTAGAGTCGGCTAAGCGCTTGAACCCTAGACAGGCTAGGTGGGCCTTGTTTTTTACACGTTTTGATTTTGTGGTTTCTTTTCTTCCTGGAACGAAGAATGTCAAGGCAGACGCCCTCTCTAGGAGCTTCTTTGCTGATTCTCCTGTGGTGACCAAGCCTGCTACCATCTTAGGCGAAGGGGTAGTTCTTTCTGCCATCTCGCCCGATTTGAGACGTGCTCTGGAAGAGTTCCAGGAGGACAAACCTGAGCGTTGTCCCAGTGGAAAGTTGTATGTTCCTGACCAGTGGAAGAAGAGAGTGATGTCTGAAGTTCATTGCTCTGCTTTGGCTGGTCATCCAGGCATTTTTGGTACTAGAGATCTGGTGAGTTGTTTTTTTGGTGGCCCTCCTTGTCTCGTGATGTCAGGAATTTTGTGCAGTCCTGTGGGACGTGCTCCCAGTCTAAATCGTGTTCTCGCTCTAGTGGGTTGCTGATGCCTTTGCCTGTCCTCAAGAGGCCATGGACCCATATTTCAATGGATTTCATCTCTGATATGCCTGTCTCTCAAAGGATGACTGTTATTTGGGTGATTTGTGATAGGTTCTCTAAGATGGTTCATCTTGTACCACTCCCTAAGTTGCCGTCTTCCTCTGAGTTGGTGCCGCTGTTTTTACAACAGGTGGTTCGTTTGCACGGGATTCCTGAGAACATTGTATCTGACAGAGGAGTCCAGTTTGTGTCTAGATTTTGGAGAACTTTCTGTTCCAGGCTGGGAATTCAGTTGTCCTTCTCCTCTGCTTTTCACCCTCAGACCAATGGGCAGACAGAGAGAACAAACCAGACCTTGGAGTCATATTTGAGATGTTTTATTTCTGCTGATCAGGATGATTGGGTTTCATTTTTGCCTTTGGCCGAATTTGCTTTAAATAATAGAGCTAGTTCTGCCACTTTGATGTCACCTTTTTTTTGTAACTTTGGGTTTCATCCTCGATTTTCTTCAGGGCAGGTGGAGCCCTCTGCCTGCCCAGGTGTTGACACTGTGGTGGAGAGAATGCACCAGATCTGGGACCAAGTGGTGGATAAGTTATCTCTCTCCCAGGAAAAGGCCCAGCGGTTTTCCAACCGACATAGGACCATTGGTCCCCAGTTTAAGGTTGGTGATATGGTGTGGTTATCATCAAAAAATATTGCTATGAAGGTGGCTTCTCCTAAGTTTAAGCCTAGATTTATTGGACCTTACAAGATTGTGGAGATTATTAATCCGGTCTCTTTTCGTTTGGCTCTTCCTGTCACATTTAAAATCCATAATGTGTTCCATAAATCTTTGTTGAAGAGGTTTGTTGAACCTGTTGTTCTGGGGGTGGCACCTCCAGACCCTGTATTGGTTGAAGGTAACATGGAATATGAGGTAGAGAAAGTACTGGATTCCCATCTGGCTAGACGGAGACTCCAGTATTTGGTTAAGTGGAAGGGTTATGGTCAGGAGGATAATTCCTGGGTCTCTGCCTCTGATATTCATGCCAAAAGATTGGTGCCTGCCTTTCATCGGGCTCACCCTGATCGCCCTGGTGGCGTAGTTGAGGGTTCGGTGACCCCTCCTCAAGGGGGAGGTACTGTTGTGAGTTAATTTTCCCCTTCATTACTGAGGCCCGAGGAACTCCGTCTTCTGGTAAAGAAAGGTAGTGAGCCTGATTATCAAACACCTGAGGCTGATGATGATGACTGGCTGAGTGGAGTTACTGACTGGATATAAGGCTGCCGACGCCCTTCTGCCCTGCGGGTGATTTCTCTGTGGGATCCTTGGAGACCAGTCTGAATTCCTGCTCCTCTAAAGCTAAGTTTGCTGCTCGGCCTTTTGCATTTGTGCCTTGACTTTGTTTTGCTTTGTTTTTCTGGATTTCTGCCATTCCCTGCTGGGGTGTGCTGAATTCCTTTAGCTCTGTCTTCTGAAAATACCTGAGTGCTGATTTAGTTTTTGAAGCCTAGCTGCTTCAGGGCCTTTTTCATATCAGCTTGTTGGCTTATGTCTTTGATAGGGTTTTGGCAGATTGCAGACAGCAGCCTTCCTGTCCTTTCCTATCAAGGTAGTTTTGGGCCCCGTCTCTGCTCAGTCTATCTTTCTGTTTGTGTTAGTGTTTTCATCTTGCTTCACCGTCATTATATGTTGGGGGCTGCCTATTGCTTTGGGGTCTGCTCTGGGGCAGTTTAGATTTCCCCTTTCTTTCTTTAGGCCTAGTTAATTCTCCGGCTGTGATCGAGGGGTCTAGGGCATCGTAGGAACCCCCCACGGCTACTGCTAGTTGTGTTGATAGTTTCAGGGGTCTGCAATCTGATAGTTGACAACTTCTCTGGTTTTCTGGACTTAGCTTGTATTTCTGCTTTTGCCTCCTACGGTGACTCATTCATAACAGAGGACCAGCTTCCACAGTTCATGTACCAGCTAAACATAAATTCTTTTAACATCAAAATTACATATTCATGCAGCAAGAGATAGGTGTAATTTCTTGATGTTCTGATTGAAAGTAATTTGAATTAAAAATTACAATCTGATGTATTTTGAAAGCCCACCTCTGTAAATTCTTTTTCATGCTACATCTAGTCATCATCAATCTACAATAAAAACCATCCAAGTTGGACAATTCCTCGAAATGGATGTGCTCAATAGACACAAAATTTGAGAGACAAGCAGATGACTTAAAAGAGAGATTTCAAAATAGAAACTATAGTAACAAGAGTATTAAAATAAGTTACATCAGCGCTAAAAGAACCTCCTGCGACTCATTACTTTGGCCCTCGGCCAAGAGAAAGAGGACGGAGGACAAAGTAAGATTCATCTCAACTTATAATGGAGAATTCGATACTATGAGGACAATCCTACAGCAATATTGGCCAATTCTGAAAACAGAACCCACCCTGGCAAAATACCTACCTGATTTTCCTGCTATGACATCTAAGAGAAGTAAGGGCTTAAAAGATCTGTTATTTCAAAGCCACTACCTCCCAAAAAACCCCAATTCATTCAATACAAAAGGCCCACTAAAAGGTTGTTAGCCATGTGGAGACTGCCTAGCTTGTAGCAATATCTGCCGTGCTACTTCTTCAAATCTGTTAATGGTAGCAAAGAATTTAACATAAATTATTACATTTCAAGAAATACATCACAAGTGATTTATTATGCTACCTGTGACTGGTCAAAATTTATATAGGATTAACGTCCAGACAATTAAATGTGCATGTAAGAGAGGACATTCGTGACATTTTGGCAGCAAAATCCATCGAAGATTTTAAATAATTAAAAATCATTCCACAATACAAAATTATGTCATGATAGCAACCCAAAAAACATTTAGGCTATGTGCACACGTTGCAGATTGTAAGCGCTTTTCACAGCGAAAACACTGCGAAAACACTTACACAACGCAACTCATTGAATTCAATGGCATTCCGCAATGCTGTGCTAATGCTGTGTATTTTCCCACGGTGGAATCACATCGCGGAAAAATATGCAGCATGCTCATTCTTTGTGCGAAATCGCAGCAATTCCACACACATAGGAATGCATTGATCCGCTTACTTTCCACATCAGGCTATGCCACCATGCGCAAAGTAAGGCTACTTTCACACATCCGGTGTGTGGGGTCCAGCGGCGTGTGGCGAAAAGCCGGGCCGCCGGATCCGGCCTGCAGCGGTGACACCGGATGTGTATGCGGCGTCTGATACGGCTCCGACATGATTTAAAGGAGCCGCAGGAGGAACATATACACCGGTGGACGAGAGAGGCAGCTGCTGAGAGAGACAGCTGCTGAAAGGGAGCGGAAGGGAGGGGAGAGGGGGGTGGAGAGAGAGAGAGAGACATGTGGGGTTAACACTCAGTGTCCAGGCAAGAGAATCTCTCTCTTTTGCCGGGCACTTGTGGGGTTAACCCCACAGAGAGATCTCTCTCTCTCACCCAGACACTGTGAGTGTTAACCCCACAAGTGCCCGGCAAGAGAGATCTCTCACAAGTGTCCGAGCGAGAGAGAGAGATCTCTCTCTCTCTCGCTGGGCACTTGTGGGGTTAACATTCACAGAGTCCGGGCATGCGCTGTGGAAAAAGCCGGTCCGGCGCTGACAAAAAACGTTGCAGAGAACGTTTTTTGCAGATGCCGGACGGCTAATTTTTGCCGTGTCCGGCAACAACCGGACACGACGCATAACCATCCGGCACGATGCGGCGACCATGAAAGTTTATGGGACAAAACCGAATCCGGTGCTGGATCCGGTTATTAAAAATTTTGCCGCATCGTGCCGGATTACAAAAGCCGGATGTGTGAAAGAGGCCTAAGCGGATCATGTGTGGATGGTACCCAGGGTCTGGAGGAGAATTAAAATAAAAAATCATGATATTCTCACCTTCCGGCGGCCCCTGCAGCCTTCCCACCTCTCAGTCATGCTGCCAGCATCTTCCGTTCCCAGGGATACATTGCGCAAATCACCCCAGATGATGTAGCGGTCTCGCATGATGCTACATCTTCTGGGGTCATTGTCGCAAGGCATCGCTGGGAACGGGAGTTGCCGGGAGCATCGCGAGGATTGGGAAGGCTGCGGGGGTCGCCGGAAGGTGAGAATAACACGATTTTTTATTTTTTTTTATTATTTTTAACATTATATCTTTTACTACTGGTGCTGCATAGGCAGCCTCAATAGTAAAAAGTTGGTCACACTTGTCAAACGCTATGTTTGACAAGTGTGACAAACCTGTCAATCAGTTTTCCAAGCGATCTGTAGCATCGCTTGGATATCGCTAGCATTATGCAAGCTAATTACGCTTGCAAAACGCTAGTGTTTAGCAGGAATACACATGCCAATTCCTCATGCATATTTCCCACGGCAGGGAGTTGCGGAATTGCTGCAGAAATTTCCGCGGCAATTCCGAATGTGTGCACATATCCTTACGGTTAGAGACATAGACCACATTCAGTGTGGTATTAGTGGGGTGACATAAAGCAATTATTAGCACAAAGTATTCCGAATGTAGGTGGATCATGACATTAGGGACTCTAGCTCCATATGGTTTAATGAAAACCACTATCTTTGCTCCATTTCTATGAGAATTAATAATCAATTTATTTTTTGGAGTTTTGAATCTTTGCTGCCATAAACTATATTTTTTTAAAAGATGATTTTAATAATTTTTGAGATTATTTTAACATTGTTTTTGCGTGGTTGTATTCTTATAGTTTCTATGGCTATAGAATCATCTAATGAGGAATGAATTGAATACTAACATCCAGTCTGCCATAGAAAAATCTGCCTTTGAATACTCAACTATTGAAGACCAACAGTGAATCCTATAACAAGCACTACACTGGAAATATGCACAATGACACTTTATAATATGCACAATTTATGTTGTAAATGGTATATATGTATATGGTATTTGTAATATAATTCTTGTGCACAAATTTGTTTTGTAATTTTTTCTCTATATATAAAAATGAATGTGTGTGTATCACCAACCAATCACGAAGCATCTTTCATTTCACCAGAGCTGTTCAAAAGAAGCTGAGCTGTGATTGGTTGCTATGAGCAACAGTTTTCCTTGCAACCAATCACTAAGCATCTCTGATTTCACCAGAGCTGGTTAAAAGAAGCTGAGCTGAGATTGGTTGCTATGAGCAAGTTTTCCCACTTGACAACACCTCAGCAGACACTGACATAGTGGGAGAAATCTAGCATCCCCGGAAACATAAGCACCCAGCCATTGTCTGCCCCCCAAAAAGGAGCAGAGAGTACGACAGAAATGAATCCTCTCCCCCGTGCCTATATACCCATCACATGTCCTCCATCCCATAGGCACATCTTCCCTCTTAAAGGGATCATTGAAATGGAAGTCATAGCAAATCCATCCAGCGCTTTGGTTTTGACCCCAGGCCTCTCTTAAAGGGATCCCCAGTATGGAAGTCAGGGCAATTGCCTTCAAATGCTCTGGTACTGACCCCAGGCTTCTCTTAAAGGGATCTCCGGTATGGAAGTTATTGTAAATCCCTCAGCGCTCTGTTTCTCACCCCAGGCTTCTATTAAAGGGATCATTCATATGGAAGTCAGAGCAAATCCATTCAGCACTCTGGTTCTGACGCCAGGCCTCTCTTAAAGGGATCCCTGTTATGGAAGTTAGGACTGTTCCACTCAGCGCTCTGGTTCTGACCCCAGGCTGATGGGATGATGTGGGATATTAGGGGGAGTAGTCTGGTGGCTCTGGCTGATGGGATGATGTGGGATATTAGGGGTAGTAATCCGGTGGCTCTGGCTGACGGGATGATGTGGGATATTAGAGGTAGTAGTCCGGCGGCTCTGGCTGATGAGAAAATGTGGGAAATTAGGGGTAGTAATCCTGTGGCTCTGGCTGATGAGATGTGGTGGGATATTAGGGGTAGTAATCAGGTGGCTCTGCCTGATGAGATGATGTGGGATATTAGAGGTAGTAATCCGGCGGCTGTGACAGGATGATGTGGGATATTAGTGGATGTTGTCTGGTGGCTCTGGCTGACAGGATGATGTCGGATATTAGGGGTAGCAGTCCGGCGGCTGTGACGGGATGATGTGGGATATTAGTGGTAGTTGTCCCGTGGCTCTGGCTGACGAGATGATGTGGGATATTAGTGGTAGTTGTCCGGTGGCTCTGGCTGATGGGATGATGTGGGATATTAAAGTGAATGTGGCTATGCGGAGTGGGCGGGGCTCTACACTCAGCTTTATATATATAGATATAATCATTATAATTTGTTATAACTAACCGTAGTTAGTTACTATGCCCGGGCAGCGCAGGACTCTTCAGCTAGTTATAATATAAATGTTAATGCAGGGATTCATATACGCACCACTACAACAATGTGATGAAGGTTAATGAACTATGCTCTTAAACAGTGATAATTAGGCACTTACTCTATGCACAAACTGATCTCTGTATTTAAATAGATAGCAGACAGTGCACATACTACTTTCCCTGCCTTCTCTTGGCTGTTTCCATGTCATTACCGTGCCTGTGTGGTTGTGCCACGCATGCACGGCATGACTGACAAGCGGGGAGGAGTTTG
The DNA here is from genome assembly GCF_039654945.1 of Dendrobates tinctorius. Taxonomy (NCBI): domain Eukaryota; kingdom Metazoa; phylum Chordata; class Amphibia; order Anura; family Dendrobatidae; genus Dendrobates; species Dendrobates tinctorius. Next base: position 5,257,832 of record NW_027361830.1, read on the forward strand.
AGAATCTCTGAATCCAATGAGCATGTGCCGAATATGGCGCTATCATTAGTAACAAGCAAACATGTGACACATGTGACCTTAAGGGCTGGATACAAAAACATGTCATAGGATCAGGTATAGCCACACCCCCAGATAAAGCGAGTGATGTGAAACGTGAGTTGAGGTAGGGAGACATTGTGGTGTTGGACTTTGCAATGGGTAATTACATGCTCTGTTATACTTTTCATTAGATGTATAGGTGAAGCTGGGCATCAAATGTGCATTTGTGGGTACTATTACAAACCTTATAATTCTATTTTTACATTCAAAGGCCTGCACCTGTTATGTGGTTCTATATGTTACTACGAGCAACCACTTAAAGGGAATCTGTCACCCATATTTAGTGATATCATGTAAAGATATCACTAAATTGTGCATCCCATAAGGATTCTAGTAGGGCTTTTGACTCCCCCTGACCCCGCACCTTTGAGGCATAAATACATTTTTAGCTTGTTGGGGATGCATGCAAATCGCCATGGTCCGGTCCGATGGGCTTGTCTATGCTCCGGAAGTGTGTCCTGCATGTGAAGACTTCCGGGACATAGACCGCGCTGGAAAATACCGGCGCTTGCGCAGTAGCGATTTTATGCTTCGCCCACAGTTGGACAAAGCATACTGCGCAGGCGCCGGGGGCCTTTACATTGTGCAAGCGCGGAAACCAACGGCGTCTGTGGTATTCACAGATGAAGATTACATGAAGCAAGGCGAGGAGGTGGGGGGGAGAAGACTACTAAGCCACGCCCATCGGACCGGACCGCGGCGATTAGCATGCATCCCCAACAAGCTAAAAATGTATTTATGCCTCAAAGGTGCGGGGTCGGGGGGAGTCAAAAGCCCTACTAGAATCCTTATGGGATATCACGAAATATGGGTGATTAATTCCCTTTAATATCATGTGAATTTCTGCATGATTGATATATTTATTGTACTGAGAAATAGCTCTGTTCAGCCCCTGTCATCACTGTTTCACCAGTGACAAGACTGAAAACCTCAATAATTGTGTTTTATTTTAATGACGGGACCGAAGTGTGCGGCTGCATGTATTTTTATGCAGCTGAGTTCTCCGGTCCCGAGTGCCGGCGGCAGTGCCGGGTATTGAGACGCGAGACTCGTGCAAGTTTCTTGCAAATGTGACCCCGGCCTTATAATGAGAATTAACAAGTGTAACATAATTCTCTTCCTTTGGATTGTGAGTAAAATTGGAGGCATTGCAGCAATGCATATGCAAACAGGAACTTACTTTTCTTCCTTCCTAGAAGACAACTTTCAATTCGCCTTATTTTAAGTGACAAAAAAACTCATGTAAGGGGCTTAACAGAGCTATTACTCAGTACAATAAATATATCAATCATGCAGAAATTCACATGATATTAAGTGGTTGCTCGTAGTAACATATAGAACCACATAACAGGTGCAGGCCTGTGAATATACAAATAGAATTATAAGGTTTGTAATAGTACCCACAAATGCACATTTAATGCACAGCTGCACCTATACTGTACATCTAATGAAAAGTATAACAGAGCAGGTAATTACCCATTCCAAAGTTCAACACCACAATGTCTCCCTACCTCAACTCACATTTCACATCACTCGCTTTATCTGGGGGTATAATAATTTTTTTATGCAGCAACAAGCACAACACAGGCACCTCTTCTGGGTTCACCCCCTCCTTGAGGAGCGTGAAGAGAAGGGACACTTTATTAATCTCTACCCTGATTTGCGCAGGTTTGTTTGTTTTTATTCACAATGCTACTTTTTTATGTTATTATATATACTTTTTATGCAAATATCCAGAATTTTTTTATCATTTTGCCGGCTTCCAGTTAATGCCTTTGATGATTTGTTACAAATTCTTTGTCCAAATTTGACCCTGGAAGATACCGTTATATGGCATGCTATCTGTGCTGCGGAAAGGCTGCTCATCATCTTGCGGTAAAATAACTTAATTTTTGTTAAAGAAATGTTGTCTCACCATTGTACAGTACAGACCACAACAATGCACCCAGTGATTGTTGGCAGTGGTCAGGTGATGTCAGCATTGCTCCATTTGTTGTTTTCCAATGATAAGCCGTACTAATACCACCTTTCCACTGCTAGCAATCACAGGTCATATGTTTTTTGAGTAATCTTTTTTTTTGTCGTTGCAGATTTTTGGCCACAGGAGAGAGCTTTGCATCCTTGCATCCTCAATTTAGAGTTGAAAAAGCAACCATTTCTAAAATTGTTAGAAGCACATGTGATGTTATCTGGCAGAAATTGCAGCCCATAGTGGTGCCTTCCCCAATCCAGGACGCTTGGCGTCAGGTCACAGCAGGCTTTCAAACTCTTGCCAACTTCCCAAACTGCATAGGTGCAGTTGATGGAAAGCATGTAAGAGTGATTCAGCCACCGCGGTCAGGATCTGTATTCTACAATTATAAGAAAAATTTCTCGGTGATCCTGAAGGTGGTGGCTGACGCACATTACAAGTTTGTGGCCATCGATGTTGGGGCATATGGCATAACAGGGGACTCCCGGGTGTTGCGAATGTCTCAGATTAGAATGCAAATTCTCCAAGATGGCATTACGCTCCGAGCCACTCAACCTCTTCCAGGGACCACACATCCAGTTCCTTTTGTGATGGTATCGGATGAAGCTTTTTCCGTTATGGATGAGGCTTTTCCCCTTATGATAAACCTGCTGCGCCATACCCACAAAGGGAACTGAATGCCCAGAAGAGGATTTTTAACTTTAGGCTAAGCCGGGCATGAAGAGTTGTGGAATGCATGTTTGGAATCGTGGTAAGTCAGTGGAGGATATTAAACACCGCCATACAGTTGGATATTAGGATAGTTGATTCTGTTGTAAAAGCTTGCTTTGTTCGTCACAATTATGGTAGGGACTACAGTCCTGAAGTAGATGTGGAAACACTGTACCAACCTTTTGATACAGCAATCAACTGGGGTCCTGGACGTCCCAACAAGACAGGTTTGCGTGTTCGAGAAACCTTTGCTGATTATTTTATGAGTTCCGAAGGCGCTGCACCCTGGCAATACTCCTGTGTTGGTGGTGCACAGCCTATAGAGCAAACATCCACTTTACAGGAGACATAATGGATATAAATCTTCTGGACCATAACTAATAATGTTCCAATGTTTTGGTTATGTTTATACAGTATACTTTTTACGTAATGTTATGTCAAAATAAAATTTTGAAAGAGTAAATGTGTTTTTGAAATCATTTAAAAAACCAAAAAAAAGCTTCACATGACTATGAAAATATAAAGATTGATCTGTGCCTTCTGGTTTTCAGGAGAGTGGTTGGTAGTAACCATATGTGTCATATATATATGTTTAATACATATATACCACTTTTTGAAAAAAATAAATAAATATACAACAAGATATATAATGTTACATATATCTATAGCAAACTAAAACATGTAGGCAGCAGACCATGAAGCAAATAATGCTTGAGCCTTGGCCAAGGTTTTCTCCTTTGAACCTTTTGCCATCATATTGAAGGTTATTTTTGTACCTAATATGCATGTTCCCCTATAGACTACATGTTTGCGTTGTTGATGGTTTTAATATTTTTTTTCAAATAAATTTTAACTAAATTTTGAACATCGGCCTAGCAAGCTCCCAGCAATACACTTCTCATGAACATCTGACAAGCATAACCGTAGTAAGTTAAACTCATGGAATACTCCTGTGAGGCCCATTTTTTTCCGTTTGTGCAGTTAGGAAATACTATTTGTACCATAATTTATTTTGCTGAAAAATTCAAAGTGAAACAAATTAATTAACAAGAATTTTATTATGAAAACGTAAATAAATTTTTGGCCAAAAATAACAATAACTTGCAAATTTGTAGCATAAATAGTGATGAGCGAGTGTGCGCGTTACTCGAGTTTTCCGAGCCTTCTTGAGTATTCTCTGAGTAGCTTGGGGGTGCTCGGAGATTTAATGTGTGTCGCCACAGCTGCATGATTTGCAGCTGCTAGACAGCCTGAATACATGCAGGGATTGCCTGTTTGTTAGGAAATCCCCACATGTATTCAGGCTGTCTAGCACCCGAAAATCATGCAGCTGTGGTGACACAAACTAAATCTCCGAGCACGCCCAAACTACTCGGAGAACACCCTAGCATGCTCTGAAATCTCAAGTAACGAGCATACTCGCTCATCAGTAAGCATAAACCAAACAAAAAAAAAAGGTTTAAAAAATATGCTTTTATTTTAGAACTCTTAAAATAAAATTTTTAAAACATATGTATATTGGTGAGTGGATCAAACATGTTTTATGTATAGCATAACCTGGTAACATATATTAATTTTAGGAAAATAATGCTGAGACTCCATTATCATTGTTAATGACTTAATAACTTAATGAGTGATGGTTTGGTAATTTTTTTCTTTTTTTGGGTCAGAAAGGTTTATCCGACTTTGAGTGGGGGCGCCACCACACTTCCCCCTAGGGTGCCAACCTCCGCTGCCAGGTATTGAAATGGAGTATCAGCATTATGTTTCCATAAACTATTTCCACAAATTGCTAAATTTTACATGGTTATGATATACATAATAGCCTTGCTTGATCCACTCACTGTTATACATGTGTTGTTAAACTTTTTTAACTGATAGGAAATTATATCAATGATGTTCAATTTTTTTGCAAGTTCAGTTTAAGGTATGGAAAGTGGGAGGTGAGGGTTCAGGAAGGTTACCCGTAGGGGTCATGTATGTGGCGGAATCAGAAGGGCTAGAAATGTTTGGCAGAAAGTCATATTGGGAACTTGAGGCAGTGGACAAGGGGAAGTGAAGAGAAGACAATAAAGTAGAAGTCTGGATAAAAGAAGAAATTGGAATATGGGAATCTTGTGTAGAATGGAAAGAGGAAGAATGGATAGCTGGAAAAGACAAAGATTGGGGACCTGGGAAAGAGAAAGCATAGGGAGCTGGGAAAGAGGAAGCATGGGGTGCAGGGAAAGAAGAAGAATGTTGAGCAGAGGAAGAATGTTGAGCAGTGAAAGAGGAAGCATGGGGTGCAGGGAAAATGGAAGAATGTTGAGCATGGAAAGACAAAGAATGGGGAGTTGGAGAAGTGGATGAATGGGGAGCTGGATAATTTAAACCGGTTGCTTGTAGCTGGCTTGTGTTGAGTTGTGATTGTACTTGTCTTTCTGCTATTTCTTTTATGCCATTGCCAATTTCACAAGCTTTTATTGTATGCCTGTACTTTTGGAACAGATCCACCACACTACACACAACTGAAGCACATGACCACTGGTTTTCAGCCGAATACCACCAGCAATGGAAGCAGAAAAATAGTCCCAATTATCATTTGAGTCCATTCGATGTAGTATAAGTATAGCCTCTTGAGTCACCACAGTTGTTTCAGAATTTTGACGCAAATTTTCATTTCTTTGTTGACGTCTACAAAGTACTTGTCTATGAGGAACTGGCCTCACATTGCTGCCCAATCTATCTCGGGTTTGGGATAGTATATTAGGTGTACAGTCCACTGCGGCTTGGCTGACACTTGATGCAGGTTCTTGCATGTCTGATCAAGAGTAAATTATTGCATTTGACACTTCTGCTATTGACGCCTGTTCTTGGCTGTCTTCTAAATGGTTTGGAAGGTTTGCCTGTGTTGTGCATGAAAAAAAAAGGTTGAACATCAGTATGTTGACATTAAACAAATATGACAAACATTTTTTAAATTACTTTCACTAAAAACAACAGCACAAATATTTATTTAAAAAAAACTGTAAGAATACACTACCACACAAATTTTTTTTTATTTCAGTTGATGATCTATGCTATTTCATGTAATTGATATGTATGGTTACAGATTTTAAAGTTCCAAAAAATATTTCAGCATCAAGGTTCTTTTATACTTTTATATTAATATTGTTTTGGGTTGCAACAATCTAAAACAAAAAAAGAAGTGTAAAGTAATTTTTTAAAAACGTACTCTCGTAGGTCGTATGTGTTTAATAAAAATTGGAGGTCATCGTAGTACAGGCATTTTTTGCCTTTGGGAGAAGAGACACTTCTTTCTTGTTCTTGGACACTTTTTTTAAACCGATCCCTCACTGAGGGCCACCTTGTTCTAATATCTTTCACTAAAATATTATATTAAAAAAAGGTGTTAATTTGGGTTCATTTACATGTTTTACTTTGTGTATGCATCAAAGTTTTCTTACATATGTCCTTTTTTCTTTGCGGGACGATTCCAAGACATTCTACTACTTTGTCCCAGGCATCATCACGTTTTACTCGGTTGTGATAATCATCACTGGTTGGATCCCATAAAATGGATTTGTTATGAACCTAGAGTCATAAAATTTCAACTTTTTTTTTATTTAGTTTTACAATTTATCATAAAAATATTACAAATTTTAAAAATATGTTTAGAAATATATATAGTATTTTAAAAAAATCAAATATATGGGCATGAAGTAACATTACCAGAAATATCATTCGGTGAACATTAAGGCTGGAGTCACATTTAACGTATAAAAATACGGACCGTATTGTATGGTCGTAATTCGCAGAAATGTTCCCTGAACAGTGATCTGTATGTCATCCGTTGTCAAGGTGTGGCCACGTATTTTGAGCATGTAAGCATCCGTATGTAATCCGTATGCCGAGATTTTCATGTACAATTGCAAAATGGACATATAATGGAGCCCAATGGCACTTTAAAACCCAAACGAAAGAATAGATATATACACGTAGAATACATATATATACAGTATATATATATATACATGTCATTTGAGACACATATATATATTTATATTTCATAGAGTTCTACATAGCAAAATAGCCGCTAATTCAATTGCCGGCTTCTGCAAAATCAATCCAAAACCCGACATGAAATGACACATGATGGTTTACATACAGTAAACCATTTAATTTCATTAATTTTTTTATATGTCCCTGACTAATAATTAGATTAGGGTTTGTGTGTAAAATTCGGAACATGTAGGTGTTAAATAAAGGGGTTAATTAGTTGAAAAACTTGCGTGGGTTCCCGCGGTAAATGCGCAACCAGAGAGGAAAAGCCAGTGAGTGAGGGCAGATATTAATAGCCTTGAGAGGGACCATTGTTTTTGGCCCCCCTGGCTACAAAAATCTGCCCCCAGACACCCCATTGCCCTGTAGTGGTTGCTAATAGGTTAATATTAATGGGTTAATGTCACCTTGCTATTGGAATTAATCTGTAATTAATAATGGAGAGGTATTAATAAGACACCGATCCATTATTAACCCTAGACTATTAAAGGGTTAAAAAACACACACAGGCATTAATGAAAAATTCTTTTAAAATAAAGACACCAAGTTTTTGACCAGATTTATTACTCTGCTAATCCATAAATAAACCATGGTCCTGTAAAAAAAAATAAAACAAAAAAACAACAGTATCCTTACCTCTCCGCTGGTCAGTCATGTCCCCCGCTGCAATCCATCAGAAGGGGTTAAGTGGTTTAGAATGGGACCAGTGCTAATGCGACCAGCACGCTCTAAACCACTGCCAGAATGAATTAGCTCCTCTCTGCGCAGCCTCCCCGGCTGACCGGAGATGAACTAATGAGCATGGGAAAGTTTCTGAATTTTTTCCCATGCTCATCAGTTCACCTCAGGTCAACCAGTGACGTCAGTGAGGCTGCACAGAGGTATGGCACACAAAAAACTTAATAAGTAACATTTCCCACATGTTTACTTTACATCAGCACAATTTTAGAGCCAAAACTTTTTTTTGTTAGGAAGTTTAAGGGTTAAAAGTTGACCAGCGATTTCTTATTTTCACACCATTTTTTGTTTAGTGACCACATCACATTTGAAGTCACTTTGAGGGGTCTATATGACAGAAAATACCCAAAAGTGACACCATTCTAAAAACTGCACCCCTCAAGGTGGTCAAAACCACATTCAACAAGTTTATTAACCCTTCAGATGCTTCACAGGAATTTTTTGAATGTTTAAAAAAAAATTAAAAATTACTTGAAGTCCAATTTTTTTTATTTTACCAAGGGTAACAGGAGAAATTGGACTGCAAATGTTATTGTGCAATTTGTCCTGAGTATGCTGATACCTGATATGTGGGGCAGAACCACTGTTTCAGCGCATGGCAGAGCTCAGAAGGGAAGTAACACAGTTTGACTTTTTCAACGCAAAATTGGCTGGAATTGATATCGGATGCCATGTCGCATTTGGAGAGCCCCTGATGTGCCTAAACAGTGGAAACTCTCCACAAGTGACCCCATTTTGGAAACTATGCTCCCCAAGGAACTTTTCTAGATGTGTGATGAGAACTTTGAACCCCCAAGGGCTTCACAGAAATAACGTATAAACGCAAAATTAAAAAAATCATATTTTTTCCACAAAAATGATCTTTTCACCCCCAATTTTTATTTTCCAAAGGGAAACAGGACCCCAAAAGTTATTGTGCAATTTGTCCTGAGTATGCTGATACCCCATATGTGGGGTAAACCACTGTTTGGGTGCATGGCAGAGCTCGGAAGGAAATGAGTGCCGTTTGACTTTTTCTACACAGAATTGGCTTGATGCCATATTGCATTTGGAGAGCCCCTGATGTGCCTAAACAGTGGAAACCCACCACAAATGACACAATTTTGGAAACTATACCCCCAAGAAACTTATCTAGATGTGTGGTGAGAACTTTGAACCCCCAAAGGCTTCACAGAAGTTTATAACGTACAGCGTTAAATTAAAAAATCATATTTTTTCTACAAAAATGATCTTTTCACTCACAATTTTTATTTTGCCAAGGGAAACAGGACCCAAAAAGTTATTGTACAATTTGTCCTAAGTACGTTGATGCCCCATATGTGGGGGTAAACCACTGTTAGGGCGCATCGCAGAGCTCGGAAAGGAAGGAGCGACGTTTGACCTTTTTCAACGCAAAATTGGCTGGAATTGAGATTGGGTGCCATGTCGCTTTTGGAGAGCCTCTGATGTGCCTGAACAGTGGAAACCCCCCACAAATGACCCCATTTTGGAAACTAGACCCCCCCCCAAGGAACTTATCTAGATGTGCAGTGCGCACTTTGAACCCTCAAGTGCTTCACGGAAGTTTATTACGACCGGGCGTGAAAATAAAAAAAATCATATTTTTTCCACAAACATGATCTTTTAGTCCTCAATTTTTTTATAATTTTTTTTATTTTTCCAAAGGTAACAGGAAAAATTAGACCCCAAAAGTCCAATCTGCCCTACGTACGCTGATACCCCATATGTGGTGTATACTACGAGTTATTTTTAATGGTTTCAACACTCCAATTAATTAATACCAACTATTGATATAGTTTCAATCAGCTCTTTGAACCTTCCAAGAAGGTCATTGAAACTTGTTTCAATCAGATGGTCAAATTGTCCAAGCAGAACAAATAACTGGCTTACACTTATCTACCAGCAAAGGACCTTCGTTGCCATAATTAGATTGGGTGTGTTAACTTTGCCCATGGATTGTCAACTGGTGAAATCTCATCTATTTGGCCTCAGGGGGTCGTCTCACTGGCATCCAAGGATAGATACTGTTTAAGTCTCACATTTACTTTGGGACATCAAAGGCTTTAGAGAAGTTTTTACATATAAAAGGAGGGTACTGATGAGCAGAGAGGGAGAGAGACACAGACAGAGACACAGAGAAAGAGATGGGACAGACCAGAGAGAGGACATGGAGATGAGAATATCTGAATAATGTAATGTATGAATAATGCCTGTTTCTGATTAATGCATATGTATTTATAGTTTTATATTGTTTATTATTTGATCTTATCACTTTATATAGTAAATCAATTTAGTAAATTCAATTCTTGTGTGAGCATTTTCTTATTCATCACAATCCATTGGAACCCTTACAATACATGTGGGAGAAAACTACTGTATGGGCACATGTTGGGGCTCGGAAGGGAAGTAGTGACGTTTTGGAATGCAAACTTTGATGGAATGGTCTGCAGGTGTCATGTTGCATTTGGAGAACCCCTGATGTGCCTAAACAGTGGAAACCCCCCACAAGTGATCCCATTTTGGAAACTAGATCCCCCTTGGAACTTATCTAGTTGTGTGGTGAGCACTTTGAACCTCCAATTGCTTCACAGAAGTTTATAACGTTGAGCCATAAAAATAAAAAAGTCATATTTTTTTCCACAAAAGTGATATTTTTGCCCCCAATTTTTTATTTTCCCAAGGGTAACAGAGAAATTGGACCCCAAAAGTTGTTGTTCAATTTGTCCTGAGTAGGCTGATACCCCATATGTGGGGGTAAACAACTGTTTGGGTGCATGGCAAAGCTTGGAAGGGAAGGAGCAGCGTTTGACTTTTTCAACTCAGAATTGGCTGGAATTGGGATCAGACGCCTTGTCGCATTTGAAGAGCCCCTGATGTGCCTGAACAGTGGAAACTCCCTAATTCTAACTCCAACCCTAACCCCAACACACCCCTAGCCCTAACCCAAGCTCTAACCGTAGCCCTAACCCTAACCCTTATACACCCCTAACCCTAATCCCAACCCTAAGCCTAACACAACTCTAGCCCTAACCATAGCCCTAACCCTAGCCCTAACCCTAACCCCAACACACCCCTAACCCTAGCCTAATGCTAGCCCTAACCCTAGCACACCCCAACCCTAATCCCAATCCTAACTCTAGCCCTAACACCTCCCTAACCCTAACCCTAGCCCTAACCCTAGCCCTAGCCTTAACCCTAGCCCTACCCCTAACCTTAGCCCTAACCCTAATGGGAAAATGGAAATATATACATTTTTTTAAATTTATTATTTTTCCCTAACTAGGGGGGTTGTAAAGGGGGTTTTGACTTACTATTTATAGCAAGTTTTTATGTTTGGCAGCTGTCACACGCTAAAAGACGCTTTTTATTGTAAAAATAGTTTTTTCATCACCACATTTTGAGAGCTATAATTTTTCCATATTTTGACCCACAGAAGCATGTGAGGTATTGTTTTTTGTGGGACGAGTTGATGTTTTTATTGGCACCATTTTTAGGCTCGTGACATTTTTGATCGCTTTTTATTCCGATTTTTGGGAGGCAGAATGAACAAAAACCAGCATTTCATGAATTTCTTTACACCGTTTCACGTGTTAAAATTGATAAAGAGTTTTTTTTCTTCGGGTCAGTACGATTACAGCAATATCTCATTTATGTCTTTTTTCATGTTTTGGCGCTTTTATACAATAAAAACAATTTTATATAAAAAATAATTATTTTTGCATCGCTTTATTCTGTGAGCTATAACTTTTTTATTTTTTTGCTGATGACCCTGTATGGCAGCTCGTTTTTTTGTGGGACAAGATGACGTTTTCATCGATACCAAGTTTTTATATCCGTCTTCTTGATCGCGCATTATTGCACTTTTTGTTCAGCGGTGTGATGATAAAGCATTGTTTTTTGCCTTTTTTTGAAGGGTTCACTAAAGGGGTTAACTAGAGGGACAGCTTTATAGAGTGGGTCGTTATGGACACGGCGATACTAAATATGTGTATTTTTATTGTGTTTTTTATTTATTTACAAAAAAAGGATTTATTAGGGAATTTTTTTTCTATTTATTTAGGAAATTTTTAAAAATTATTTTTACTTTATTATATTGTCCCAATGTGGGACATTACTATAAAGTGTCAGATCTGACAGGCACTGCAGAGGCTTTCTCAGTGTCTGCTCGCAGCAGGCACTGAGAAGCCACCTCTCTGCAAAACCCCGGAAGGCCCCCATGGCCATATTGGATACGGGGGCCTGCAAGGAGGAGGCCCTCAGAACAGCGCAATCACATCACGCTGTTCCGAGGGGGTCAGGGAAGCACGCAGGGAGCCCCCTCCCTGCGCTATTCTTCCCTATGCCCCGGGTACACTGCGATCATGTTTGATCTCAGTGTGCTGAGGGTTAATGTGCCGAGGGCAGTCCGTTGAATAAAACCACTGCAATTGTACAGCATTCTCCTGGAATTTGTCTCAGCGGCAGCGTGGAATATAACTACGAATTCCCTTTGGATATATAATTTCTTCTGGTCACTAAGGACCTGTGGATCTGCAGCAGCTGCTACCTACATGCTCTTATCTCATCCTAACCAGGTGAGCAAATTTCATAATATACTTTATCCTTTGTAATGTGGATAAGACCCTATTGCGCTTTTTGTCTCCCCCTTTTTTTTGCAATACCTTTGATGGTTAGCAAAAATAGTGGGAACCCCTAAAAAAATGCGTGGGGTACCCCCTATTTTTGTTAACCAGCTAGCGTAAGGCAAACTACTGGGACTGCTATTTCAGGATGGTAAGGATCCAATATCCATGAACCTTACCAGCCAGATAATACCAAGTCCCAGCAGTCTGCTTACCTTGGATGGTTAGCAAAAATATTTGGATCCCCTCCAAACAAAATGCGTTGGGTCCCCCTTATTTTTGTAACCAGCCAGAGTAAAGCACACTATTGGGACTGGTATTTCAGGATGGTAAGGATCCAATATCCATGAACCTTACCAGTCTGATAATACCAGGCCACAGCAGTCTGCTTACCTTGAATGGTTAACAAAAATAGTGGGAACTCCTCCAAAACAAATGCATGGGGTCCCCCCTATTTTTGTTAACAAGCCAAAGTAAAGCAGACTACTGGAACTGGTATTTCAGGATGGTAAGGATCCAATATTCATGAACCTTAGCAACATGATAATACCAGGCTGCAGCAGTCTGCTTACCTTGGATGGTTAGCAAAAATAGTGTAATCCCCTCCAAAAAAAATGCATGGGGTCACCCCTATTTTTGATACCCAGCCAAGGAAAAAGCAGACAGCTGTGGCCTGACTCCAGTTATTGACTGCTGTTGCCAGAAAGGCAGTTACTCCCTGTCAACAGAGGAGCAGTTTCTCTTCCTGTTGACAGGGAGAGACTACTGTCATCATGCTGATTCACAGCTTCCCCCAATTAGGCAGTGGAAGCTGGCTGTCAATCAGCATCACACCGTGCTGTTTTGGTTGCAGGGAGTTCCGACCACTTATCAGAGAGCTAGAATCGGATCTTCGCATCCCAGGAAAAGTATGCAGCGGCCTACCAAGATGATATCATCATATTCAGCCAGGATTGGAGAAGTAATCTTAGCAAAGTTCAGGCAATACTTGACTCCCTAAGGAAGACAGGCTTTATCATGAACCCTAACAAATGTGCAATGGGGATGGAGGCAGCCAAGTATCTAGGCTACGCAGTAGAAAGAGATGAAATAAAACTAAATACAAATAAGGTGGAGGAGATCCAGAGCTAGCCGTAGCCCCTCTGAAAGAACCAGGTCTGGACATTTTTAAGCATTGTGGGTTACTAAAAGAGATTTGTACCTAACTTTGCCCTGATAGAAACCCTGCTGAAAGATTTTCTGAAAGGGACAAAGTTGGCTATAGCTAAGTGGTCACCGGAAGTTGAGGCAGCCTTCAAGAACTGAACCTGGCCTCCTGTAAACATCTAGTGTTGGTGATGCCCAACTGCTGCAAGAGAGTTTGTGGTGCAGATGGATGCATCGGATGTCGGACAGGGTGTCGTCTTGTCTCAGGAGCTTAATGGATATCAACACTCTGTGATGTACCTCAGTCAGAAGCTGTCCACGTGTTAGAAGAACTATTCCATTGTGTAAACAGAATGCTTGGCCATAAAGTGGCGAGTGAACACATTATGGTACTATCTGCTAGGGAAGAAATTTTAATTGGTATCAGACAATGCCCCACTTAAGTGGATGAGGGAGAAAATGGGAACAATGCTAGGGTCACCTGCTGGTTTCTACTGGACACATAGTTGATGGGAGGTATGTATCACAGAGACAGTTGTCATCTGTGATGTGATCCTGGAGTAGTGCTCTAGACTAGAGCTCATAGCACTAAGAGGATTAATTGGTGCATCTGGGCCAAGTTTTACCAGCAGCTGAGAGATGGATTCCCTGGCGTGGGTTCCCCTGTATTTTTGATAACCAGCCAGGCAAAACTAAGCTTGGCTAACAAGAATAAAGGGGTCCCCACACTGCTTTTTTTATTTCATTTAAATAAATAATTTTAAAAAAGGTCATGGGGGTCCCCCCCATTTTTGACAACAGGCCAAGCTAAAACAGACAGCTGGGGGTGGAATTCTCAGGCTAGTAAGGGGCCATGGCCCCCCTCAGCCTAAAAATAGTAGCCCGTACCCGTCCAGAAAAGGCACATCAATTAGACAACGCAAGAAGCATCTGGTGTTTGGGAAGCCGAACACCAACAGTAACACAGGTTTTGGTGAAGTCCATTTTTGGAGTCTGTACTGAAACAGTAATTGTTCGGTACGTATCCCGAACTTTTCGGGTTCACCCATCTCTAGTAGTAAATAGTTGCACATCGAATTGGAAGAGTGTTTCAAGTGAAATACCAGAAGGCTCTGTCTTGATCCCAGTGTTGTTCAATGTTCTACATCTGGGCAAGAAAAATGAAAATGAAATCTACAGAATGGGAGAAATAGAACTAAGGAACAGCATGCGTGAAAAAGACTTGGGTATACTAATAGATCACAGACTGCACATAAGTCAACAGTTTGATGTAGCGGTAAAAAGACAAACACAGTTCTGGGATGTATTAAGAGAAGCCTGGAGGTCCCTTCAACTCTAACATTTTATAATTTTATGATTAGATTCAGATCAAGCGACACACTTGGCCACTGAATCACTTTCCCCCTGTTCTTTAGAACTGCAACAGATGGGTGTTATGCATTTCATCTAAATGCATGGTGCCTACTGTAGAAAAATATTAAAATTTGAGAATCCTCTGTGGTTATTACCTTTTCATGGCTAACTGGAAAGATGGTAACAGATTGCAAGCTTTCGAGACTACTCAGGTCCCTTCATCAGGCATAGGATAACACAAAATTTGTAGTTACATATTTATGCACAAGAGGGGAAACAGTTGTGGCTTTAAATATTGTAACAATTCATACATAAGGAGTGTGAAAGTTTTGTTGTCCTTTGATTTAAATCTGGTCCATGATTGTGATGCCCCAAATGGTCTGAGGAGCACATTGCTTAGTTGATATAGAAAGACATAAATCCATGCAACACATTCATTCATGCACTGAGGGTGTCAAAGGTTGTCATAAGTTTATACTCCCAAACTCTTCTGTCTCTTTGAGATTTAAAGTTACCTTTTCATGTAATTAACTTCATGTCCATGATGGTGTGATCAGGAATATAAAAATGTTTAGCCAGAGGTAGATCTATTGTTTTTCTTTTATTGTGTGGTGATGAGTATTCATCTTTGTTCTAAGTTTTTGCCATGTTTTCCCTACATACAAACCCCCAGCTGGACATTTGGTACATGTAATTAAGTACACCACATTAGATGTGTTGCAGCTGAAAGTACCTGGGATCTTGTAGTCCTAATATGAGTTGGGGATCTTTATCTTGTCTGTGGTCATTATAAATGGAAAGGTTTTATATTTTTTTCTGGTTGCAGGGAAAGGTTCCTGTAGCTGTTGGAGAAGACATGGAGCTTTTGACAATGACGCTTCTTAGATTTGGGGGCTGCCTAAAACACAGAAGTGGGGGATCTGAAAATATAGATTGTAATCAGGCATATTTTTATAATAAAGGTTGCAGTTTTCATTCAGCTCCCTGTTGTGAGTTCATTTTCCCCTTCACCATTGAGGTCTGATGAACTCCCTCTTCTGGTGAAGGAAGGTAGTGAGGCTGATTACCAAGCACCTGGGTATGATGATGATGACTGGGTGACGGGAATTGCTGACTGGATATAAGGCAGCCGACGCCCTTCTGCCTTGCTGGTGATCTCTCTGAGGGATTCTAGGAGACCAGTCTGATTCCTGCTCCTCAAAAGCTAAGTTTTCTGCACTGCTTTTTGCACTTGTGTTTTGTTTTGTTTTGCCTTGTTTTTCTGAATTTCTGCCATTCCCTGCTGGGTGAGTTGAATTCCTTTTTGCTCTGTCTTCAGAAAATACCTGAGTGCTGATATAGTCTTTTTGAAGCCTAGCGTCTTCAGGGCCTTTTTCCCTATCAGCCTGTTGGCCCTTGTTTTGATAGGGTTTTTGGCGGATTGCAGACAGCAGATTTCCTATCCTGTCCTATTTAGTTAGCTTGGGCCCCATCATTTGCTCAGCCTATCTTTCTATCTGTGTGAGTGCTTTTTCATCTTGCTTCACCGTCATTATATGTTGGGGGCTGCCTATTGCTTTGGGGTCTGCTCTGGGGCAGTTTAGATTTCCCTTTCTGTCTTTAGGCTATGTAGTTCTCCGGCTGTGATCGAGGGGTCTAGGGCACCGTAGGAACCCCCCACGGCTACTTCTAGTTGTTGTTGATAGGTTCAGGGGTCTGCAATCCGATAGCTGCCAACTTCTCTGGTTTTCTGGACTTAGCTAGTCATAGAATCATAGAATCATAGAATCATAGAATCGTAGAGTTGGAAGGGACCTCCTGGGCCATCTGGTCCAACCCCCTGCTCAAAGCAGGATTCGCTAAATCATCCCAGTTAGATGTCTGTCCAGCCTCTGTTTGAAGACTTCCATTGAAGGAGAACTCACCACTTCTCGTGGCAGCCTGTTCCACTCATTGATCACTCTAACGGTCAAAAAGTTTTTTCTAATATCTAATCTGTGTCTCCTCCCATTCAGCTTCATCCCATTGCTTCTAGTCTTTCCTTGTGCAAATGAGAATAAAGTTGATCCTTCTACAATGTGACAGCCCTTTAGATATTTGTAGACAGCTATTAAGTCTCCTCTCAGTCTTCTCTTTTGCAAACTAAACATTCCCAAATCCTGCAACCTTTCCTCATAAGACAGGGTTTGCAGACCGGTCACCATTCTGGTCGCTCTTTTCTGAACTTGCTCCAGTTTGTTGATGTCTTTTTTAAAATGTGGTGCCCAAAATTGGACACAATATTCCAGATGAGGTCTGACCAAAGAGGAGTAGAGGGAAATAATTACTTCACGTGATCTAGACTGTATGCTTCTGTTAATACATCCTAGAATTGCATTTGCCTTTTTTGCTGCTGCATCACACTGTTAACTCATATTCAGTCTGTGATCTATTAGTATACCCAAGTCTTTTTCACATGTGCTGTCACTTAGCCCTATTCCTCCCATTCTATATATGCTTTTTTCATTTTTATTGCCCAGATGTAGTACTTTGCATTTCTCCCTGTTAAAAACCATTCTGTTAGTTGCTGCCCACTTCTCCAGTTTATTTAAATCTTTTTGAATCCTCTCTCTCTCTTCTCTAGTATTAGCTATCCCTCCTAGCTTTGTGTCATCAGCAAATTTAATCAGTTTACCCTCAATTCCTTCATCTAAATCGTTGATAAAGATGTTGAACAATACAGGGCCCAGGACAGAGCCCTGTGGTACCCCACTTGAGACATTCTTCCAACTGGATGTGCAGCCATTTACGACCACTCTTTGGGTCCGATCACTAAGCCAGTTATGAATCCACCTAACAGTTGCCTTGTCCATTCCATACTTAGTCATTTTTTCAATAGCGATTGTATGAGAGACTTTGTCAAATGCTTTGCTGAAGTCAAGATATACTATATCTACAGCATTTCCTTGATCCACCCAATCAGTAATACCATCATAGAAGGAAATTAAATTAGTCTGACATGACTTATTAGTTACAAACCCATGCTGACTCTGTTTAATCACTTCATTCTTATCCAGGTATTGACATACATGTTGTTTAATAATTTGTTCAAAGATCTTTCCTGGTATAGAAGTCAGACTCACTGGCCTATAGTTGCCTGGGTCCACCTTCTTCCCCTTTTTGAAGATAGGAACAACATTTGCTCTTCTCCAGTCTTCTGGCAATTCTCCTGTTCTCCAAGAATTTTCAAAGATTATGGAGAGGGGTTCAAAAATTTCTTCTGCTATCTCCTTCAGTACTCTGGGGTGTAATTCATCTGGACCTGGAGACTTGAATACATTTAGGTTAGCTAAGTGTTTCCTCACTATCTTTCTGTTTATAGATATCCTGGATTCTTCTATTCCCTTAATAGGACAGTGAATAACAGTTGATGTTACATTTCCTTTCTGAGAGAAAACAGATGCAAAATAGGAATTTAAAAGTTCAGCCTTCTCAACATCCTGTCTTACCATTTCATCATTTTCATCCTGTAAAAATCCTATAGCATCTTTGACTTTTCTTTTACTTTTGACATATCCCCAAAATCCTTTATTATTGCTTTTGACATCTCTTGCAAGCCTCAATTCATTTTCAGCTTTAGATAATCTGATTTGTGCCTTGCAGGTTCTGCAGACAGCATTATATTCTTCTTTAGATATGCCTCCTTCTTTCCATTTTATAAACATTTTTTGCTTCCTTTTTAGCATGTGCTTAAGTTCTGTGTTCATCCATCCTGGTTTCCTTAAATGCTTCCTATTCTTCCCTCTTTTCGGAATTGTTAACAACTGTGCTTTGAGAATTTCATTTTTCAAGATTTCCCATCCTTCCTGGACATTTTTGTCTTTAAGGATATCCAGCCATTGGATCCCTCCAATTCTCTTTCTGAATCCCTAGTATTTCTGTTTTTGCCTCCTACGGTTACTCATTCATAACAGCTCCCCATAGCACTTCCAGATTTCAATTGTAGGTGTAGGCATGATTGTACACCTGAGTAGTCTCTTCTGTCTCACAAAATACAAAGATATATATGGTGCCTACAGTAAAACATGGTGGCAGTCTCCTTATGTGGAGCCGCATGAGTGCTGTTAAAGTTGGGGAGCTTCATTTCACTGATGGTATCATAAATTTACAGATATAATGCTCTAAAAGAGAAGGTGCTACAATCACTCAGTACTAATGGTAGATGTGCATATTTCACGTAGGAATGATCCATAAAACCCCCATCAATGGCCACTGTTGCATTTCTGAAGTAAAACAGGGTGAAAGTGATTCAGTGGCAAAATCTGTTTTCTGATCTGAACCCAATCATGCACATAAGAAGAATTATTTTCTTTTTAAATTCTTTTTATTTAATTTTCGAATGGTATGCAAAATGAATAACATTTTTATACATTGGGAATGATAATTCTAAAAGAAATATATATATATATAAATGTATAACATAAAGATACAATTTAATTCCATAAGAAAAAGCAGCAAAGAAGGTCATATAAAATACTGGATGTAGTAGTTTTTGATGTGGGGTGTATTCATTTTTGCATCAACTAATTTGAGTAAAACCAAAGATTTTGTAATGAAAATTACAAAGGTGAAAACTATATTATTAACCTTTCATGTTATGGGTTAAAAATGTTTTATGAAACACAGCATTGTCAAAATGTTGGAAATTGTTATTGTGTTTGGTGAGATATTGATTCAATTCTTACTTTTCAAAGGGGGTGTACACATTTATACTGAACACTGCAGCTGTTGATTTTGGATTCATAGTATATTTGTCCATTTTCTAGATAGCAAAAATAGTTAAGGTTTCTTTGAAAATTCATTTCTTGAGATATCTCGTTGTAAGAATGCAAAACAAGGTAATATTCAAACGAAGAGGTGCAGCGGCAGAGATGTTTGTGAAATTTTATTTTTTAATTAATTTAATTTCCCTCGATTTTTTTAAATCTGGAAATTCCAAACGTTCTCTTTAATATGGAGGCAAATTGAACATTATATAACAGAATGTAATTTGCGGATAGAACCTCCTTCAATTTGCCTCCATATTAAACAGAACGTTTAAAATTTCAAGATTTAAAAAAAATCAAGAGAAATTAAATTAAATTAATTAAAAAGTAACATTTCCCAAACATCTCTGCTATTGCACCTTAGTGGTTGAATATTATCTTGTATCTCAAGAAATCTAACTTTCAAAATCTTTTAAATGTAAAAAAAGAAAGACAATATTATACAATGAACATTATATAACAGAATGTAATTTGCAAATAGAATCTCCTTCATTGTACAATATTGTCTTTCATTTTTTTACATTTAAAAGATTGTGGACGCTGTTGCAATGTGTTGGAGATTTATGACCATTTTCCTATGTATTGAACATTGAATGAATAATGTAAGAAACATATAAACAACAGTTGAAGACAACTTTTACCAACACATTTCCTTAGAATAACCCTCTCAGTGATGTTGGCCTCATCTTACTGGCTGAACTCCCACTGACTCAAAGCTGTATAGCAACAGACAGATTTAGTGTTCTTGTATAACTGGGCCTTCCTGTGACCTGAGCAAAACCCCTTGCCGCTTTCCCACATCTCAGTGTTAAAGTCCTGTTCCAGTTCTCCGTTTATTTGTTCAGGTGAGTAAACGTTGTATCGAATACTAGTTTCTCAGTTGCTTTTAATTACCCTTCTGGAATCTGCTCTTTCATCTAGTGGAATCTGCGTCACTTCAGTCCATCTATTTTCAGTCCTAAAGCTGTGGGTTTTTCTTTTATGCAGCTAATTGAAGGCATGCAGGAAAGCGGCAATGGTTAATCCCAATAACCTGAGATGTTTTTAAAGTTAAGATAAAACCACACATTTTTACAACCACTTTCTAAATTTTATTCCACAACCACTTCCCTTGGGGCATATGAATAGTATAAACTAAAAATGCAGCATGCCAGGTAATTTGTGCCTTTTTCTTTCTACTTTCTTGCAGGAGGCAACTGAGGAATCTGGTAAATTAATCATTTGATTACATCTTTTTCCATGAATAAAATAGATAAATTCAATATAATCATGAAGCTATATTTTTGAACTGTGTAATACACTTGTACTTTATACTTAGGGGACTGTAACATTTTAGAAATGTAACAATCTAACATGACATTCTTTGGCTTAATCAGTAAACTGTGACACTTTAAAATATGTACCTAGTAATACCCATTCAAGTAAGAGAAAAGCTGGCACTATCCTTCTTGTGAAAACGCCATGTTTATTCTGACTTTATTCCATATGTAGAAATACACAACAGTATAAATAATGCATAATTCAAGTTCATGGATATTCTGAAATGAATATATGATAAGCCTACAAAAAGTACTGAATTACCTTTTGTCACGCATTTGGAATGAACCTTCTTTTGTGCACTGCCCCCATTATTTTCATGTATTAATTTTAATAATTATTGCATGTATTAATAAAACTATATTTTTAATATAGAAATATTTCTTTGGTTATTCAGTCCTTTTTGTAGGTTTATAATTTATTCCATACATGTTAAAACCACTGAACACAGATCTGCAGACACTGACGCGTTTTGGAAGTAAACTTCCTTAGTCATAGCTGATAATAATAATGCCCATTATTATGAACAGCTCTGCTGGTGCAGATCAGTAATACATTTTACCAAATCTGATCAGAGTCCTATTGGTTCAAGAGCAAAATTTGGATCTGGCCCATCCTAAAAAATAAATACAAGCATAAAAATGGGACAAAAAAAGCATGGCAAATAGAATTCTATGCAATATATCTAAAAAATTATAGTCATATGGCTACTGAATAGCAAATACTATCCCCATGCTATTACTGAAGAAAACCCAAGACCAAAATAACAATGTTACCACATACAAGATATTCTTTATCTGGCATTGATCACTGTGACTTCTTCCAGTCAGGACTCGTCTTTGCAAAATATAACACACAGACATCTATCTGATCACTTTTAGAGTAACTTTCCAACATTTCACCTCACTTTTACAATAATAGTGTCTCCCTTTTGTCCTATAGTATCCCCCAATATAAAATACAATACAGTATTGACAATCCACTATGTAGCCAACATACAGTAGTAATGCCTGTGTCCCAAATGTGCACAAAAACAGTAGAGCTACCCCCACCATAGCACATATACATTACAATAGGACCTGTTGAAGCGTATTGAGCGCAAAATGGCTGTTGTCCGTCTTCCAGCACATTGCTCCCGTGCCTATGCCGATGCCCTGTGTATGTGAAATAAAGTGATTTGATTCACATGAAAGGAGAGTGCCATCCTGCTTTTTCTCTTTCTCCACAACGAAATAGCCAAAGAATTAACTAAGCCTAAAGCAAGGAAGGGGAAAGCTAAACTGCCCCGGAGTAGAACCCCAAAGGAATAGATAGCCCCCAAACATATATTGCCGGTGAGACAAGATGAGGCACAAACACAGGCAGAAAATATAGTAAGTAAATGATGGGGCCAAAACTATCTAGATAGAACAGGACAGGAAAGATACTGTCTGCAATCACGCAAAAAACCCTAAGAAAAATCCAACACGTCTGATATGCAAAAATACTGAAGCCACACCTCTCCGTCACTAGATCAGAATTCTGGTGTGAACTGGAAGCAAAACAAAAGATACTGATATAACAGGTGATTAGCAATACTGAACAGCCTGACATAAGCTGTGGCATATGGAACAGGGTCCAGCATCCCTCCCAGTCTGTAACATCTGACTGTTATGATTAGGTCACCGAGTAGGATAGCCGGGGAATAAGCTAGGCAACCAGAAAACCAGAAAGGTTGGTAACTTAGCGGATTACAGACCCCTAAAACGCACAACACAACTAGAATTAGCCGTGGGACGTACCTACGATGCCCCAGACGTCTCAGCACAGCCAAAGAGTTAACTAAGCCTAAAGTAAGAAAGGGGAAAGCTAAACTGCCCCAGAGTAGAACCCCAAAGGACTAGATAGCCCCCAAACATATATTGTTGGTGAGACAAGATGAAGCACAGACACAGGCAGAGAATAGAGTAAGCAAATGATGGGGCCCAAATTGTCTAGATAGAACAGGACAGGAAAGATACTGTCTGCAATCACACAAAAAACCCTAAGAAAAATCCAACACGTCTGATATGCAAAAATACTGAGGTCACACGACCTCTCCCCCACTAGATCAGAATCCTGGTGTGAACTGAAAGCAAAGCAAAAGATATAACAGGGGACAAACAATTCTGAACAGACTGACATAAGCTGTGGCATATGGAATGGGGTCCAGCACCGGTCCCAGCAGGGAACAATGCTGAACCTACACAGCAAAGCAGAAAGCAGAGAAAGGCAAAAACTGGATCAAATGCAAAAAGATTCCAGCAATCAAATAACTTATCTGAACGATGCAGGACCAAGCAGGGGGCAAGCGGACTTCAAAATACAAAGGAAGAAAACCAAATCACCAGCAACAACTGAAGGAAGCCTGCTCACTTAATTCTTCCCAGTCTGTAACACCTGATCTTCAATCATCCTCTTCAAGTGATTGATTTCTGTCCACTCAACCAGCTCCATTACCCGCAGCAACCACCAGAGGGAGCCTAATCTCAGAAGTCAGGTCACAAGTGTTCACAACAGTACCCCACCTTGAGGAGGGGTCACCGAACCCTCACCCAAGCCACCAGGCCGATCAGGATGGGCTCAGTGGAAGGCACAAACCAATCTCTCGGCATGAATGTCAGAAGCAAACACCCAAGAATTATTCTCCTGACCATAACCTTCCACTTGACCTTGTACTGGAGTCTCCGTCTAGCCAGACGAGAATCCAATACCTTCTCGCCTCATACTCCAGATTACCCTTAGCCAATACAAGATCAGGGGACGCAGCCATGGGAACTACTGGCTCCACAAACCTTTTCAGCATAGATTTATGAAAAACGTTGTGAATATTAAACGTTCCTGGAAGAACCAGACGGAATGAAAAGGGGTTAAGGATTTCCAAAATCTTATAAGGTCGAATGAACCTTGGCTTGAATTTTGGAGATGCAACTTTCATAGGAATATTTTTTGAGGACAACCAAACCATGTCACCCACTTTAAACCGGGGACCAATGGTCTTATGCCGGTTGGCAAACCGTTGGGCCATCTTCTGGGAGTGAGACAAATTATCCACTACTTGATCCCAAATCTGCTGCATTCTCTGTACCACAGAATCCACACCTGGGCAGGCCGAAGCCTCCACCTGCCCTGAAGAAAATCGAGAATGAAAACCAAAGTTGCAGAAAAAAGGAGACATCAAAGTGGCAGAACTAGCCCTATTATTCAGAGAAAATTCAGCCAAGGGCAAAAATGAGACCCAGTCATCTTGATCAGCAGATATAAAACATCTCAAATTGGTTTCCAAAGTCTGGTCTGTTCTCTCAGTCTTCCCATTGGTCTGAGGGTGAAATGCAGAGGAGAAAGACAACTGAATTTCCAGTTTAGAACAAAAAGCTCTCCAAAATCTGGAAACCAACTTGTCTCCTCTGTCAGACACAATGTTCTCAGGAATACCGTGCAAACGAAACACCTGTTGTAAAAACAAGGGCACCAACTCAGAAAAAGATGGCAACTTCGGGCGTGGTACAAGATGGACCATCTTAGAAAATCTATCACAGATCACCCAGATAACTGTCATTCTCTGAGAGACAGGGAGGTCAGAAATAAAATCTATTGAGATATGGGTCCATGGCCTCCTGGGCACCGGCAGGGGCATTAACAAACCACTAGAACGAGAACAGGGTTTGGACCGAGAACAAGTCCCACAGGACTGCACAAAATTCCTGACATCATGAGATAAAGCAGGCAACCAAAAAGACCGACTCACCAAATCTCTGGTACCAATGATACCAGGATGACCAGCTAACGCGGAGCAATGAATTTCAGACATTACTCTTCTCCTCCACTGGTCGGGGACATACAATTTCCCCATAGGGCATCGTTCAGGTTTGTCCTCCTGAAATTCCTCCAGAGCAAGTCTCAAATCGGGTGAGATGGCGGAAAGAACTACACCCTCATTTAAAATGGTAGTAGTCTCGGTCATATCAAGAGAATCTGTAAAGAAACTCCTAGAGAGGGCATCAGCCATAACTTTCTTAGTGCCCGGAAGAAAGGAGACCACAAAATTAAAACGCGTAAAAAACAAGGCCCACCTAGCCTGTTAGGATTCAATCGCTTGGCTGATTGAGCAGGAACTAAGACAGAGGGGATGCGTCCGTCTAGACCTACCGTGTGTGCGGCGTCGCTACTGCGAACTCCAAGAAGGGCTGCAACTGCAGCGCGGAGCAGGACACTGCCGCTGGACGACACAGCTACAAAGCAGGTGCAATGTCGGACGCTAGCGCAGAGGTGCGGTGTGCACAGTGGCCTAAGGCTTGCCACAGACTGGTGCAGACTACTGAACTAATTCCCTAACCACATCCGTAATATCAGAGGGAAGGGGTTTCATAATAAGTCAGTCACCAGAATCATACATCCGTCACCATTCACACATAGCAGTATAGTCTATACTAGCGCATGGCGGAACAGCCATGCACACTTTTTATAGCTGTGCGGGACCTTCCAGATTTCCGAGATGGACCAATGAGATCTGGAACAAGACCTGGACACATGACTCCCGATCTCCAATGGGAGATCGTCTCGTGAGCATGCCCAGTAGGAGCACAGAGGGACTTAGTATCTGGAGCGGTCTGCTGCAAAGTATTCTCCTCTGCAGTAGAAAGACAGCAGGAGACCGCAGAATGTGAGGCTCTGGATTCCTGCAGAGCAGACGCAGAAACCTGACGCCTAACACAATGTCTCCACTCTTCAAATGCCCTCTTCATAGCCAACAATTCCCGATTCCCCACATCATAGTTATGTTCAGATGGGGAAAATTTTCGAGAAAAGAAGGCACAGGGATTCATCTTAGAGGTTACCGGATCTCTTTGAGGCAAAACGGCTCCTGCACCAATCTCAGAACCATCTATCTCAACCTGAAATGAGAGTGAAACATCAGGTTGCCGTATGACAGGAGCAGCAGTGAATCTCCGCTTAAGCTCCTGAAATGCCGAGACTGCCTCTGGAGACTAATTCACCACATCAGCGCCCTTTTTGGTCAAATCCTTCAGTGGTTTAACAATACCAGAAAAAATACTCATGAATTTACGGTAGAAATTAGCAAAACCCAAAAACTTCAGGAGAGCCTTCAAAGAAGTGGGCTGAACCCAATCATAAAAGGCCTGGACCTTGGCCAGTTCCATTTCTTTAGCAGACGGGGACAAAATGAATCCCAAAAATGAAATCTTTTGTACGCCAAAGAGACATTTCGGTCCCTTAACATACAGAGCATTTTCTATCAAAATCCGGAACACAGTCCGAACATGTTCCACATGAGAATCCCAATCACTAGAAAAAATCAAAATATCATCCAAATAAACGATCAAAAACTTATCCAGAAAGCCCGGAAAATATTGTTCATGAAAGACTGGAAGACGGAAGGGGCATCAGTGAGCCCAAAAGTCATCACTAGGTACTCAAAATATCCCTCAGGAGTATTAATCGCCGTCTTCCATTCATCACCGTGCTTGATGCGAATAAGATTATACGCCCCCTAAGGTCAAGCTTGTTAAACCAACTAGCACCTTTCACTCTGGAAAATAAATCAGAAATCAGAGGTAACAGATACTGATATTTAACAGTGATTTTATTAAGGAAACGATAGTCAATACATGGCCTTAATGAGCCATCTTTCTTGGCCACAAAAAAACCCCAGCACCTAAAGGTGAAGAGTACGGTCTGATATGACCCTTCTCCAACGATTCTTGATATAAGATCGCATAGCATCATGTTCAGGTACAGATAAGTTGAAAAGTCTACCCTTGGGAAATTTACAACTGGGCACTAACTCGATCGCACAATCATAACTCCTATGAGGAGGCAAAGACGCGGACTTACTCTCACTAAATACATCAGAAAAATCAGCCAAATAGTCTGGAACATCATGAGACTGGGGAGAGGTGGAAAAAACAGGAGTGTCACTAAGAATACATTGACAACCCCAACTAACCACAGACACAGATTACCAATCCAAAACAGGATTATGGGTCTGCAACCAAGGAAAACCCAGTACAATAATGTCATGTAAATTATGCAACACCAAAAATGTACAATTCTCTTGGTGGTCCAGGGCTACCCGCATTATCACCTGGATCCAAAACTGGAGTTTATTCTCTGCCAAAGGGGTAGCATCAATACCCCTCAAAGCAATAGGACACCACAGGGGTACCATCGGAAAACCACAACATTTGGCAAAGTTAAAATCCATCAGGTTCAGGGCTGCTCCTGAATCAACAAATGCCTTAGCAGAAAATGAAGATAAGGAGCAGAGCAAGGAAACCACCAAAAGGAATTTAGGCTGTACACTGCCCACAGCAAATGAGTGAGCAAAACGTTTTTCCCACTTAGGGCAGACAGAAATAGTATGAGATCCCACAAAAGAAGCATAACTTACTGCGCCTTCTAAACTCTTGACGTTGCGCTCTAGACAAATCCCTATCACATTGCATGGGCTCAGGAGTTTGTTTGAAAGGCAGCCCCACCACTCGCATAATTTTACGTTCACGTAAACGTCGATCAATTTAAATGGCTAATGACATAGTCATTAAGACGAGAGGAGACAGGAAATCCCACAATAATATCTTTTACGATTTCTGCCAGACCTTTCCGAAAAAGAGCTGCTAGGGCGTCATCGTGCCATTTGGTAAGGACTGCCCAATTTTTGACAATATAACTCTGCTGCTTCCTGACCCTGGCTCAATGCCAATAAAGTTTTCTCAGCTTGATCAATAACATTAGGTTCATCATACAACAACCCCAAAGCTTGAAAAAACGCATCCACATTAGCCAGAATAGGATCCCCAGGTGTCAGAGAAAAAGCCCAGTCCTGAGGGTCGCCATGCAACAGAGAGATGACAATTTTAACCTGCTGCACCGAGTTCCCCGAGGAATTAGGTTTCAAGGCAAAAAACAGTTTACAATTATTCTTGAGGTTCAAAAAGTTAGACCAATCCCCAGAAAATACATCAGGAATAGGGACTTTTGGTTCTACAGCAGACGATTGAGCAAGATAGGCAGAAATTCCCCGAACTTCAGCAGTGAGCTGCTCAATACGAGTGGACAATTGCTTAGGCTCCGTTAAAGAAAAAATCCTCCTACGGCCCCCAAAGAAAAAGAGGAAAAAATATATAAAAAATTCTGACACTTTTTTTTTTTTACAATTTTTTCCTTCCTAGGAGTACACTAGAATCTACAGTTTAGACTGGTGATTCTGTTATGATTAGGTCAGCAAGGAGGATAGCCGGGGAATAAGCTAGACAACCAGATAACCAGAAAGGTTGGTAACTTAGCGTATTGCAGACCCCTAAACATAACAACACAACTAGAATTAGCCGTGGGACGTACCTACGATGCCCTAGACGCCTTGGCACAGCCAAAGAATTAACTAAGCCTAAAGCAAGAAAGGGGAAAACTAAACTGCCCCGGAGTAGAACCCCAAAGGAATAGATAGCCCCCAAACATATATTGCCGGTGAGACAAAATGAGGCGCAAACACAGGCAGAAAATAGACTAAGCAAATGATGGGGCCCAAACTGTCTAGATAGAACAGGACAGGAAAGATACTGTCTGCAATCATGCAAAAAACCCTAAGAAAAATCCAACACGTCTGATATGCAAAAATACTGAGGCCACACGACCTCTCCCCCACTAGATCAGAATTCTAGTATGAACTGGAAACAAAACAAAAGATACTGATATAACAGTGGATTAGTAATGCTGAACAGACTGACATAAGCTGTGGCATATGGAACGGGGTCCAGCACCGGTCCCAGCAAGGAATAATGCGGAACCCACACAGCAAAGCAGAAAGCAGAGAAATGCAAAAACTGGATCAAATGCAAAAAGATTCCAGCAAACAAATAACTTATCTGAACGATGCAGGACCAAGCAGGGGGCAAGCAGACTTCAAAATGCACAGGAAGAAAGCCAAATCACCAGCAACAACTGAGGGAAACTTGCTCACTTAAATCCTCCCAGTCTGTAACACCTGACCTCCAATCATCCTCTTCAGGTGTTGACTTCTGACAACCCGACCAGCTCCATTACCCGCAGCAACCACCAGATCCCAAACTCAGAAGTCAGGTCCAAAGTGCTCACAACAGAAATGTCATTTTAACATTTTACAACCTTATTTGACCATGTGGTGTGTGACACATCATCAGACACATCCTGCTTCATTTATGAAGGAGGGACTCTGAAAGTCACAAAGTCTTTTTTTATAGGGCCAGCAGTCGGTCCTCACTATTCTTAGAGAGCCATCAGCCGACTATGCTTTGTTCCGATTATTAAACAGTGGGTCCCTTATACTGTTATTGCATATGCAATGAGTGGCAAGGCTAACCAAAATTTGGACGCACCCCAACAACCCATTAAACAGACATCATGCTTGACCACATACAACCAAAGTTCTCAGTATTCATTTGGTACTCTCATACTTTTTGCTTATGCATTGAATGCAAGGCCTGCACTGCCCCAAAGTTACACGCGCCCCAATAAGCCTTTGAACCCATGTACTGGATGGCCACAGGAAAACCAAGTTCACATTATTCATTTGGTACTCCCATAGTGTTTGCTTCTGCATTGGATGCAAGGCCTGCCTTGCACCAAAGTTACTTGCACCCCAATAATCCTTTGAACCGAGGTACTGGATGGCCACATGAAAACAAAGTTCCCATTATTCATTTGATACTCCCACACTGTTTGCCTATGCATTGAATGCAAGGCATGCCCAGCACCAAAGTTACATGCATCCCAATACTCCTTTGAACCGACGTCCTGGATGTCCACATGAAACCAAAGTTCCCATTATTCATTTGGTTCTTCCTTACTGTTTGCCTATGCATTGAATGCAAGGCCTGTCCTGAACCAAAGTTGCACGCACCCCAATAAGCCTTTGAACTGACGTACTGGATGGTCACAGTAAAACCAAGTTCACATTAATCATTTGGTACTCCCATACTGTTTGCTTATACATTGAATGTAAGGCCTGCCGTGCCCCAAAGTTACATGCACCCCAATAATCCTTTGAACTCACGTACTGGATGGCCACAGGAAAACCAAATTCATATTATTCATTTGGTACTCCCATACTGTTTGCTTATACATTGAATGTAAAGCCTGCCCTGCCCCAAAGTTACACGCACCCCAATAAGCCTTTGAACCCACGTACTGGATGGCCACATGAAAACAAAGTTCCCATTATTCATTTGGTACTTCCATACTGTTTGCCTATGCATTGAATGCAAGGCCTGTCCTGCACCAAATTTACATGCACTCCAATAACCCTTTGAACCGACGACTTGAATGGCCACATGAAAACAAAGTTCCCATTATTAGTCATTTGGTACTCCCATAAAGTTTGCCCAATAAATGAATGCAAGGCCTGCCCCAAATTTGTATGTGTAGAGAGGTGGACTGGACCATGGGTACCTGCATGTTGGGTCCATAACTTGAGAGATTGTATCCTCTGTCCCCGGGAGGAAGGATTAGAGAGGCGGAGCTTCCCCTGCAGTTTGTGTGAAGCTTGAGGGAGATGGAGTTTCATGCAGTGACAGGAGGGCGGGGGAAGCTGTAAAGAGCACGCAGCGTTGGTAGCATAAAAGGAAAAAGGGCGCGAAGCTGCAGTGCCTGGCGCCAGCAGAGAGGAGTGTAGAGGGCTGCTCTGAGAGCAGCCAGGAGAATGGTGAGCGGCGCACCCTGCCTTTCCCCAAGAGAGTTCCTGTGTGGCAGCAGGCAAGAAAGAGGGAGCTCCAGTTGCCAGCAGAGATAGTCTTGCGAAGCCAAGTCACGCAGAACAGAGTATTGCGGAGCCTAACCGCGCAGAGTAGAGCCTTGCTAAGCCGTATACCCAGAACAGAGCCATCCTCAGTGTCGCAGTAGACATAGTGAGTAGTGGTTCGGCTGGGAGTAACAACGCCAGACAGTCCAGCGCCGCCCGCTGCCAGCAGAGGGGACCCAGGGGAGCGGGGCCTACCGTGTGTGCCTAGTGACTGCCAGAGAATACGGGTGCTGTGCACGACGTGACCATGAGTACCGCATATACGCTACCCAGGAGGGACCACTCATAGGGCTGACACCCACATCCCTGACGTGGACCCTGAATAGTTTGCTCTGACCCTTTGTGACTTGACCGCATCAATTAGGACAGACTTTCCAGAGCCACACTTGGCTCGCACAGTTCTTTAGCCCATGCCTTAAATTAGTCACGTTAATATATGGACAAGGGGCAGTGGAAGGTGCCGGAGACTGACCACTGTCACCAGAAGACGGACCAATGTCTACAATGTCCTCCAGGAGGAGGCGTAGCACCCGCCGTTGTCGGCATTATTGAGTATGCAGCAGAAGCTGCAGAGTCAGGACTACCTAATAAACCTGTTATGCAGATTGTTGAGTATTTGTACTGTTATTATTGAACTGTGCCTTTAATACCGTTTAACTCTTTTGTCTCCCTTCGTGGAGTAATTCCTCCTGTAAATTAACCTGTTAACCTTCACTCTGCCTCCTGCACGTTGCTGCATCCCGCGTACCTGATAGTATCTCACACATGCACCCCAATCCCCCTTGGAATAAATGTGGACTATGGCCTCCAAAAATGTTTTCCCAGTTTAAAGGAACGGGTCTCCTTTACTTGTAATGCCCATGCAGTAAGTGTATGGGCTGACAATAATTTCCCCCGGTGGGTACACATCAACATACTGTGTAAACATTTTTTTTAACTGGCATCATAAACACTCTTGAAAAAAATAACTTGGATGTTGCATCACGTTACATGTTCACCCTGGTGATCTAGTGGTGGTGGCTGATGAGGAGAAGGAGGAGGATAACAGCAAATAGGCAAAATCAGGAAGCGTATACTCATATGTGGGTGTGAAGAGGTGGATGGGAATAGACCTCCCAAAAAATGACACTGGATTTGCGGTTATGTTTCGCTGTTATCATTCAGTGGTGTAGAGAAGTCTGGCCCAATACAGCCCTTTTTCATTTTTATAAGAGTCAGTCTGTCAGTATTTTCAGTTGACAGGTGGATGCACTTATCAGTTATAATTCCACCATCGGCACTAAAAACCCACTCTGACAAAACGCTAGAGGCAAGGCAGGCCAGGACCTCCAAGGCGTAGAGAGCCAGTTCATGCCACGTGTCCAGCTTGGATACCCAATAATTAAAAGGCACAGAGGAATCACGGATGATGTTGTTACGGTCAGCAAGGTACGCCCTCAGCATCTTCCAAAACTTTGCACTCCTTGTAAGAGTACCCCACGCCTCAGGGCCAGTATGTTGGGAGGGTCTGAGAAAACTCTCCCAGACCTTTGCCAGTGTTTCCCTGCCTCTGCTAGATTGGAATTGTGTCTCTCTCGCCTATAGTCCTTGGTTGTCCAACAAACTGTGATGTTTGCCGCCAGCATTTTCAGATGGGAATTTTTGTAATAATTCAGCAACAATTGCCTTCTGGTACTGCACCATTTTAGTACACCTGTCTGCCTCTGGAAGAAGAGATTGAAAGTTCTCCTTGTAGCGTGGTCTAGAAGTGTCACCAACCAGTAATGACTGTCACCCAAAATTTGGAGAATATGAAGATCACGGGAAAGGCAGTGCAACATAAAGTTAGCCATGCGTGCCAGACTGCTCACAGGCAAGACTTCTGTGTCCCCACCAAGAGCATGACTGACCATGTTCTTCTCCTTCTCCTCCCTATCCTCAGGCGATCCATGCTGAACAGACGGTATGACAGTTGTGCTTGTAGTACTGTCTATAGTGCAAGAAAGTAGCTCCTGTTCTTCCTCCTCCTCCTCTTCCTCATTGTCAACCAATCCACGTTGGGATGACATGAGGCTGGGCTGTGTGTAATCACCCTGTATGGTTTCTTGCTCCATCTCATCATGCTCCGCTTGCAATGCATCCTCTTTCATTGTGAGCAGAGAGCTTTTCAGAATACAGAGAAGCGGGATGGTGACGCTAATTATGCCGTCATTGCCGCTCACTATCTTGGTGGACTCCTCAAAGTTTTGGAGGATGGTACATATGTCTGGCATCCATGTATCCTGAGGATTTATGTGAGGAGTCTGAACTGAATACCGATGGCCTGGTTGATGCTGGTAGTCATCAATTTCACTCTTCTGCTCACAAATCCTTTCCAACATATGCAATGTAGAGTTCCAACACGTGGGGACATCACACACCATTCGGTGAACTGGAAGATGCAAACGCTGCTGAAGAACAGCGAGGGTGGCGGAAGCTGTAGCTGACTTTCTAAAATGGGAACACAGGCGGGGTACTTTCACAAGCAGATCCGGGAGCTCCAGGTAGCTTTTGAGAAACTGTTGAACAACGATGTTAAGCACATGGGCCAGGCACAGTACGTGTGAGCTCACCTCACCTCAGAGCCGTCACCAGGTTCCGGCCATTGTGACACAAGACTATGCCTGGCTGTAGATTCAGCGGAGTCAGCTACAGATCTGCCTGCTCTTTCAGAGCTGTCCACAAGTCTTCAGCATTGTGCGGTTTGTCACCTAAGCATTATTAGGCATCTGGTTTCTGCATCTGCTCTGCAGGAATCCAGAGCCTCACATCCTGCGGTCTCCTGCTGTCTATCTACTGCAGAGAAGATTACTTTGCAGCAGACCACTCCGGAGACTAAGTTCCTCTTTGCTCCTACTTGGCATGCTCACGAGGCGATCTCCCATTGGAGATCGGGAGTCATGTGCCCAGGTCCTGCTCCAGATCTCATTGGTCCATCTCGGAGATCTGGAAGGTCCCGCACGGCTATAAAAAGCGCACATGACCGTTCGGCCATGCGCTAGTATAGACTTTTCAAGCTAAAAGTGTGAATGGTGACGGATGTATGACTCTGGTGACTGACTCATTTGAAACCCCTTCCCTCTGATATTACGCATGTGGATAGGGAATTAGTGCAGCAGTCAGCGCCAGTCAGTGGCAAGCCTTAGGCCACTGTGCACACTGCACCTCTACTCTAGCATCCGACATTGCGCCTGCTTTCTAGCCTTGTCGACTAGCAGCCGTACCCTACGCCACGCTGCAGTTGCAGCCCTCCTTGGCGTTCGCAGTAGCAACGCCGCACACATGGCAGGTCTAGACGGACGCAGCTCCTCTGCCTTGGGTCCTGCTCCTGTGACCAGCTACCGTGTGTGCATTTCCCTGTGGTCTGTGACACTAACAGGCTCAGGGTTTTCGTATGTTTATGTTGTGGCGCCTCTGTGTTTGAACAGAGCCCGCTTTGCGCACATCGGGTGAAGTCTAACCCGTGCACATTATACCGCCATATTGCTCGTCTGTCATTACCTAGCAGCGGTGTAACACCTACTGCATGGTGGACCCCGAGCGGCGAACGCACTTTATTATTTATTTTTATTTAGTGCATTCCGCGGTTCCTAACATTATACTAGCGCCAGGGTCTGGCTAGTAATGGCAGATCAGCAGCAACTCCTTCAGTGCATTCACCAGCTAGAGGGCCGGTTGGCTACTCTTGAGAGTGTTATCTCAGTGGCAAAGTCTTCGGAGGCTGCTGTACAGGCAATCGCAGAGGCAGTTTCACGTATGTCCACGTCCTCCCCTGCACCAACAGTTTCCCGCCTCCCGTTGCCCAATAAATTTTCTGGCGATTGCGCCTCTTGTAGGGGTTTCGTGAGCCAGTGCTCTATCCAGCTGGAGTTACTGGCTGAGTGATTCCCTACGGAACGGGCTAAGGTGGGGTTTATTATTTCCCTTCTGTCGGGCAGGGCGTTGTAGTGGGCCACGCCACTGTGGGAGCGTGGTGACCCTGAGGTTCGGATCGCTGCTCAGTTCTTAACATCTATCAAGCAGGTTTTCCTGGGACCACGGGTCATGCACGATACCTCTCTTCAGCTCCTTGCATTAACTCATGGAACCCTCTCGGTCAGCCAGTATGCCGTTCGTTTTCGGACACTGGCTTCCGAGCTGGAGTGGTCTGATAGAGCCCTCATCCCTGTGTTTTGGAGAGGTTTAGCTGAGCATGTTAAGGATGCTCTATCTACCAGATAGGTTCGTGCAAGTCTTGAGGAGCTGATTGGCATTGCCACCCGCATTGATCTCCGTTTTTCAGAGCGCGGGCTGGAGTGTGCTCAATCCAGACGGAGGGTTACTCCGGCTCCCAACCTCTTTGAACCTCTGGAATCACCCGAGCCAGAGTGTTCACTCCCAGAGCCCATGGAGGGGTCTTGCACCAGTCTCGAGGCGTGTTCGGCACTAAGCTCCACTTGCGGCTACCACTGTCAGCACTCTGTTCCCCAGGATAACGGGGCCC
Source organism: Dendrobates tinctorius (assembly GCF_039654945.1). Lineage (NCBI taxonomy): Eukaryota > Metazoa > Chordata > Amphibia > Anura > Dendrobatidae > Dendrobates > Dendrobates tinctorius. The sequence goes on from NW_027361830.1 coordinate 5,292,930, forward strand.
CGCAATGACCAAACTCTCTGCCACCGGGCAAGACCTTTGTCTCCCCTTGCCTTTGGCAGAAGGTTCTCACGTGGGCACACGCGTCCAGGGCGGGTGGTCACTGTGGCTACATGCAGAACACAAAACTCCTGGCAGGGTCGTATTGGTGGCCGCACAGGGCTCGAGACATAAAAAAATATATTCGGCATGCGCCTCATGTGCTCGGGATAGCCTCCTTAAACAGAGAGTGGAAACATCCGCCGACACACCGCGGTGTGCCACTTCAACCTATGCTCCGGGCGGTTTTGCCGTTCCCGTTGTCTCCCACATGTCCCTTCTTAAACCTGGCGATCTTACCGCCTCTGATACCTTCCACGTGTCCCGGTTTTCCATGTCACCTACCGGGACATCAGACTTGCCTTCGGACGAGTCTGAGACCTATGCCTCTGATGGGCACAAGGTGGTGGATTGGAAGGCTCAGAGGGGAGGGGGCCCTAGGAGGGGGGGTAATGTTAGGCGTCTGGTTTCTGCGTCTTCTCTGTAGGAATCCAAAGCCTCACATCCTGCGGTCTCCTGCTGTCTATCTACTGCAGAGAAGATTACTTTGCAGCAGACTGCTCCAGAGACTAAGTTCCTCAGTGCTCCTACTGGGCATGCTCATGAGGCGATCTCCCATTGGAGATCGGGAGTCATGTGCCCAGATCCTGCTCTAGATCTCATTGGTCCATCTCGGAGATCTGGAAGGTCCCGCACGGCTATAAAAAGGGCACATGACCGTTCAGCCATGCGCTAGTATAGACTTTTCAAGCTAAATGTGTGAATGGTGACGGATGTATGACTCTGGTGACTGACTCATTTGAAACCCCTTCCCTCTGATATTACGCATGTGGATAGGGAATTAGTGCAGCAGTCAGCGCCAGTCAGTGGCAAGCCTTAGTCCACTGTGCACACTGCACCTCTAATCTAGCGTCCGACATTGCGCCTGCTTCCTAGCCTTATCGACTAGCGGCTGTGCCCTATGCTGCGCTGCAGTTGAAGCCCTCCTTGCCGTCCGCAGTAGCAATGCCGCACACACGGTAGGTCTAGACGGACGCAGCTCCTCTGCCTTGGGTCCTGCTCCTGTGACCAGATACCGTGTGTGCATTTCCCTGTGGTCTGTGACACTAACAGGCTCAGCGTTTTCGTATGTTTATGTTGCGGCGCCTCTGTGTGTGAACAGAGCCCGCTTTGCGCACTTTGGGTGAAGTCTAACCCGTGCGCATTATACCGCCATATTGCTCATCTGTCATTACCTAGCAGCGGTGTAACACCTACTGCACGGTGGACCCCGAGCGGCGAACGCACTTTATTATGTATTTTTATTTAGTGCGTTCCACCGTTCCTAACAAGCATATTAGCTTCAGCACAGCCTGTTGCCGCTTGGCTGAGGCAGTGCTGCATTGCCACCATCTTGTGACTGATGTGGTCATTTCGGAGATGGAGGTTGAAGAGGAGGAGGTGCAGGAGCTGTAGACTGTGGGGGCAATCCTGATTGACGTAGGGCCCGCAATCCTCAGCGTCGGGAGTACGTGTTCCATCCCATGGTCCAACTGGGTCCCGGCTTCCACTATGTTAACCCAGTGTGCCATCAGCAAAATGTACCATCCCTGCCCACAAGCACTTGTCCACGTGTTCGTGGTTAGGTGGACATTCTCATTAGAAGCATTGTTGAGGGCACGGCTACTGTTGTGGGACACGTGCTTGTGTAATGCCGGGACAGCACATCAGGAGAAATAGTGGCGGCTGGGTACCAAGTACCTTGGGACGGACGCCGCCATCAGGTTGCGGAAATCTTACATCTCCACAAGCCTAAAAGGCAACATTTTGAGCGCAAGCAGACGGAAAGTGTGTGACTTTAGTACTGTGGCCTGCGGGGCGATGGCTGTGTATTTATGCTTGCGTTTCAAGGACTGGAGTATGTTCAACTGAACGCTGCACTGGGACAAGGACGTGGACATGCTTGATGATGGTGCTAGTTGAGTATCTACAACAACAGGTGCAGGGCAGGAGGCATCTTCGATGGCACCATGGACAGGGGATTGGCTTCCATGCACAACAGCGGAAGAAGTAGTGGTGTCACCCGCAGACAGTATTCTTGAACCCTGGGGTTCGGCCCAGAAAATTGGTTGCTTTGCTGCCATGTGCCTGATCATGCTGGTGATGGTCAGGCTGGTATTTTTGCTACCCCTGCTGATGCTGGCATGGAATGCTGGAAAGTTTTGGATCAATGTCCTGCTGCATAACCCAAGTGTCCTCAGCTTGAGGTCACAAACAGATGGCCGGACATTCTCCTTCTGGAATTGTTGGTAGACAGCAGAATTCATGGTTACATTTACCACAGCAAGTCTTTCAGGTCCTGAAGTAGCATAACAGCCCAAGACCATCACACTATCACCACCATATTTTACAAATGGTATGATATTCCTTTTCTGAAATGCTATGTTACTTCTTTGTGACATGTAATGGGACATACACCTTCCAAACAGTTCAACTTTTGTCTCATCAGTCCACACAATGTTATCCCAAAAGTCTTAAGGATGATCAAGATGTTTTCTGGCAAAACTGAGACAAGCCTTTATGTTCTTATTGCTCAGCAGGGGTTTTCATCTTGGAGCTTTGCCATGCGGGTGATTTTTACCCAGTCTTTTTCTTAAGGTGGAGTCATGAACACTGACCTTAACTGAGGCAAGTGAGGCCTTCAGTTTTTTGGATGTTGTTATGGAGTCTTTGGTGACCTCTTGGATGAGTCGTCTTTGCGCTCTTGGGTAAATTTTGGTCGGCCGGCCACTCCTGGAGGGTTCACCACTGTTCCATGTTTTTGCCATTTGGGAACAATGGCTCTCACTGTGGTTCACTCAAGTAGCAAAGCTTGAGAAATGGCTTTATAACCTTTTCCAGACTGATAGATCTCAATTACTTTTTTTCTCATTTGTTCCAGAATTTCTTTGGATTGCGGAATGATGTCTAGCTTTTGAGGACCTTTTGGTCTACTTCACTTTGTCAGTCAGGTCCTATCTAAGTGATTGCTTGATTGAAAACAGGTGTGGCTGTTACCACGGGCGGTCAGGTGAGGACAATCTCCAGGAGTGGATCCTCTGGATCGTGGCACCGAGGGGACCCCGGGCGAGCCGCCAGGTGGAGCCGACCCCTATACAGGGATCGTTAGGAGCAGGCCCAGGGACTCGGGTACCACAATTGCCGGTACCGAGAGGGTCAGCTCAGAACGGACTGGAGTAGGACCATGGGACTGTAGAAGACAGTACCACAGTAGGATTGTAAGACTGTAGCCCAATGTGTGCTACCAAACATGAAGATCAGGCACCTCCATCAAAGGAGGGCGGCCTGATATACCCCTGCCTGGTCTGCCATTGGTCTGGTGGTACTTCCAGGTCAGGGCACTGGCAGTGCACAAATGACAGGAGGGAGGCGTGGCTGCGGCCTCCGGCGCATGCGCATTGCATGCAGAGATGCCGTCAGTCGCGGACCTGTCAGAAAGGGCCGCCGCGGCTGCAGAACGGCGGGGGCTGCGGCGCGGGAGTGGGGGCCGGGTGAGTATACAGTGGCGGCATGACAGTACCCCCTCCCTTAAGCCACCCTCCCCTGAGATTAGCAAAAAATCTTTGAGAATGCAGAGAGCATTGATATTCTCCCGGGGTTCCCAGGACCTCTCCTCAGGACCAAAGCCCTTCCAGTCAATAAGAAGAAAGGTCCTTCCTCTAACCTTTTTCATAGCAATGATATCCTCCACCTCAAAGGTATTATCGGTACCAACCGGCTGAGAAACAGGATCAGATACGGGGTAGAAACGGTTCAGTACCACAGGTTTCAGGAGAGAGACGTGGAAGGTGTTCGGGACCCGGAGTGAAGCAGGCAACCTCAATTTCTAGGCAACTTCATTGACATGTCCAAGTATTTCAAACGGCCCGATGTACCGTGGGCCTAGCTTGTAAGAGGGTAGCTTCAACCGGATAAATTTGGACTAGAACCAGACTTTGTCCCCGGTACGATACGGTGGAGGATCCATCTCCTCTTGTCAGCATAATCTTTCTTCCGGTCAGCGGCCTTCTTGAGTGACGTGTTGATCTCGGCCCAGATTTTGGAAAATTCTGAGGACAAGGCGTTGGCCGCGGGTACTTCGGAGGCAAGGGATACCGGAAGGGGAACACCAAGTTGTCTACCAAACACAATGAAAAACGGAGACTTGGCCGAGGATTCGCCAGTATGGTTGTTGTAGGCGAACTCTACCCAAGGAAGTAGGTCACCCCAGTCGCTTTGGTGGGCATTGGAGAAATGACATAGGTACCCAGTCAACGTCTGGTTGGTACGCTCCACCTGTCCATTTGACTGCGGATGGTAAGCAGAGGAGAAGTCGAGGGAAACATTCATGAGCTTACAAAGTGCCCGCCAGAACTTGGAGGTGAACTGAACCCCCCGGTCAGACACAATACGTTGAGGTAGTCCATGGAGTCTGAAGATCTGATGGATAAAAACTCTGGCCAACTCAGGAGCCGAGGGGAGACCGGACAGAGGGATGAAGTGGGTCATTTTGGAGAAATGGTCCACCACCACCAGGATTACTGTACAACCGGAAGAGTGGGGTAAGTCGGTGATGAAATCCATGGCATTGTATTCCCAAGGAATGGCAGGGACTGGCAATGGGAGCAATAAGCCGGAAGGAAGTCGTCGCGGCACTTTGTTCTTAGCACAGGAGGAACAAGAGGCCATGAAATCAAGCACATCTTGGCAAAGCGTAGGCCACCAGTAGTGACGCATGATGAGGGAAAGCGTCTTCTTCGTTCCGGCATGGCCGGCCAGTCTGGAGGAGTGACCCCACAGAAGGACCTTCCTCTTGAGATTTTCTGGCACAAGGGTCTTGCCTGGGGGTGGAGAAAGCCAGTTCACTGGAGCCACAGTGATGATTCTAGTGGGCTCAATAATGTGCGAAAGTTCCTCCACTGTCTCAAGTGGCTGGAAGACCCTGGATAGGGCATTGGCTTTGGTGTTCTTGTTGCCGGGGCGAAAACAGAGCTCGAAATCAAATCGGGCAAAAAATAGGGACCATCTGGCCTGACAAGGATTAAAGAGGGCTTTACACATAGCGATATCACTTACAATATCGCTAAAGCGCCACCGATTTTGTGACGCAGCAGATATTGCTAGCGATATCGCTACATGTGATACTTACCTCCGACCGGCTCCCCCGCTGTCTATCGCTGAACGTGCCAGATCGTCCAGGATCATTTCTCGTTGGCTGCTTCCTGCTGGCGCTGATGAGCGATGCGTGGACGCGGGTGGAGGACGTCATCATCGCCGCATCTGAAAGGTAAGTAACGACTGCTGCTGCGTGGCTACGTCGCTGGTGAGATCTGCCTGTTTGGCAGCTCACTAGCGACCATTTAGCGATGCACCAGCGATCCTGACCGGGTCATATCGTGGTTGGGATCGCTGGTGCATCGCTAAATGTAAAGGTGGCGAGTCAGAAAGGCCTCCTCCGCCTCCGTAGTCCAAGAATTGGGCGTTGTCCCCTTTAGGTTGAGAGCGGAAATAGGTTTGGTTATTGCAGAAAAATGAGGAATAAATTGCCTGTAAAAATTGGCATATCCGAGAAAACGTATCGCTTTTACTCCAACAGGACGAGGCCACTTGAGGATGGCAGTCAGTTTCTCGGAATCCATCCTTAATCCAGCGTCGGTGATAATGTAACCCAGAAACGGCAGAGAGGTTTATTCAAAGAGACATTTCTCTAGATTAGCATATAGGCGATTCTACCGAAGACGCTGTAACACCAGGCGAACACTCTTCCTGTGGGATGAGAGATCCGGTGAGAAGACAAGGATGTCATCCAAGTACACGACCACACAGGCATACAAGAGGTCCCGGAAGATCTTGTTGACAAACTCTTGAAACACCGCAGGAGCATTGCAGGGACCAAAGGGCATGACCAGGTACTCGTAATGGCCGTCTTGAGTGTTGAAGGCAGTCTTCCACTTGTCACCTGCGTGGATACGGATTAGATTATAGGCTCCCCTAAGGTCTAACTTGGAGAAGACCCGGGCCCCTCTGAGATGGTCAAACAATTTTGGAATGAGTGGAAGAGGATACCTGTTCTTGATGGTAATCTCATTCAAGCCCCTATAGTTATTGCACAGCCGTAGAGATCCGTCCTTTTTCTTGACGAATAAAAACACGGCTCCCGCGGGCGAAGATGATTTCCGTATAAAGCCTTTGGCGAGGTTTCTCCCAGACGTACTCTGACATGGCTGAGGCCTCCGCAGGAGACAGAGGGTAGATTCTGCCCCTAGGGGGGTTGAACCGGGGATAAGCTCAATTGGGCAGTCAAAAGGCCGGTGTAGAGGAAGAACCTACACTTCCCTCTTATCAAAGACATCTGCGTAGGAGCTGTAGGCTGAAGGAAGGCCCGCCAGGTCAGGTGGTGGCCGGGGAGCGGCAGCAAGATGGACAGGAGTCAGGTAGCGAGCTTGGCACGGGTGCCCCCAGTGAAGTACCTCCCCCGAAGAACTGTCGAGGACAGGCTGATGAGTCCTTAACCAGGGAAGACTGCGTAGAATCGCATGGGAGAGTTTTGGCAAAACGTAAAAAGCTATCTTCTCTCGATGTAAGGCTCTGACTTGCAACTTCACCTCCCCAGTGACCGAGGTGACGGTCTCCTGTAGCGGCCTGCCATTCACTGCAGTAATCAGACGACGATTACTTGGGGTACCCATGGGAATTTGGTACTTGTCCACCTCTTCACGCCGGATGAAGTTAACTGCCGAGCCCGAGTCCACGTAGGCCACCTCGGACCCATGTCTCTGCCATGAAACCAAAAGAACAGAAATAGTAAGAGGTTGAGAGGAATCATTCGCACCTAGGGAAGCCTCTCTTACCTGACCTAGGTGGAGGAGTTTCCCAGTCTCTCAGGACAGGTGCGCACAAAATGCGACGAACCTCCACAATAGAGGCATAGGCCTTGCGCCCGTCTCTCTCTCCGACGCAACTCAGCCAACTTGAGGCAATCCACCTGTATGGGTTCGACAGAGGAGGGAGAAGGGGACCCAGCAGGATGAGGACTAGTGGACTGGTGGGAAAGGGAGCCCGGTCTTCCTGTCTCTCGCTGACTCCCGGGCTCGCTCCTTGAAGCGCATGTCAATGAGGGTGGCCAGCGAGGGAAGGTCCTCCTGGGTGGTCGGGGTATCCTGACCCGCAAGTTCATCCTTTATCCTGCTCGAAAGACCGCGCCAGAATGCCCCTACCAATGCCGCAATATTCCAGCCGAGCTCAGAGGAGAGAGTACGAAAGCGGATTGAATACTGTCCGACCGTGGGAGCACCCTGATGAAGGTTAAAAAGAGACTCGGTAAGAGAGGCTAAGCGACTCGGCTCATCAAAAACCCTGCGAAAGGTATCCAAAAAGACCGGAAGACTCGAGACAATGGGATCGACCCGTTCCCAGAGAGGGTTCAGCCAGGACAGGGCCTCTCCCTCCAGATGGGACATAATGAAGGCTACTTTGGCTCGATCAGAGGGATATTGCTGAGGCAACCATTCAAAATGGAGGTTACACTGATTTAAGAACCCCCTACACGGCTTGGGGTCGCCACTAAACCGAGGCAGCTTGGCGAGGCATCGAGAGCTGTAGACACGGGAGGTGGAGTCTGGATCGTGGCGGCAGACTGGAGCGCCAACAAACAGCTATCGACGGAGGCCATATAACTCAAAATATGGGCTTTAGTATCCCGTTGCTGACCCAGCTCCTGATGAAGACAGGCCAGCTGAGTGGCATTTCCAGGATCGGCCACCTGCAGGGCTGACAAACGGGTGTCCATGGACTTCATGATGGACATTATGCATCCCTGATTCTCCTTCAAAAAGAGCAACTCCTTTTGGGTAGCAGCAGGAGTACCGGCGGAGTCCATGGCCTGAACTTACTGTTACCGCGGGCGGTCAGGTGAGGACAATCTCCAGGAGTGGACCCTATGGATCGTGGCACCAAGGGGACCCCGGGCGAGCCGCCAGGTGGAGCCGACCCCTATACAGGGATTGTTAGGAGCACGATAGCCGGTACCGAGAGGGGCGGCTCAGAACGGACTGGAGTAGGACCACGGGACTGTAGAAGACAGGACCAGAGTAGGACTGCAGGACTGGAGTACAGATGGTAGGACGGGACAAGAACACCGGAGTAGGACTGCGGGACTGGAACACAGACAGCAGGACGGAGCAGGAACACGGAAGGCAGGACTGGAGTAGGACTGCAGGACTGGAGTACAGATGGCAGGACGGGACAGGAACACCGGAGAAGGACTGCGGGACTGGAGCACAGACAGCAGGACGGAGCAGGAACATGGAAGGCAGGACTGGAGTAGGACTGCAGGACTGGAGTACAGATGGCAGGACGGGACAGGAAACCAGAGTAGGACTGTGGGATGGGAGCACAGACAGCAGGACGGAGCAGGAACATGGAAGGCAGGACTGCAGGAGACAAGCGAGTGTACAATGGAACAGGGGCCCAATGTGCTAACAATCACGAAGATCAGGCGCCTCCATCAAAGGAGGGCGGCCTGATATACCCCTGCCTGGTCCGCCACTGGTCCGGCGGTGCTTCCAGGTCAGGGCACCGCCGGAGCACAAGTGACAGGAGGGAGGCGCGGCCGCGGCCTACGGCGCATGCGCATTGCATGCAGAGATGCCGTCGGCCGTGGACCTGTCAGAAGGGGCTGCCGCGGCTGCCGCACGGCGGGGGGCTGTGGTGCAGGAGCGGGGGCCGGGTGAGTATACAGCGGCGGCATGACAGTACCCCCTCCCTTAAGCCGCCCTCCCCTGAGATTAGGAAAAAATCTCTTGAGAATGCGGGGGGCATTGATATTTTCCCGGGGTTCCCAGGACCTCTCCTCAGGACCAGGGTCGGTTTTAGGCAAAGTGGGGCCCTAGGCAAAGTTTAAAATGCGGCCCCAAAAGCTAACATATTGCACATCACACAGAAGCATTTCGGTTGTATTTACATGCGCTGAGTTCAGGCCACTAAACGAGTGTGATCTACAGTATTGAAGTCGTTCGACACTTGTTTCCCAGCCTCTATCCACCGTCTGAGAAAGAATGATGGGGACAGAACAATCACTAATGGAGCACTAACAGATCACCATACAGTATCATGTTATCAGCAGCACATCTACAGTTTACACCCCATAGTCCTCCATATAATATAATGTGCCCTATAGTCCTCCATATTGTATAATAGACACCTCATAGTCCTTCATATATTAAAATACACTGCTCAGTCCTCCATATAGTATAATACACTCCTTGTTAGGCGTCGGATTTCCGGCGCTGCACAGCGGGAATCCCATTCCTCCCCAGCCGCAGAGGAGCTTGCTCAGCAAACTCGTCAGTCCCAGCGCTCTGTCCAGACCAGCTCCGTGGGTTTGCTTGCTGCTGCCACCCCTGGTTCAGCTTTGGCAATGCATGCTGCTCAGCAGCAAGATCCTCCAGGGACTAAGTCCTCATGTCGGGCCACTGAGCATGCCTGTGGAGTGATCTCCCATTGGAGATCAAAGGTCATGTGCTCAGGTCCTGCTCGTGTTCGGATTGGCCCATCCGAGAAGCAAGGAGGATCACGGACGCCTGCGGCTATAAAAGGTTCGCATGGCCGCTCGGCCATGCGCTAAGATAGACTCAAATAGTTTGGTGTGTATGATGATGGATGCATGTATCTGGTGTCTGACTCATTATGAAACCCCTACCCTTTGATACGTCTGTTGTTAGGGTTTAGAGACTGAGTCAGCGCCTGCTAGTGGCTAGCCTGTAGGCCACAGTGCATACCGGCCGTCTGCACACTTGCACACGCCATTTATTTGATCCCTGTTGGTATCGCAGTCGCGGTGCCGGGCGCTAGCGGTCTAGAGGGACTTCAGTCCTGCTGTCTAAGGGCTGAGTTCTGTGACGTTACGCTAGCGCTTACTCTGCCGAGCTCTGTGAGCGAAAACAGGCTACGGCATCTATTATTTGCGGTAGTGCGGCTCTAAGTCATAAGAGTTCGCCTCGGTACACTTTGGGTGAGGTTAACCCCGTGTGTGCCGTTATTGCACCGCCATATCGCGTCCGCCATTACCGAGCAGCAGTTAACACCTCTGCACGGTGGACCCCGGGCTGCGAACGCACCTAAACACCATCTTATTATTTGGTGTGTTCCGCCAGCCCATAACACTCCTCATAGTGCTCCATATAGTATAATGCACCTCCAGTCATCCATGTAGTACAATTCACTTCTCATAGTATAATGCACCCCATAGTACTTCATATAATGTATTCCCCATAGTCCTCGATACAGTATAATGCAGCCCACATACACGATATAGGAAAATTAAAAAAAGCCTTTATTTAGTTCATCATTAAAAATACAATACCAAATGTAATAAAAGCATGTGTAGGCTTACGCGTTTCGGATCATATTTGACCCTTAATCATAGCTTAAAATACTGGATAAATGTAGCACTTATCAAGGAAAAGCAACCAAAGAAGGCTGCCTTGGGTAACACCCACCAGAATCAGCTGTAATACCAGCATCACTAATTCAAGGTTAGCAATAGTACCTCAGTGGATCAACCCTATGATGCATCCATCTTATACAAACATGTCACTTTTTAACCAAATTTTTATATATATATAAATTCATCAGGAAGGGATGGGATTACAGGCGCACACCACCGCACCCAGCGGAAAAAAAAAAAAAAAAAAAAAAACTTTAAAAAAAAAAAGTGAGGTACTATTGCTAGCCTTGAATTAGTGATGCTGGTATTACAGCTACTACTTTTCAAAGTCACATCAGTAAAAAATTCATTTTTATTACACATTTCTTACAAAAAATATATAAATTAAACAAAATGAGTCAATATCATGGTGGAGACATATTAGAGAGACAAATCAGGTACAAGGTAGAAACACCAATCAATATAAAACCCCTAAAAGAAGGGGAAGAGATTGTCACACCCTAATTAGGACACAGGAGAGGGTGAAATGGGAGTAGATTTTTATATAAACGTTTATGTTTAACACACCTTCACTTGTCTGGGAACAACACATGCCATAGTCACTAATAAATTCAAAAGTGAGGGCAAAATCATAGCCCAGAGTTGTTCACTCACACAGGAAGGTGAAAAAAGTAATAATCTTGTACCTATGCTCCCATTATGACAAGTCACTCACCTACTATCCATAGTCAGGGAACCGCTAAAGTGCTATTGATAGTCCAGTAATGTACATCACCTTACCCATATAGGGTCCTGAGGAGCCTCTCTACTGCCCGACACGTTTCGCCCTACTGGGCTTCCTCGGGGGGCTGTCTCTCTAATATGTCTCCACCTTGATATTGACTCATTTTGTTTAATTTATATATTTTTTGTAAGAAATGTGTAATAAAAATGAATTTTTTACTGATGTGACTTTGAAAAGTAGTTTTTGTTGGGTTTGTTTGACTCCGATATTCTATGAAGGCTCCCATAGAATACAATGTAGCCTTCTCATATAGTATAATGTAGCCCCCTCAGAGTATGATGCAATCACTCCCCCATAGAATATAATAAATATAATACAGCCTCCCCATAGAATATAATGTAGCCCCAAATAGAATATAATACAGCCCACCTCCCCATAGAATATAATGCAGCCCCCCATATTATATAACACAGCCTCCCCCATAGAATATAATGTAAAATGTACCCCCTCATGGTATATAACACAGCTGCATAGTATATAGCCCAGCCCCACATGGTATACAGCCCAGCACCACATGGTATACAGCCCAGCCACCCCACATGGTATATACAGCCCAGCAGTCCCACATGGTATATACAGCCCAGCAGTCCCACATGGTACATAAAGCCCAGCAGTCCCACATGGTATATACAGCCCATCAGCCCCACATGGTATATATACAGCCCAGCAGTCCCACATGGTATATATACAGCCCAGCAGCCCCACATGGTATATATACAGCCCAGCAGCCCCACATGGTATACTGTATATACAGCCCAGCAGCCCCACATGGTATATATACAGCCCAGCAGTCCCACATGGTATATATACAGCCCAGCAGTCCCACATGGTATACATACATCCCAACAGTCCCACATGGTATATACAGCCCAGCAGCCCCACATGGTATATATGCAGCCCAGCAGTCCCACATGGTATATATACAGCCCAGCAGTCCCACATGGTATATATACAGCCCAGCCACCCCATATGGTATATACAGCCCAGCAGCCCCACATGGTATATACAGCCCAGAAGTCCCACATGGTATATATACAGCCCAGCAGCCCCACATGGTATATATACAGCCCAGCAGCCCCACATGGTATATATACAGCCCAGCAGTCCCACATGGTATATATACAGCCCAGCAGTCCCACATGGCATATATAGAGCCCAGCAGTCCCACATAGTATATACAGCCCAGCAGCCCCACATGGTATATATACAGCCCAGCAGTTCCACATGGTATGTATACAGCCCAGCAGTCCCACATGGTATATACAGCCCAGCGCACATAGCATACCCCCCCGAGAGTGGCCCCACAGTCCAGCACACATGATATATTTAAAAAACAAACAAAAAACAAACACTCCTCACCTCTCCTCGTGCCCGTGCTGCTGGCTGCTCCTGTCTCCTGCTCTGCCTGATACACAGTGAGAGCGCGATGACGTCATCGCGCACCTGCTGTATCAGAAGCAGAGTAGGAAATGATGGTAGAGGGAGCGGCGGTGGGGGGAGTCGGCGCCAGGGGCAGGCGAGCCCCCATGCCTCACAGGGGCCCCATAGCGGCTGCATGATGTGCCGCTAGCTGGGGCCCCTGGGGGAGCGGGGGCCCTAGGCAGCTGCCTGGTTTGCCTGCCCATAACGCCGGCCCTGCTCAGGACCAAAGCCCTTCCAGTCAATAAGAAAAAAGGTCCTTCCTCTAACCTTTTTCATAGCGATGGTATCCTCCACCTCAAAGGTATTATCGGTAGCAACCGGCTGAGAAACAGAATCAGATACGGGGTGGAAACGGTTCAGTACCACAGGTTTCGGGAGAGAGACGTGGAAGGTGTTCGGGACCCGGAGCGAATCAGGCAACCTCAATTTGTAGGCGACATCATTGACACGTCCAAGTATTTCAAATGGCCCGATGTACCGCGGGCCCAGCTTGTAAGAGGGCAGTTTCAACCGGATAAATTTGGACTAGAGTCAGACCTGTCAGAAGGGGCCGCCGCGGCTGCCGAACGGCGGGGGCTGCAGCGCGGGAGTGGGGGTCGGGAGAGTATACAGCGGCGGCATGACAGTGGCTACCATGGAAGAACCCCGAAAAAATGTTGATATTAAAATATAACTTTTAATGAAATACTGGTAAAAGGGACAAACAACAAATACAATAACAAACACTATACTAAAAAGTGCACACTGTGTTCACACTATAGGTGGTCTTTGAACTGAACACCTGCCTACCTGCAGAGATTGGCACCCTATTGGATACTGTACTAGAATGGCGCCCCCCTCGTCGGCGGCTGGACCTATCTGCCCTAGAATGCCCTATAGATAAGTGATGGTTAACATACACTCATACTATTAAGGGTGGGCAGATAGTACTGTATTAGCACAGCCAGAGAAAAACGGGAAGATAAGTAGGAAAGCAGGCATTTAGAAAGTCAGTGCAAAAGTTACTCTCCATGCAATGTTATGATAGTATATAATGAAGGATGTGACAAAGAATGTGATGTTACCCCTCTTAACTGTACCTTAGCTGAAGTCCTGCCTACACAGCAGATGTTGTCACCCTACTTTTCAGAAGATATGGTGCCCCCGCTTCACGAACTCTGTCCCTGGGGAGCCCTGATTAACACCAATCCCAGGAGCCAATGATGAGTGGAAGCAGAAAGTGACTAGATGCCAGCAAGAGCTAAATCCCCACAGTGGTGCAATGTGGGTCAAACCCTGTCCTTTTAAGAAAAAATATCTGTACGGCATATATAGAAATGATAACATAGAAACAGCCAGAGGTGGTACTTATCAATCAGATGTCATGTGACCTCTATGCGTTTCACCACAAGGCTCATCAGGAGGTAAGATAAGTTGATACTAATGAAATGTGTGGTAAAAACACAATTAATTTATGTTTTAGGGGTGGAAGGCAATCACTTTTTTGACACAGGGTCCTGTAGGATTGGATTTCTTTTTCACTTAATAATAAAGACCTTCATTTAAAAACTGCATTTTGGGTTTTCTTTTGTCATCTTTGTGTAATATTTAAATTTGTTTGGTGATCTGAAACATTTAAGTGTGACAAACATGCATCTCCACTCATGGTTAGTGGTTGTGTGAAGCCATTTATTGTCAAACTACTGTGTTTTCTCTTTTTAAATCATAATGACAACCCAAAACATGATCTCTCACACATTTATTTTAAAAACCATATACTCAACTAAACCAGCCACAGTCTCATCTTCTTTCTTTTTTTTGCAATAGATGAGGATGCAGTGACATCATCTTGCTGATCAAGTCCTCTGTTTGTCACAGGCCAGAAGTATTCTGCAGCTTGCCGGAGTAAGTGAAGGTGGCTCCGTGCTCTGCTACAGCTGTTAACAGTACTGGTTTCCTGAAGACACCCATACTGTTAACAGTGTCGCAATTGATGCTGCTCACTGCTGGAAAAGCCCATCTGGCATTTGCCAAATTTGCCCAATGGACAGTCCGGCCCTGCACATCTTGCTCCCCTTAAATATCTGTTGTTTGCATCAGTCCTGGAATTAATGTAATTTCACCAATGTTAATCTGCACTTTTTCTTTTAAACAGTTGAAGAAGCAAGTTAAGTTTAATTAAAAATAATTATATTTAATTATAATTAAAATTAATTGTATTTAAAACAATGAGTTGAGTTTCAGTATTTGTTAGATCTACACTTTACCCCTAGATTATTTTTCTTTCTACAGTAAATCCGGCAGTGTGCCAAAAATTCCTCCAAGTCTATAGTGCTCAAAGTGACAGGTTCTACAACCAAAGATTTTCTGTAGTAATGTTTAATATATGTTAATTAATAGTGAATTAGTAGAGCATCATGTAATACCAGGGAAGAGGAAGAAATACTGTAAGTATTCATCTGTTTCATGTGAGCAGAATTTTCTTTCCTCAGTATCACTTGTATTTCCTGTATTAGATAAAAAACACTCCAGGTATCTTGTGTATCATATCAAAAAGTAAGGGCGGACAGCAATATGAACAGCATCATTTTATCTCAGCATCTCTGGTATCTGCAGTATTAGATCAAAAAGACAGGGTGGGCAGCAGTGTGAGCAGCCTCTTCTTACCTAGCATCCCTGGTATTTCCAGTAGTAGATCAGAAAAATATGGTGAACAGCAGTGTGAGCAACCCCTGCTAACCTCAGCACCCTTGGTATCTCCAATATTATATTAAAAAGATGTGCTGTAAAGGGATATGAGCGCCCTCTTCTTACCTCAGCACTTCTGGTATCACAAATATTAGATCAAAAAGACTGGTATCTCTAGAATTAGAACGAAAAGACAGTGTTCACAGTAGTGTGAGCAGTCTCTTCTTGTCTCAGCCCTCTGGTATCTTCACTATTATATCAAAAAGACAGGGTGGACAGCAGTGTGAGCATCTCTTCTAAGCTAAGCAATCCTGGTATATCCAATATTTGATCAGAAAGACATGGTAGATAGTGATGGGAGCCCATCACTACTGGTATCTTCATTGCCTGCAAAAAAATCTTTACATGTTCACAAAATCTTTACATTCAAGTGTTTTATTGTGGATATTTCATTACAATTAGTATTTGTGTCATGTCACCCTTACATTTTATCACTATCTGCAGTCGTAAACCAGTTTTGCTATTAAACAGTTTTTGTCTATGTCCCCCATTGTGTGCACTTTCAAGAAGTGAAATCATGATGTGGATTTTATATGTAAAGTTTTTTTTGCAGCACAAGTGTAAAGGCTATGTTTGCCGGCACTGTAGTATTAGATTAGAAAGCTAGTTGTCTTCAGTGTGAGTGGTCTCTTCTCACTTCAGCATCTTTGGTATCTACAATATGTGATCAGAAAGATATGGTGGACAGTAGTGTGAGCATAGACTTGTTACCTCAGCACCATTGATATCTCCAGTGTTAGATCATAAAAATGGTGGACAGAACTGTGAATTTAAGCATTGTGAGCAGTCTCTAACTTTCCTCAGCACCATTTTTTTATGTATTAAATCAGAAAGACAAGTTAGACAGCAGCGTGAGCAGCCTCTTCTTATCTCAGCATCACTGGTATCTCCAGTATTAGATCAGATAGACATGATAGGCAGCAGTGTAAGCAGTCATTTATTACCTCTGCACCTTGGTATCGCCAGTATTAAATTAGACTGACAGGGGGAGCAACAGTGTGAGCAGCCTCTTCTTTCCTGAGCACCTCTGCTAGCTCAGTTATTAGATCAGAAAGAAATGGTGGATAGCAGTGTGAGCAGCCTCATCTTACCAGATCAGGAATATCTACAGGGAGTACATCTTCCTTTACATAAATGGAGGGGGCAGAACTTCCTTCTCGCAATTGACCTAACGCTCTAGGACAGATTTCTGTCAGTGTAAGAAGATGGCAGCTCTTTTAATTCCATAATGACTACATCTCTAGAGAAAATGAGTGTGATTTGCTAATTAAAGGTATTTAGAAATGTATTTAATTTCTCTTCAAAGTTGCTCATTGCAGTATCTATTTTTTATACTTAAGAGATAAAAATCCAGAACACGTTTCAGAGTTCTGTTAATTCACAATTCCCCAAGAGATTTTATAAAACTTTGCTTTCCATACAATCCCTTTAAATACTGCATGATTGACTCTAACATTCTATATGCTTGTTTATATGTGTGCTGTGTGGCACATTCATATGTGATACTGGAGTGTTTTTCCACATGTATTTAGCTTGTAAGAAGTGAGTGTGCAGCTACATAATGTGGCTTTTGTTGGAACAGCGAGAGACTCTGCAGATGCTGATGTACATCTGTCAGTCTTCAGTAGCTTTGGGGGAAAAGAAAGATAGAACATTCATACTGGTAACGTGTGCAATGCATTCACTTACAATATTTTTACTGTAACACTGAAATTGGAGCACCAAAAAGGAAAGGTTGTGCAATTATGGAAATCACAGCATGGATAGACTTGTTAATGATATGCAAATGTTGAAAAAATGGAAATAGAATTTTCAAAATGCCTTGGCATGTTATCAATGATATTATTAACCCCTTCACCCCCAAGGGTGGTTTGCACGTTCATGACCGGGCCAATTTTTACAATTCTGACCACTGTACCTTTATGAGGTCATAACTCTGGAACGCTTCCATTGATCCCAGTGATTCTGACATTGTTTTCTTGTGACATATTGTACTTCATGTTAGTGGTAAAATTTAATTCAAATAACTTGCGTTTATTTGTGAAAAAAATGGAAATTTGGCAAAAATTTTGAAAATTTCGCAATTTTCCAACTTTGAATTTTTATGCCCTTAAATCACAGAGATACGGCACACAAAAAACTTGATAAGTAACATTTCCCACATGTTTACTTTACATCAGCACAATTTTGGAACCAAAATTTTTTTTTGTTAGGAAGTTATAAGGGTTAAAAGTTGACCAGCGATTTCTCATTTTTACAACACCATTTTATTTTTAGGACCACATCACATTTGAAGCCACTTTGAGGGGTCTATATGATAGAAAATACCCAAAAGTGACACCATTCTAAAAACTGAACCCCTTAAGGTGCTCAAAACCACATTCAAGAAGTTTATTAACCCATTAGGTGCGTCACAGGAATTTTTTTGAATATTTAAAAAGAAATGAACATCTAACTTTTTTTCACAAAAAAAATACTTCAGGTTCAATTTTTTTTATTTTACCAAGGGTAACAGGAGAAATTGGACTGCAAAAGTTATTGTGCAATTTGTCCTGAGTACGCTGATACCTGATTTGTGGGGGGAACGACTGTTTCGGCGCATGGCAGAGCTCAGAATGGAAGGAGCGCCGTTTGACTTTTTCAATGCAAAATTGGCTGGAATTCAGATCGGACGCCATGTCACATTTGGAGAGTCCCTGATGTACCTAAACAGTGGAAACCCCCTACAAGTGACCCCATTTTGGAAACTAGACCCCTCAAGGAACTTATCTAGATATGTGGTGAGAACTTTGAACCCACAAGGGCTTTACAGAAGTTTATAACGTACAGCGGTACAATTAAAAAATCATATTTTTTCCACAAAAATGATCTTTTCACCCCAATTTTTATTTTCCCAAGGGTAACAGGACCCTAAAAGTTATTGTGCAATTTGTCCTGAGTACGCTGATACCCCACATGTGGGGGTAAACCACTATTTGGGCGCATGGCAGAGCTCGGAAGGGAAGCAGCGCCATTTGACGTTTTTGGCTGGAATTGAGATCGGACACCATGTCGCGTTTGGAAAACCCCTGATGTACCAAAACAGTGGAAACCCCCCACAAATGACACCATTTTGGAAACTAGACCCCCTAAGGAACTTATCTAGATGTGTGGTGAGAACTTTGAACCCCCATGGGCTTCACAGAAGTTTATAACATACAGCCATACAATTAAAAAATCATATTTTTTCCACAAAAATGATCTTTTCACCCTCAATTCTTATTTTTCCAAGGGTAACAGGACCGTAAAAGTTATTGTGCAATTTGTCCTGAGTACGCTGATACCCCACATGTGGGGGTAAACCACTATTTGGGCGCATGGCAGAGCTCGGAAGGGAAGCAGCGCCATTTGACGTTTTTGGCTGGAATTGAGATCGGACACCATGTCGCGTTTGGAAAACCCCTGATGTACCAAAACAGTGGAAATCCCCCACAAATGACACCATTTTGGAAACTAGACCCCCTAAGGAACTTATCTAGATGTGTGGTGAGAACTTTGAACCCACATGGGCTTCACAGAAGTTTATAACATAAAGCCATACAATTAAAAAATCATATTTTTTCCACAAAAATGATCTTTTCACCCTCAATTCTTATTTTTCCGAGGGTAACAGGACCATAAAAGTTATTGTGCAATTTGTTCTGAGTACGCTGATACCCCACATGTGGGGGTAAACCACTATTTGGGCGCATGGCAGAGCTCGGAAGGAAGCAGCGCCATTTGACGTTTTTGGCTGGAATTGAGATCGGACACCATGTCGCGTTTGGAAAACTCCTGATGTACCAAAACAGTGGAAACCCCCCACAAATGACACCATTTTGGAAACTAGACCCCCTAAGGAACTTATCTAGATGTGTGGTGAGCACTTTGACCCCCCCAGTGCTTCACAGAAGTTTATAATGCCCGGGCGTGAAAATAAATAATCTGTATTTTTTCCACAAACATGATCTTTTAGTCAACATTTTTTTATTTTCCCAAGGGTACCAGGAGAAATTGGACCCCCAAAGTTGTTGTCCAATTTGTCCTGAGTATGCTGATACCCCATATGTGGGAGAAAACTACTGTATGGGCACACGTCGGAGCTCGGAAGGGAAGTAGTGACGTTTTGGAATGCAGACTGATGGAATGGTCTGCGGGTGTCATGTTGCCTTTGGAGAGCCCCTAATGTACCTAAACAGTGGAAACCCCCCACAAATGACACCATTTTGTAAACTAGACCCCCCAAGGAACTTATCTAGATGTGTGGTGAGCACTTTGAACCCCCCAGTGCTTCACAGAAGTTTATAACGCCCGGGCGTGAAAATAAAAAATTCGTATTTTTTCCACAAACATGATCTTTTAGTCACCATTTTTTTATTTTCCCAAGGGTACTAGGAGAAATTGGACCCCAAAATTTGTTGTCCAATTTGTCCTGAGTATGCTGATACCCCATATGTGGGTGAAAACTACTGTATGGGCACACGTCGGGGCTCGGAAGGGAAGTAGTGACGTTTTGGTATGCAGACTTTGATGGAATGGTCTGCGGGTGTCATGTTGCCTTTGGAGAGCCCCTAATGTACCTAAACAGTGGAAACCCCCCACAAATGACCCCATTTTGAAAACTAGACCCACTAAGGAACTTATCTAGATGTGAGGTGAGCACTTTGAACCCCCAAGGGCTTCACAGAAGTTTATAATGCCAGGGCATGAAAATAAAAAAATCATATTTTTTCCAGAAACATGATCAATTAGTCCCCAATTTTTTCATTTTCCCAAGGTTAACAGGAGAAATTGGACCCCAAAAGTTGTTGTCCAATTTGGCCTGAGTACGCTGACACCGCATATGTGGGAGAAAACTACTGTATGGACACACGTCGGGGCTCGGAAGGGAAGCAGTGACGTTTTGGAATGCAGACTTTGATGGAATGGTCTGCGGGTGTCATGTGCGTTTGGAGAGCCCCTGATGTACCTAAACTATTGAAACTCCCCACAAGTGACCCCATTTTGGACACTAGACCCCCCATGGAACTTATCTAGATGTGTGGTGAGCACTTTGAACCCCCAAGTGCTTCACAGAAGTTTATAACACTCGGACGTGAAAATAAAAAAATCATTTTTTTCCACAAAAATGATATTTTTGCCCCCAATTTTTTATTTTCCTAAGGGTAACAGGAGAAATTGGACCCCAAAAATTGTTTTGCAATTTGTCCTGAGTAGGCTGATACCCTACATGTGGGGGTAAAACACTGTTTGGGCGCATGGCAGAGCTTGGAAGGGAAGGAGCACCATTTGACTTTTTCAACTCAGAATTGGCTGGAATTGAGATCAGACGCCATGTTGCATTTGGAGAGCCCCTGATGTGCCCAAACAGTGGAAACCCCCAATTATAACTCCAACCCTAACCCCAACACACCCCTAACCCTAATCTGAGCCCTAACCCTAGCCCTAGCCCTAGCCCTAACCCTAACCCTAGCCCTAACCCTAGCCCTAACCCTAAGGCTGTGTGCACACGCTGCGGATTTTGCTGCGGTTCCGCAGCGGTTTTGGCTGCTGCGGACCCCAGTACCATGATTCCCTATGGGAATCAAAAACCGCAGTGCAGACGGTGCGGAATTTTCCGCGCGGATTATCTGCGGTTTTCAATCCGCAGAAAGAATTGACGTGTCAATTCTTTCTGCGGATTCTCCTGCGGTTTGCCATCTCCTCTATTGAGGAGATGAAAAACCGCAGGACAAAACCGCAGAGCAATCTGCAGGTAAAACCGCAGGTCTTTTGACCTGCGGTTTCACCTGCGGATTTTACAAAATCCGCGCGGATGAATCCGCACCTAATCCGCAGCGTGTGCACACAGCCTTACCCTAACGGGAAAATGGAGATAAATACTTTTTTTTTAGTTTTATTATTTTTCCCTAACTAAGGGGGTGATAACGGGAGGTTTGATTTACTATTTATGGCGATTTTTATTTTTGGCAGCTGTCACACGCTAAAAGACGCTTTTTATTGTAAAATAGTTTTTGCATCACCACATTTTGAGAGCTATAATTTTTCCGTATTTTGACCCACTGAGTCATGTGAGGTCTTATTTTTTGCGGGACGAGTTGATGTTTTTATTGGTATCATTTTCGGGCACGTGACATTTTTTGATCGCTTTTTATTCCTATTTTTGGGACGCAGAATGAACAAAAACCAGCGTTTCATGAATTTCTTTTGGGGGGGTGCGTTTACACCGTTCCGCGTGCGGTAAAATTGATAAAGCGGTTTTATTCTTCGGGTCAGTACGGTTACAGCGATACCTCATTTAGGTCTTTTTTTATGTTTTTGTCGGTTTTATGCAATGAAAACTATTTTATATAAAAAATAATTATTTTTGCATCGCTTTATTCTGTGAGCTATAACTTTTTTATTTTTTGCTGATGATGCTGTGTTGCAGCTCGTTTTTTGCGGGACAAGATGACGTTTTCAGCGGTACCATGGTTATTTATATGCGTCTTTTTGATCGCGCGTTATTACACTTTTTGTTTGACCGTATGATAATAAATCATTATTTTTTGCTTCGTTTTTTATTTTTATTTTTTAAGGGGTTCGCTAAAAGGGTTAACTAATGGGACAGTTTTATAGGGCGGGTCATTACGGACGCGGCGATACCTAATATGTGTACTTTTATTGTTTTTTTTTATTATTATTTTCAAAAAATGAATTTATTGGGGAATATTTTTTTTTTTTTTTACTAATTTATTTGGCGATTTTTTTTAATTTATTTTTACATTTTTTTAATTTTTTTTCTGCTTTATTACATAGTCCCAGGTGGGACATCACTGTCCTGTGACAGATCGCTGATCTGTCACATCACAGATCACTGTGACAGATCAGCAATCTGTCACAGGCATTGAAGCAGACTTCCTCTAGCCTGCGCTTTGCAGGCACTGAGGAAGCCAGCTTCCTCCAGGCCCCCGAAGGCCCCCGTCGCCATCTTGGATTCGGGGGCCTGGAGGAAGGGAGCCCCCCGCAGCAGCGCTGCACATTGCGCTGCCGTGGGGGGGCTCAGGGAAGCACGGAGGGAGCCCCCTCCCTGCCGATGCTTCCCTTTAACTCCCGGTACACCGCGATCATGTTTGATCGCGGTGTGCAAGGGGTTAATGTGATAATCAGCTGACACCCGGCCGCGATCAGCGGCGCTCACCACGTGAGTGCCGCTGATCGCGGTAGACGTACTATCCCGTCCACGGTCATACGGGCCCGGGTACCGTGGACGGGATAGTACGTCGGATGTCAGGAAGGGGTTAATGGCTGAGGAATGTTCTGCCACGCTGAATGGACTTGGGCATGCAAATAATTAAAGCGGTGGTCCGAAGCGTAACTGAATGTAATATGATTTGCTAATGTAAAAACTAAGTATTTTTCTAATGTACTTCAGTCAAAAATTTCCTAACTTTTCCCCTCTACTGTAACTTCCTATCTGTTTTTTTTTTTACATACGATAACTTTTTGTTTGAGTCTCTCAGCATGCACTGGGGATTTCTAAATGAGACATCATCTGGGGGCTGGTGCTGCAGTCACTGTCTCAGCTGCTCTCCCCACCCTGAAGCAGATCATTATCAGGGCTAGCCTTTTGGGGTCTGAACTACTCTTTGCTATACTGTGCCACATCGGTTGTCAATCCTGACACATGCTCAGTATGTTGTCCCTGCTCACTTACTTTTATTGCACACTTACCGTGTGCTCCCTCTGCGGCTCTAAAGAGAAGTGATAAGTTGGAAAGAGCTCACTCACTTTCTTTTTCATCACTGACAGTGCGCTCCCTCTTCGGCTCTATAGAGAAGTGATAAGTTGACAAGAACTCACTCACTTTCTGTCTCATCACAGACAGTACACTCCATCGCTGGCTATTATAACAAGTGAGGAGCTTGCCAGCTCACGACTTCATCCAGCACAATGAAAGTAACAAGCAGGAAGCAGGGGCAGCATATTTAGCATGCACTATTATTATAGACTAGATGGTGGCCCAATTCTATTGCATCGGGTATTCTAGAGTCTCAGTTAAAATAATAAATAGTGATATACTCACCTCCTGACGGCCCCCGGACTCTTTCTCTCCTCTCCATGCTCCCAGCATCTTCCGGTCCCAGTAATGCTTAGCGCGAAACACCGCTGATGACGTCACGCTCACGTGAGAGTGACATCATCTCCGGCCCTTCTCGCTATGCATTACTGGGACCGGAAGATGCCAGGAGCGTGGTGAGAGGCGGGACAGAGTTCGGGGGCCGTCAGAAGGTGAGTATATAACTATTTTTTATTTTAACAGAGACTCTAGAATACTTGATGCGATAGAATCGGGCCACCATCTAGTGAATTATACTCCTGTTACACCCGGAGCTGCTGTCACTGTTCTGCTGTTACCTAATGTATTGTACTCCAGTTACAGCAGAGCTGCAGTCACTGTTCTGCTGTTACCTAATGTATTGTACTCCAGTTACACCCAGAGCTGCTGTCACTGTTCTGCTGTTATCTAATATATTGTACTCCAGTTACACCCAGAGCTGCAGTCACCGTTCTGCTCTTACCTAATGTATTATACTCCTGTTACAGCCAGAGCTGCAGTCACTGTTCAGATCTTACCAAATGTGATGTACTCAAGTTACACCCAGAGCTGCAGTCACTGTTCTGCTGTTACCTAATGTATTGTACTCCAGTTACACCCAGAGCTGCTGTCATTGTTCTGCTGTTATCTAATGTATTGTACTCCAGATACTCCCAGAGCTGCAGACACTGTTCTGCTCTTACCTAATGTATTGTACTCCAGTTACACCCAGAGCTGCATTCACTGTTCTGCTGTTACCTAATGTATTGTACTCCAGTTACACCCAGAGCTGCAGTCACTGTTCTTCTGTTACCTAATGTATTGTACTCCAGTTACACCCAGCGCTGCAGTCACTGTTCTGCTGTTACCTAATGTATTGTACTCCAGAATATGTACAGGACTGTGCCTGTGTGAGCGACGCAGCAGTGATGCCTTTAATGGCTGTAATGTGCCTGTACAATAAGCAATGCAGCCGTGTTGCCACGACGAATAAGCAACTGTCGCTGATTGGTCGCGGCCTAACTGCCGCGACCAATCAGCGAGGTGGGATTTCCATTACAGACAGATAGACAGACAGACAGAATTAGACAATTACTGTATATAGTAGATAACCCCCGAGTGTTCAGTATAGCAGAGAATAGCCCAACTCCTGAAAAGGTTGTCCATGCTGACAATCCTTTTTGGGGTGAAGACAGCAGCTACAGCATTGACCCCAGAACTACACCCTGATGACGTCTTGTTTGAGAATCCCCAGTGCAAGTTGGACGAATCAAAGAAAACGTTATTGGATGTAAAATATAAAAACATAGGAAGTTACAGTAGAAAGAGTATGGTAGGGAGTTTTTAATTGAAGCATATTAGATAAATGCTTCGGTTTTTACATGAAATAGTTAAAGGTTAGTTAAAGATTAAAGTGAATTGAATAGCTGATACATGCTGGCTGATCCACAGGGAACATGAATCAGACACTGGCTGTATGATCTCAACCATGTATGTTTGGCTCTAAAACTCTGAAACATGACGCTGTAGACTAGTTGAACAGGACAGTCCCTGGCAGCTTCTTTGCAACCGCTACCCTGGATTGACAGGTCTCTGCCTATACGCGCACTTATGAAGAGACTTGTCAGTTACTGGTATCAGGCAGAGAGAAGCCACTGTGGACCCTCCTGTTCAACTAGTCTACATCGAGACTTGGTCTACGGTGGCTTTTAGGCCACGTTCACACATTCAGTATTTGGTCAGTATTTTACATCAGTATTTGTAAGTTAAAATTTAATAGTCACCACTTCTGTATTTATCTCCCACTCCTGGTTTTGGCTTACAAATACTGATGTAAAATACTGAGCAAATACTGACCGTGTGAAGTATTAAAGAATCTTTTTCTCTGAAATGGTGTATCATTTCAGAGTTAAACATGTCTGGTGAGATCATACAGCTAGTGCCTCTTACATGTTGACCTTGGACAGGGAAGCATGTATCTACTGTCAGGATCACTGTAATATTGTAATGACCAGTACACCGGTCGTTGTTTGAGAATAGGATGCGGCGCTGCTATTAACGATTCTGAGCATGATATGATACCCAACCAGCTTCTCTTTATAACTTGTGAAACAGATAATAGGATTTTACTTCTCAACAAAATATGGGCCACAACAGCCACAAATCACACAATACAAATTATGCAGCCTGAGAGATCTCAAGTGCCAGATTCATGGACAGGAGAAAGGCTACTCTGTCCCTTATCTGGTACAGGGCCTATACGGGGGTTCTACCGCGACTGTAACACGTGGTCCTCTCAGGTATATAATCTTACACCCGCCTCACGCCTTAATTACAATAGATTTTGGGCACCCTATTTTCCCCTTGAAATATATAGTTACAAGACAAATCACTTAAACCAACACAATATGTACACAGTGCACTGTCCTCTTTGTGAGTGCTCAGAGCAGACGCCCTGACAGAATATACTCAACAGTAAAGAACTGGACTTATTATTCTGACGTCCAGCCACTGGATTTAATCAGCTTTCTAGGTCACCAGATACTCGGATACAAGTGCAGGTGAAGATTCAGATCAGTCCCAGTAGTATATCTCATAGTTCTTCTATGGCATTAATGTTTTTATCAGAACCTTGCTATACAGGAGCTCACACAATCTCCATCAGTCTATGGATAGTCTCAGTAACAGGAGTGTTCTTGAATATGCTGCGACTTCTATCTAACTCTCCCTAACTAACTAAACAGTTGGTGACCAGTCAAACATCTCAGTTTACTCACAGGAGCCGCTCCCTCTGGATCACACCATCCAATTTGGATCACTTCAGGCTCTGGATTATTCTGAGTCTCTCAGGCAGGGCACCTTCTCTCAATTTACCCCAGGAAAGCCAGAGTTCACAACTTCCTGTTTCCAGAGCTTTCTTTCAGTTACTCCATGGTGACCTCTAGTGGCGGAATTAAATTATTGCAACATCATTTCTTATATCTATCCCTGTGTGGCACAGCCAAAAGTTTTACCATAACCAGATTCCCCGCATCATGTTCCCACATGCTTTATGCATCCATTAGCCCTCTGTGTCTGTACTGCTACACACTTAACATTATGGCTGGTCCATACAATCAGGGCAACTGTTACCACCCACCTTTTGTGTCTACCTCTTTCCTCATAGACTGTAAGCTTGCGACCAGGGCCCTCATTCCTCTTGGTATTTGTTATAATCTATGTGATTATTGTTATGCTGTAAAGTCTATTGTCTGTACAAATCCCCTCTGAAATGTAAAGTGTTGCAGAATATGTCGGCGCTATAGAAATAAAATTTCTTCTTATTATTATTATAACAGGCAACAGTGAGAACATTAATATGCTACAATATTACATTCAGTTAGCTTTCAGAGAACCATTTAAGTTCCCCTGATAGTGACTAATTTTGCATTGACATCCCATCTTAAATGTTCTGGCATTTGTGTACAGTATATATATATATACAGTGCTTATCATAAATGAGAGTATCCCTTTGAAAAGTAAGACTTTTAATCAATATCTCCCTAAACACATGAACAATTTCCAAAATTTGGACAAGACTGAGTTTCATGGAACATTTTTTAAAACAATATGAAAGTAAGGCTTAGGCTAAGAATATAACTTTCAGCTTGTGACAGTTATGTAATGAGACTTTTTCTACTATGTCACGGAAGTTGGGAATAGTAGTTTTCTTCCAATGTCATACAATAGCTAATTTAGCGACTAAAAATTGTATTAAAATAGCTTTAAAATCTGGGTTAATATGTTCTATTTCTAAATAAAGGAGAGCTAAGTGTGGCAAAATGATAATATTGGTTCCTATAATTTTAATTGATTAAATTAAAACTGTATTTCCAAAAATTACGAAATTTCCGGCAAAGTCAAAATATATGGATCAGTTCAGCTTTGCATCCACATTCAACTCTTGGGATAAATATTTTCACAAATGAAGCTTACTGCCTGTGGTGGAGCGGAGTCCCATTGTCACTTCTGCAGGAAGCTTCTAGATGCAGCGTCAGGAGTGGAGCGATGATGGGGGTCCAAGGCTGGTAGGAGGTGGTGTTTTCTGGTGCTGGGGCTCCGCAGACATTTTGTGAAAGCACGGAGGCCCCACACTTTTCATGCTTTTAGATGCGGTGGACTCCTGGGAAAATGACCGCTGGAGGCGGCACATGCGATTATTGAGATCTTGTCACTGAGATTTCAGCTCCTGAGATCTCAGTTGCGCATGTGCCACCTCCATTTTCTCGGAGTCCACTGCATTGAAAAGCATGTAAAGTGTGTGGGGGGGGGTTCCGGGCTTTCACAAAATGTCAGTGGAGCCACTGCACTACCGAACACCAGCTCCTACCAGCCTGGGTCCCACAGCAACTCCTGCATCTGCTGCTGCCAACTTCCTGCAGCAGCAACCCTGCCACCTGGGACCCTGTCCCACCACTGCCGCTGCCTAGGCAAGCTACTGTAAAATTAGCACCACAAAAACCAGGCTCATCGTAAACTTGCACTGGGTGTGCACACACCCGAGTAAGTGCAATTAGCCACTCTGCTCAAGAATCATAGAAAAACAGGAGAACAACCAGAGTATAGCATAAAAATCAATGAATTTTATTAACATGTACAAATACTAAAAGCAGCGTAAAAGACATAGACATTGTAAGGACACCAATAGATCCGGAAAAATAGCACAATGCTGTGAAAGTAATACCATAGAAAGTCCCTCTAATATCTTATCACCGTCCCATAACAGTCAATATGTAGCACAACGGGTTAAATCCTAACTAAATATAATTTAGAGCCTTCAAGCAAATGGATGCGGCTCGACCGATCATACGGCCTATATATCCACCATATGGCTGAAGACCCCGCAGTGAACAAATTATGGAAACAATAGAGGGAGAGCAAATGATAACTCACTTGATGGACACAGCAGAGGCTGACCGGGAAACCCCGACACGCGTTTCGCTATACCACCGTAGCTTTATCGAGGGATAATGCTACGGTGGTATAGCGAAACGCGCGTCGGGGTTTCCATTTGCTTGGAGGCTCTAAATTATATTTAGTTAGGATTTAACCCGTTGTGCTACATATTGATTCTTATGGGACGGTGATAAGATATTAGAGGGACTTTCTATGGTATTACTTTCACAGCATTGTGCTATTTTTCCGGATCTATTGGTGTCCTTACAATGTCTATGTCTTTTACGCTGCTTTTAGTATTTGTACGTGTTAATAAAATTCATTTATTTTTATGCTATACTCTGGTTGTTCTCCTGTTTTTCTAAGCTACTGTAAAAGCAGATTATAAGATGCACCACCATTTTATAAAAAAAATTCTATTTTCCTCCACAAAATTTAGGATGTCTTATAATCTGCAAATATGGTATATATATTATCCACACTGTGTGTGATTAGAGCTGAAGCTTGTGCATTACATGACATTAGTGTATTAGGATTACATAGCGGGTTGGCATAGCCCCAACTCTTACAAGACTATAAACCCTGTGGACGATGTTGATACACGATCACTTGTGGAGAGACAGTCCATTCTGTACATTGTATACTGACTACTGTGTCAAAAACAATAAAAATGTCAGGAATGGTTAAATGCGCTCCAGACGGCCTAATAAAGTAACTTGTGCTGGAGTAATGCTCTTCACCAACCTCTGTAATATAGACAATTGGATAAGCATTCGTGTGGTTATGTATTTTAATGAAGAAGTCTCCCCTAACGACTTGCTGACAAATGACCCAATGCCCTGCAAAGGTAAACACTTATAAAGAGACAAATTGCTAGTAAAGTAAATGAACTCCTCATGCTTTGTCTACTACATAATTCACTCGACGGCAGAAAGTTGGTTTCAGAATGCTTTTGTTTTTATGACATCACAAGATTCATCAATGGAAAAGCAATATTCATTCCTGACTGCATGTCATCTGCTATTTGCTTTGCATCACATCATTTTATAGGACTACCACAAACAGTAACAAGATCCAATGTAACCTCACTGATGTCCCGAACAGCTGCTACTGTACCAATGTGTGCATGCAGCCTAACTGCTGGAACAACACTGCCCTCTGCTGCCTGAAGTCAGAAACTGCAACCTGGACATAGTCATGATTTCATGATGTCCAATATAAGCTCATTATTACTCATCTCCAACTTCTTGATACGGATATATTGATATCATTGCTTGAAAATATTGTAGTATAACATACTGATGTTATATCCTTATAGAGTTATTGAATTCATCTGTTTTTGTGTTGTATTGTGCATAAATATGTGACTCTTCAGATTTTGTATTAGTCAAGCCTGAAGAAGAGACCTGAGTAGTCTCAAAAGCTTGCAATGTGTTACCATCTTTTCGGTTAGCCATTAAAAGGTATCAACTACTGAGGACTCTCAATTCTGAATATTTTTCTGTTTTTGAAAGCCTCATCCTTTTCAATGGGAATACCGTATGAAGGAAGACTAATGGTTGGGGTAGAGAAGTGAAAAATATTCAATCTGTCCCTTATTTATGGGATTGTATTGCTGCGGCTGAATGTATATAAGGGTGCATCATGATGACAGTGGTTCAGATGTACAGTTGTTGTCACTGCCCGAATGAATACGACTATTGTCTTCCTTACGAGAGTCAGCGCTGGAGCTCATTAGCTCAGGTCACATCTGTACATGAGCAATCTGTGTGGTCCATTCATCTATATTAATGTTCTTTGTGAGCACAGATAGTTATTGTTTAATAAAATCTCTCGTGTAAATGTATTCTCTCATGTAAATAGAGTGCATCGATATTTTAGTTACTTGTCAACACTAAAAGGAAGAGAAAAAACGTCACATTCAAAATCATTTAAGAAAAATCTTCTTTATTGAATCTTCATAATTGTATATTAAAACTTATCCTCCACATGATGTAAAGAACTGACATGTTTCTGGCAACGCCCTTCATCGTAGATTTCACGTTGACAAGTTGTGAGATGGAGGTCTGCAATGGGATCTTGCACCATTTCCAATAGGAACCGGAGTCATTTGCAAGGACTATTTCCAAAAACTACAGGCGTGGGATGCCAATTTACTTTTCAAAGGTCCGTTAAGAGATATTTCAATTGATACACATTAGGCATTGTTCCATATTAAAATAAACATTATTTTTATATTTCATTACCATAATATATAAATATAAGAGAAGGAACTGATTTCCTCTAGATTTACATATTTTTCCCCACTGACATCAGATTTAGTTTATGTTGCCACTTTGTTTTTGGAAAATATCATAAAATCTCTTCAAAAAATGGAAGGTTAACTAATGTTAATGAGGTTGTGTGAAGTTAGAAAAAAGCTGCTTGTTTTTTTCTACTAAAGCGCAGCACTCTTGTCCATGGGTGCGCGGAATTCTGTAGTTCATTCCTTTCCTCTTGAATGGAGGTGCAGTTTCTGGCAGAAAAAAAGCAGCAAACTTTTCTAATCTCATCCAAACATAATCAATACTGAGTGCTCATAGTGATGCTAATAAAGCATTAGTCTCGTGTTATATACTGGGTATGGTCAGGTAGACATTGTAAAACTAAGTAAGCTTGCAACTAACTTGCTTTTTCTAACTTCCTGGTTTCCCCTGCTGTTGTTTAGTTTTTTATTGTTTATAACCTATGCCAAGGCAACCGACCTCTGCTGCTGTTTGCGAGTGGTGGCCGATCATTTGCTAGCTAAAATCCAGAGCATGCGCACTAATTTCTGATCCTAGCCACTTCTGTCATGCACGATTCATTTCTGTAGAATGGATCCCATCATGAAGAGTAACCTATAAGGAATTCTATAGAGTAGCTCATCGCCTTTCTCATGATCCATACACTGCTTGGGATTCCCCTATCACGCATTGTCCTGTGCCACTGCCTTCATTTAATCTAGAAGCTAAGAAAAGCACACATTTATCCACCTACTTGTCCCCCCCAGTCCTGACCCGGTGATCTAGATGTTACCACCACCTGATCCACCCTCCAGCTGTAATCCATACCGTGCACGGTCCCGCAGTGCTAGCGATGTGGCAGAGGCAGGCAATATTGCATTACATAGATGTATCGGGACCATGCAAAGTTCATCTCAGCACTGACTATGCTGTTGGCCTAGTTTAAAAATTAAAATAAAAAAATGGGATGGCATAGGCGCTGCTGAGTATGACGGGCAAGTAGTTTATTTCTTTTACTCATTTATATAGCTCTATTAATTCCACTGCGCTTTACAGATGTCATCACCGTCCCCATTGGGGCTCACAATACTGTATAAATTCCCTATCAGTATGTCTTTGGAGTGTGGGAGAAAACCAGAGAACCCGGAGGAAACCCACACAAACATGTGGAGAACATACAAACTTCTTACAGAGGTTGCCATTGGTGAGAGTTGCAACACGTTCCACCATGTTAGCAACAGTGCTAACCACTGTACCACCATGGTAATATCTACATAAGAATTTATTAGGGATACAGGACTATGCTTCAACATCGGACAGATGCCTTCCTCAGGTCAGGTATGTATGAGTCACTATGTTGCTTACCCCATGTCCAGGGCATTTCAGTAGCTTCGGTGGTTACAACTCCTATAGTGACAGTTAGTTAGAAAAGACAATCATCACAAAAGACAGAGTGTACAGTTTATTTTATATTTAAAACCATTCCCTGCTATTAGAAAAAATGACCAGTGTTAAACTGAACATTAATCTAATGCAGTATGATGATATATTCATATTGTATGGCTAGCTACCACAGTCCACAGATATTGGGCCTGTTACATGTGTAGACTGTGGTCACTGATACCAATAGTCATTAACACTTGGGAGGAGACCCCCAAACATGCACAAAATAGACCACCTGAGTGGTAGTGAGGAATTCATAGAAAATAAAATAACGTCATAATTAATCCTCTTCTTTGGAACGTGTAATTTCTATAAATTTAATTAGAAAATTTAATAATTTATAACTTTGACAATTAACCACTCGTGGAAAAAAAATGCTAATTTCATGAATAAATGTATTGTGCGATTTCTTGTCCACATGAGGTTTGTTACCTCAGATCACATCTGTACATAAAGTTTTTAGTGTACAGCGTGTGTGGTCTATTTTCTCATTTTCTTACAATACCCTTCACTGTATGGAAAAATATTAAATTGCTTTCTTTCCTACTTTCATTTAATTCAATTATCTTTTGATTCCTAAAATATGTAAACCTAACTAATGCTATTTAATCACATTAACAAATGAGTAATTAGCAGTTGATTTATTTATTCTTCAAGAAAGGCTGACACTTTAATTATTCAAAACATTCTGGTATTTACAACTCATATTTCGAAAAGAAAGGATTTCATAGCATTGCAATGTAGTATCGTAATATTGCTTTTTTTTTTAACTGTATACTGTATGTATAATTATTGTTTCTTAAATACACAACTGCATTAAATGTCCCTACCAGAAAATCACATTTGTACTAATATGTTAACGATATCTATAACTTTGTATGTAACCCCCCTTCTCATGTACAGCACCATGAAATTAAATAAATAATAATAATGTGGAAAATTTACAGTGTCCATATTTAGGATTTACCATGTTAAGGTGAATGGTTAAAACTCACCCTAATGAGCAATGCAGTCTCAATTTTAGATATCAGTTGTGAACCAAATGATGTAGAGTAAAATATCATGCACTCAGTCTTAAAAGGAACCTGCTTATTCATGATAGTGGCTCATTCCGGATTATAAAGCTGGTTCATAATCTTCTTAAAAGGGGTATTCCCATACCTCCAATTAGAAATATAGTATAGTTCTTCTGATTCACTATGTTGCTTACTCCATGTCATTTCAGTAGCTTCGGTGGTTACAACTCATATAGCGACAGTTAGTTGTTAGTAACCAAGCAACATAGCAAATCAGAAGAACTATATTAAATTTCTAATTGGAGGTATTTGCTAATATTATTATTATTACACCTACTACATATTGGGATAGGATTTTGGAAATAAGAATACCACTTTATCTTTATACAATCCATCGGTTGTTACACTTTTAGAACATTCTTTTGCACCAAGAAGCTGTACATGCCAATTTCAAATAATAATTACATGTATTTTTAATATACCATTCAAGCTATGCCTCTCTGTCTCATTATTGGTTTTGTATATGTCTTTTTGGAAATGCCTTACCATCTATTTATAGTGGTGTTTTGGTTTTCTAATGTTCATACAATGTAGCCTTCATCTTTGCAAACTCCTGTGTTTCTACAAACTTTGTATGTGTTTTTCTGGTTGACCCATTGTTTGCCATAAGCCTCACAAACTGTTTCTAAAGTCTGTTCACATTACTTGCATCTGCTGCTGGTTAACCCATTGTGTACTGATAACACCATAAACTATTATTAGAGGTTGTTCTTACTATATTATATTCTGCTGTGAATTTTATAACTTGCACATTCTTTGGTTAACCCATGGTTTTTGCCATAAGTACTTCAAACTGTTATAAGAGACAACTTATATTACATTGCTACCCTCTGCGGTCTTTGCTACTAATATCTGTTGTGCTGCTTTAGGGTATGTGCACATGTTGCGGATTCTGCTGCGGATTTGGCCATGCGAATCCGCAGCAGATCTGCAAGTGATGTACAGTACCATTTTAGCCAATGGGAAACAAAAAAAAGCTGTGCACATGCTGCGGATTTTCTGCGGATTTAAATCTGCAGCATGTCACTTCTTTTGTGCAGATCCACAGTATTTTGACACCTGCTCCATTATAAGAATCCATAGTTGTCAAAACGCAGGGGAAATCTGCACAAAATCTGCAGAAAATCCGCAGTAAGGCTATGTTCCCAGGTGCAGAATTGCCGCGGTAATTCTGCAACTCCCTGCCGCGGAAAATTTGTGGGAAATCCACATGAAAAACTAGCGTTTTGCAAGAGTAATTAGCTTGCAGAATGCTACCATTTTTCAAGCAATCTGTAGCATCACTTGGAAAACTGATTGACAAGTTGGTCACACTTATCAAACATAGTGTTTGACAAGTGTGACCAACTTTTTACTATTGAGGCTGCCTATACGGCATCAATAGTAAAAGATATATAATGTTAAAAATAATAAAAAAAAATAAAATCGTGATATTCTCACCTTCCGGTGTCCCCCGCGGCGTTCCCAGGCCTCAACGATGCTCCCGGCAAGTCCCGTTCCCAGTGATGCCTTGTGACAATGACCCCAGATGACGTAGCACCTCAAGAGACTGCTACGTCATCACATGTAATTGTCGCAAGGCATCACTGGGACCGGAAGATGCCGGGAGCGTGGCTGACAGGCGGGAACGCTGCAGGGGCTGCCGGAAGGTGAGAATATCACGATTTTTCATTTTAATTCTTTTTTTAACAGCGATATGGTACCCAGGGCCTGGAGGACAGTCTCCTCTCGTCCAGACCCTGGGTACCATCTGCACATTTTCTGCTTACTTTGCACATGGTGGGCATAGCCACATGCGGAAAGTAAGCGGAACAATGCATTCCAATGTGTGTGGAATCCCCGCGATCCTGCAAAAACAATGAGCATGCTGCGTATTGTTCTGCGATATGATTCCACCATGGAAAAATATGCAGCAGTAGCACAGCATTGCGGAATGCCATTG
Organism: Dendrobates tinctorius; assembly: GCF_039654945.1. Lineage (NCBI taxonomy): Eukaryota > Metazoa > Chordata > Amphibia > Anura > Dendrobatidae > Dendrobates > Dendrobates tinctorius. Next base: position 5,328,119 of record NW_027361830.1, read on the forward strand.
AATGCAATGGGTTGTGGATTTTTTGCATTTACGCCGCGTTTTTTTCACGGCGAAAAAATGCGGCAAAAATGCTAAAAATCCGCAACGTGTGCACACAGCCTAAATCTGCACTAAATCCGCAGATAAAACGCAGGTCTTGTTACCTGTGGATTTAGCAAAATCCGTGCAGAAAATTCCACAGCAGAATCCGCATGTGTGCACATTCCCTTAGAATGGTAATATTCCTCTTCATGTTCAGCATAGCATGATGTTTAAGTCTCCGCTGTTCCACTTGCTTTCCAATATACTATGCCATTGCCCTGGGTTCATCTGTCACTTTGTTAGAGAGAAGGGTTATAAGAAATAAAATCCAACATTAATTTTTGGGATACTCGGATCTCCAAATTCGTAGCATGCTTTATATGTTGAGGATTTTTGCCTTGCTTTGTCATTGTTGAAATGAGAAGCAAGTTTCACATGTAAGACTTAACACATATTTTGGTGTAGATTTCCAGACTTATACCACAGTGTATTTTTCTTCTAGGTGTGAGTTTAGCCTGACAGCTATGTATGGCACCCATATAATGTTGATGCATCTACTAGGACCATAAATTATATAGGAAAATATTTTACTTGAAATAACCATCTCATGACATTGCATATAATTTTAATCTTCGATCTTCCTATTTTAAAAGTAATCCAAATTATTGAATCACAGCTATAATTTAGAAAATGCGAACTGGGTAATACTGGGTTAAAGGTAACTGTTTGAAGGGCAATGTTTTTACTCTAATTTAATATTCAATCACTAGAACAAGACCATTCTTTAATGCTCTTTTTTCATTTGTAAGAGTAAATGCAAAATTCAGGATAAAAATATTTTTACAAAAATGCTTTAACTTAAAACTAATTAAAAGGACACCTACAATGTGGCTCTAGGGATTCAACTATATTAAAGTTGTAAAAATATATTTGGGCTCAAACGGATTGTGAACAGGTGTTCTGCAAATTGTGGAAAAAAGAGTGAATCATGGATTGTGTTGAGCACTTAAGTGCCTTGGAGATTGTGTGTGCAGCCTTGTACATGCTTTCTATCGAGTCTGCATTAGATTTATCAAGGGGAGGTAGAAATCTATTATTGCCCATTAAGTAACCTTGTAATTGTGTGCAGTATATTAAATATGATTAACCCAATCCTACCTGTTGATGTTGCTAGGATCAGCACATACTTTTTATAATACTGTGAAGTGACTTTAGAAATCATTGGTGACCTCCTTACAGATTAGGAGAAACACTTAACTGTAACTACATTGTCTCCCTCCAACAAGTTGAGACAGCCTTTACGAAGCCCAAGTGTGTTCGTTTGTTTTAATGAATTTAGAGGAACATGAAAATAGAGAGTCTTGAAGTGGCTGAAAATGAGAAAATATTTTGAAACATGATAGGCAATATAGTGGTCAAGTCAGGAAACTAGTTTATATAAAACTGAAGTGAGATCCCACCATGTCTTATAATAATAATACATTTTATTTCTATAGCGCCGACATATTCCGCAGCAATTTACATTTCGGAGGGGATTTGTACAGACAATAGACATTACAGCATAACAATAATCACATAGATTATAACAAATACCAAGAGGAATGAGGGCCCTGCTCGCAAGCTTACAATCTATGAGGAAAAAAAGGGAGACACGAAAGGTGGGTGGTAACAGTTACCCTGATTGTATGGACCAGCCATAATGTTAAGTGTGTATAATTACAGACACAGAGGGCTAATGGATGCATAAAGCATGTGGGAACATGATGCGGGGAACCTGGTTATGGTAAAACTTTTGGCTGTGCCACACAGGGATAGATTAGGTTAATATGTTGAGGCGATAGGCCAGTCTGAATAAATGCGTTTTCAGGGCACGCTTAAAATTGTGGGGATTGGAGACTAATCGCATTGACCTGGGAAGTGCATTGGAGACAGGAGGTTCTGATTATTGAGGATGCTAACCTCAGGTCATCAGCAGAACGGAGGGCATGGGTAGTGTGGTAGGCTGAGACAAGGGAGGAGATGTAGGGTGGTGCTGAGCCATGGAGGGCTTTGTGGTGAGGGTAATAAGTTTATACTGAATTCTGGAGTGGATGGGTAGCCAGTATAATGACTGGCACAAGGTAGAGGCATCGGTGTAACGATTGGTGAGGAATATTATCCTGGCTACAGCATTCAAGACAGATTGGAGAGGGGAGAGTTTGGTAAGAGGGAGACTGATTGATTAGAAGAGAGTTACAATAGTCGAGACGAGAATGAATAAGAGAAACAGTAAGAGTTTTTGCAGACTCAAAAATAAGAAAAGGTCGAATTCTAGAAATGTTTTTGAGGTGCAGATGACAAGAGCAAGCCAGTGATCGAATGTGGGGGCAAAGGAAAGCTCGGAATCAATTATGACCCCAAGACAGCGGGCATGTTGCTGGGGAGTAATAGTGGGGCCACACACAGAAATGGCAATGTCGGGTATAGGTACATTAGTAGAGGGAGGAAACACAATGAGTTCAGTCTTTGACAGGTTCAGTTTCAGATATAGTGAGGACATGATGTTAGACACAGCGTTTAGACAATCGCCGGTGTTTTCTAGAAAGGCTGGCGTGATGTCAGGAGAAGTGTTTATTTGGGTGTCATCAGCATAGAGATGGTACTGGAAACCAAATCTACTGATTGTTTGACCAATAGGGGCAGTGTACAAGGAGAAGAGGAGGGGGCCTAGGACTCATCCTTGAGGAACCCCAACAGTAAGGGGAAGGTGAGAGGAGGAGGAATCGGCAAAAGATACAGTAAAGGAGCGGTCAGAGAGATAGGAGGAGAACCAGGAGAGAACGGTGTCCTTGAGGCCAATGGAACGGAGCATAGTGAGGAGAAGCTGATGATCCACAGTGTCGAATGTTGCAGAGAGATCCAAGAGAATTAGCATGGAATAATGACCATTAGATTTAGCTGTTAGTAGATCATTAGAGACTTTAGTGAGGGCAGTTTCAGTAGAGTGTAAGGAGCGGAAGCCAGATTGGAGAGGGTCGAGAAGAGAGATATCAGAGAGATAGTGGATAATACGGGAGTGGATCAGGCGTTCCAGGAGTTTAGAGATGAAGGGAAGATTAGAGACAGGTCTATAGTTAGCGGCACAGTTTTGGTCGAGGGATGGTTTTTTAAGTAGTGGATGTATGATGGTATGCTTAAATGAGGAGGGAAAGATACCAGAAGAGAGAGGTTAAATATTTTAGTTAGGTGAGTGGTGACAGCAGGGGAAAGGGACTGGAGGAGATGTGACAGAAATGGGTCACTGATTCAAGTGGTTGGGCGAGAAGATGCAAGGAGCCTGCTTACTTCTGTGAGTGGTTCAAAATCAGAGAGTGAGCTAGATGCAGTGGGGGAGGGAGGACAGTGCATGGTATGAGGTGATTGGGAGATAATTTCCTGTCGGATCTGGTCAATTTCTTCTTTGCAGTAATTGGCCATATCATCAGCTCGGAGCTCCGTGGTTGGGGCCTGTACTCTTGGGTTGAGTAGAGAATGAAATGTGTCAAAGAGACGTTTTGGGTTATTGGACAGTGAGGTTATGAGGGTGTTGAAATAGGTTTGTTTGGAGAGGTGAAGGGCAGTGTTGTATGTTCGAAGCATAAACTTATAATGGATGAAATCTTCGTGTAGATTGGATTTTCTCCTCAGACGTTCGGCGCACCTGGAGCACCGCTGCAGGAAACGTGTTTGCAAGGTGTGCCAGGGTTGTCGCCATCTGTGTTGTGGTGTTCTATTTATAGCGGGTGCAAATTCATCCAGGGCACTTTGAAGTGTTTCATTGTAATGCTTCAGTGCAGAATCAGGACATGAGAGGGAGGAGATAGGGGCCAATGAAGACTGCAAGTTCTTCGTAAGTTTCTGGGTGTTAATGGCCTGTATGTTTCTATAAGTATGGACAGTGGGGGTGACCTGAGCAGCCTGGCAGTTCTTGATAGAGAATGAAAGAAGATTGTGGTCAGAGAGCGGGAGAGGGGAGTTTGCGAAATCATCCACTGCACAAAGCCAAGAGAAGACCAAGTCGAGCGAGTTTCCATCTTCATGCATTGGAGAATTAGTAAGCTGCAAAAGGCCAAATGAGGAGGTTAGAGATAAAAGGTGAGTAGCAGATGGGGAGAGGGGAAGAGCAATGGGGATGTTGAAATCTCCCATGATGAGGGTAGGGATGTCACAGGAGAGAAAATGTGGAAGCCAAGTGGCAAAATGATCCAGGAACTGATGGGACGGGCCGGGAGGACGATACACCACCGCCACTCGCATGGAGAAGGGGGTGTAGAGTCTGACGGCATGGACCTCAAAAGAAGGGAAGACTAGTGAGGGTAGTTCAGGGATAACCTGAAAGGTACATTTTGGTGATAGAAGCAGACCAACGCCTCCACCTGCTCTATTGTCTGATCTTGGGGTATGAGAGAAGTGTAGTCCACCATATGAAAGAGCAGCAGCAGCAGTGGTGTCTGACTGCTGGATCCAGGTTTCAGTAAGAGCCAGGAGGTTAAGAGAATTAGAAAGGAAAAAGTCATGAATGAAGGAGAGTTTGTTACACACTGAGCGAGAATTCCAAAGTGCACAATTAAGAGAGACAGATGGCATGCAGGGAATATTAATAAGATTAGAGGGGTTTCTGAGTGTAGCAGTTGGGGGGTTTGACTTTCTATAACATGGGGGACCAGGGTTGGGAGCAATGTCTCCTGCGACTAGGAGAAGGAGGATAGAAAGAGTGAGCAGATGGTTAAGTGATTTGTGAGAGCGTCTCTTATGTTGAATGGGGGGACTGACTGGATCTGTGCAATTTAACAATGTGAAAAGAGCGCGAGTGCTATACATAGGAGAGGAAAGAAGCGAGGGGCCGATATGGATGGAGTGTAGAGAGTTAATGCCAGGGCGGTGGATGTGTGTGAATGCAGCGGCCAGGATATAAATTACACAAATGCAGATGGTATATATTTGTTGTACTCCAAATGTACAGGGAGTAAATGTCTTGCCTGTCTCCTGCCCTGTCTAACTGCCATGTTATAACTGCCAGTACTTTGATAAACTGTACTTCGATAAAGTGTGCATAAATGCCCCCTGCATAAATGCTTTCCCCAAACTATGTCTGAATATAAAGGAGGCTAAGGATTGCTTTTTTTTGTTTTTTTTTCTCTCTCTCTTCTCGTTAATCAATCAAACTAAATTGAGACAGCAGGGCCCAATAAAATGTTGTGGTCAGATAAACAGATGTCCAGCACTACATGGATCATAAAGCACTTTGAAAAGTTTCTTGACCTCACAACATAAGGGGACAAGCAGAGTAAGTTGAAATAACTATATACCAGATATAAGCTTGCATAGTTGAAAACACATATAGAGCATTCAGGATTAACTGCTTGCTGACATTGAATGGAGGAGTTGATTCAGAGCAGAGATTGAAAGAGGTGGTTACCAGATATAAGCTTGCAGAGTTGAAAAGACATAGAGCATTCAGGATTAACTGCTTGATGACATATCCATACAATTTCTAATAATCGTTTCTGCAAGCAGGTTGAGAAAGTTGTAAAGTTTGTTTTTCATTGTAAAAAAACTTGGTATGTTTGCCTACGGTGCGCATATCAGACACATCCAAACTACACCGCTGTCATATCAGACACAAGCAACATACATACTTCTCAGATATCAGATACATGCAACATATTCACTGCTCACATATCAGACACATGCAACCTACACACTGCTCACATATCAGACACATGCAACATACACACTTCTCACATATCAGACACATGCAGCATACACATGGTTCACTGTTATGAATGAGTCACCGAGGAGGAAAAACAAAAACAAGCTAAGCCACAGAAAGCCAGAGAGGTTGGTAACTAAGCGGATTGCAGACCCCTGATCCCATCCACAGAACTAGCAGTAGCCGTGGAGCATACCTACGATGATCCTAGACGCCTCGTCATAGCCGGAGAACTAAATAAGCCTAAAGCAAGAAAAAGGGAAATCTAAACTGCCCCAGAGCAGACCCAAAAGCAATAGACAGCCCCCAAACATGTATTGTCAGTGAGACAAGATGAAAACACAAACACAGATAGAAAAATAGGCTGAGCAAACGATGGGGCCCAAACTAACTAGAAAGGACAGGAAAGGAAAGATGCTGTCTGCAATCACGCACAAAACCCTGCCAAAAAATGTCCAACACTTTCTGATAACAAAAACCCTGAAGTCGCTAGACTTCAATTCCCTATATCAGCACTCTGGTATATTCTGAAGACAGAGCAAAATGAGACCAATCTGATGAGGGACAAAAAGCAAACTGGCACAAACAGAGACATAAGAATGGAAATTCAACACAGCCCCAGCAGGGGCTGGCTGACCACAAAAACTGAGTAAACCAGACCAAATCTCATGTGAAAAAATAGCAGAGCACACTTAGCTTGAAAAGGCAGGAACAGAACTGGAAACCAGAACCTCAGAGCAGGAAAATCACCAGCACAAAATTAGGGAGTCGGCTGTCTTAAATCCAGTCAGAGACTCCTGATGTCCACTCACAGTCCTCCTCCTCAGGTGGCAGGTCTCTGCCATTTAGATCAGCTTCATTACCTACTGTCACCACTAGAGGGAGCCCGGATGGAGAACTCACGACTCCACCACCCTCATCAGAAGCCAGAGGTAAACCAGAAAATGAGTTCACAACGGCTCACATATCAGACATGCAACATACACACGGCTCACATATCAGACACATGCAAAGTACACCGCTCTCATATCAGACACATGCAACATACATACTGCTCACATATCAGACACATGCAGCATACACACTGCTTACATATCCGAAACATGCAACATACACATTGCTCACATATCAGACACATGCAACCTACATACTGCTCACATATCAGACACATGCAGCATGCACACTGCTCACATATCAGACACATGCAGCATACACACTGCTTACATATCAGACACATGCAACATACACACGGCTCACATATCAGACACATGCAACATACACACGGCTCACATATCAGACACATGCAACATACACACTGCTAACATATCAGACACATGCAGCATGCACACTGCTCACATCAGACACATGCAGCATACACACTGCTTACATATCAGACACATGCAGCACACACACGGCTCACATATCAGACACATGCAGCATACACACGGCGCTCATATCAGACACATGCAGCATACACACTGCTCACATATAAGACACATGCAGCATACACACTGCTCACATAGCAGACACATGCAACATACACACGGCTCTCATATCAGACACATGCAGCATACACACGGCTCTCATAACAGACACATGCAACATACATACTGCTCACATATCAGACACATGAAACATACACATTGCTCACATATCAAACACATGCAACATGCACACTGCTCACATATCAGACACATGCAGCACACACACTGCTTTCATGTCATACACATGCAGAATACACACTACTCACATATCAGACACATGCAACATACACTGCTCACATAGCAGACACATGCAGCACACACACTGCTTTCATGTCATACACATGCAACATACACACTGCTCACATGGCAGACACATGCAGCATACACACGGCTCTCATATCAGACACATGCAACATACACACAGCTCACATATCAGGCACATGCAACATACATATGGCTCACATATCAAACACATGCAACATACACACTGCTCACATATTAAACACATGCAGCACACACATTGCTTTCATCTCAGACACATGCAGCACACACCGCTCACATTTTAAACATGAATCATACACACCACTCACATAGCCATATGCAGCACACACTGCTCGCCTATCACACATGCAGCACACATACCATTCACATATCCACATGCAACAGACACACTGCTTACTACATGCAGCACACAGATCGCTCACATATAAGACACATGCAGCACACACCGCTCACAAATCAGCCACCTGCAATGCACACCACTCACATATCACATACAGTCATGGCCAAAAGTATTGACACCCCTGCAATTCTGTCAGATAATATTCAGTTTCTTCCTGAAAATGATTGCAAACACAAATTCTTTGGTATTATTATCTTCATTTAATTTGTCTTAAATGAAAAAACACAAAAGAGAATGAAGCAAAAAGCAAAACATTGATCATTTCACACAAAACTCCAAAAATGGGCCGGACAAAAGTATTGGCACCCTCAGCCTAATACTTGGTTGCTCAACCTTTAGCCAAAATAACTGCGACCAACCGCTTCCGGTAACCATCAATGAGTTTCTTACAATGCTCTGCTGGAATTTTAGACCATTCTTCTTTGGCAAACTACTCCAGGTCCCTGATATTTGAAGGGTACCTTCTCCAAACTGCCATTTTTAGATCTCTCCACAGGTGTTCTATGGGATTCAGGTCTGGACTCATTGCTGGCCACCCTAGATGTCTCCAGTGCTTTCTCGCAAACCATTTTCTAGTGCTTTTTGAAGTGTGTTTTGGGTCATTGTCCTGCTGGAAGACCCATGACCTCTGAGGGAGACCCAGCTTTTTCACACTGGGCCCTACATTATGCTGCAAAATTTGTTGGTAGTCTTCAGACTTCATAATTCCATGCACACGGTCAAGCAGTCCAGTGCCAGAGGCAGCAAAGCAACCCCAAAACATCAGGGAACCTCCGCCATGTTTGACTGTAGGGACCGTGTACTTTTCTTTGAATGCCTCTTTTTTCTCCTGTAAACTCTATGTTGATGCTTTTGCCCTAAAAGCTCTACTTTTGTCTCATCTGACCAGAGAACATTCTTCCAAAATGTTTTAGGCTTTTTCACGTAAGTTTTGGCAAACTCCAGCCTGGCTTTTTTATGTCTCGGGGTAAGAAGTGGAGTCTTCCTGGGTCTCCTACCATACAGTCCCTTTTCATTCAGATGCCGACGGATTGTACGGGTTGACACCGTTGTACCCTCGGACTGCAGGGCAGCTTGAACTTGTTTGGATGTTAGTGGAGGTTCTTTATCCAACATCCGCACAATCTTGCGTTGAAATCTCTTGTCAATTTTTCTTTTCCGGCCACATCTAGGGAGGTTAGCCACAGTGTCATGGGCTTTAAACTTCTTGATGACACTGTGCAAGGTAGACACAGGAACATTCAGGTCTTTGGAGATGGACTTGTAGCCTTGAAATTGCTCATGCTTCCTCACAATTTGGTTTCTCAAGTCTTCAGACAGTTCTTTGGTCTTCTTTCTTTTCTCCATGCTCAATGTGGTACACACAAGGACACAGGACAGAGGTTGAGTCAACTTTAATCCATGTTAACTGGCTGCAAGTGTGATTTAGTTATTGCCAACACCTGTTAGGTGCCACAGGTAAGTTACAGGTGCTGTTAATTACACAAATTAGAGAAGCATCACATGATTTTTCAAACAGTGCCAATACTTTTGTCCACCCTCTTTGTTATGTTTGGTGTGGAATTATATCCAATTTGGCTTTAGGACAATTCTTTTTGTGTTTTTTCATTTAAGACAAATTAAATGAAGATAATAATACCAAAGAATTTGTGTTTGCAATCATTTTCAGGAAGAAACTGAGTATTATCTGACAGAATTACAGGGGTGTCAATACTTTTGGCCATGACTGTATGCAACACACATACAGCACAGTTATCAACATGCAGCACATAAACGATTCGCATATGAGACATGAAGCACACACAGTGCTCACATATCCACATCCAGCACATGACAAAGGGGTATTTGCGAGCCATGTGTCCAGATTTTCGTTCTTGCTAAGGGATATATAAAATGATTGCTCACGGGCAAGTGGCCATCCCTTATATACTTCCCCTCCAACCTCTGACCCCTCCTCTCTCCTGTCCCATCCTATCCCTGTCACGATCCATTTTTGAATATGTGTCAGTTTGGGCTGCTCACATTTAAACTTTTTCCCTTCCTGGCCATCGGAGGTTAATGTCAGTTTTTCCCCCCGGTGGCCGCTGGTGTTACTACAAGTTTAGTTAGTCTGCTGGTGGGTTTCCCCCCGGTGGCCGCTGGTGTTACTACATGTTTAGTTAGTCAGCTGGTGGTGACCACTCCATCCATCCTATATAAGGTCACCTGTTGCATCACCTGGTGTTGGTGTTGGTAATACAGATCCTTTGGAAACCAACCATTGTGAAGACTGGTCCTACCTGGTGCAGAGGTGGTTCAGCTTATCTTGAGCAGTGGTGATGCTGCTGAAGAGAGGAGCTTTCTGGAGCAGTGATGTTTCTGCTGAAAGCTGAGTTCGGGTACCTTACGCTGCTGTCCTGTGCATGATAGCAGAGAAAGCTAAGTGTTGTTTGTTTTTCCCTGTCTGTTATTTTCCTTTTTGTTGTATTAGTGCACCAGTGGGACCAGTGTCTGCACTAGCCAATTCCCTAGTGAGGGATAGGTGGAGGGCAAGTGAGGGCTGAGGTATCCTGGTCAGCGACGGCTTGAAAGAAGCCATATAGGGACGTCAGGATAGTCCAGGACACAGCCTCAGGAGAGTGCAGGAGGTGCCCCTTTCCCCTCTCCCTATTGCAAGGCCCACCATTGTAATTGTGTCCCTTTGTTTTGTCTTGTTGTTTGGTGACCGACCGATCATCGGGTCGCATCACGCAGGGCCAGTCACATCGTGACAATCTCCTCCTACATTCTTTTAACCCTAACACTCTCAAAAACTGTCCAGCTCCCTCTCTCCTGCTTTAACACCATCATGTCAGCCTTCCTTTAAAGTCAGGGGCCCAGTAAGGCCTTTCTTGACAAAGGAGTATTTCCGAGTCATGTCAGCTTAGTTTAACACTTCTTCTGAAGATCCACCTCCCGTTTTACACCAATCAATCAAATAATCACAACCTGCACTGATGTTGGATTAAATTGGCCACAGCAGCCTTTATTGTAATTAACAATTATTAACAAAAGTTATAAAAACAACAACCTCCTAGAGGGGTGGTCCTCAAAGCCCCAAACCCATAAACAAGAGGTCTACTAAGTCTACCTTGGCCCAGGTGGTAGCTTACTTCCAGCCACTATGCACCAGCTCAGAGGCACCTATTAACTAACCTGGCCAATGAACATAACCATTAACCATGCGCCTTTAATGCCTTCCCTGGGATTATTTAAACACCCGTCACCACTTTATTCCACCTGTAGGGGTCCAGAACGTCGTGAGATTCCATCCACTGATCTGCCGTTAACCAACTCCACCAACTTAGAGGACCTCCCCCATGCCATAAGCATAAATGTTTTTCATCGCTCAAACATTTATGTCTCTCCAAACTTTGTAAAAAAAAAGAGAGAAGCCAGCGCCGCTTAAGGCTAGAATGCATAGCATGAAGTGCATATGCACATAATATCTAACTGTATTCAAAATGAGATATTTGGCAAAAAAATTGATCAATTCAATTGAGCCACCCCGCCGCGCCAAGGCAATCTCATGTGGGGGGTCCTACTCTACGTTTTTAATAAACACTGTGCCATATGGCCTCCTAAATACATTAAAAGCAAGACCACATTAAGTGCAATCCGTACCTGAGCATATCTTGATCGCTCCCATGAAGCCAGATAAAGCAAGTGCAGATGAAGGCCAACCAGGTCTGAATGTAGACATGTCAGGTTTAGCCTCCACACATTGCCCAATCAGGAAACATAGATGAAGGGCGATTCAGGTTCAAACACAGGTGCACAATTAAATAAAGCTTGGGGCAGGGTGGGGCTGCTGTGTGTGTGCACAGCAACCTAGATCCATCACAGTGAACACAGAAAAAATGGCGAACATAACCCAGCGCGCACGGCAAAAGTGGTGGTCTGCCACATACCAACATACAAAAAAAAAGAGAGAAGCCAGCGCCGCTTAAAGCTAGAACGCATAGCATGAAGTGCATATGCACATAATATCTAACTGTATTCAAAATGAGATATTTGGCAAAAAAATTGATCAATTCAATTGAGCCACCCCGCCGCGCCAAGGCAATCTCATGTGGGGGGTCCTACTCTACGTTTTTAATAAACACTGTGCCATATGGCCTCCTAAATACATTAAAAGCAAGACCACATTAAGTGCAATCCGTACCTGAGCATATCTTGATCGCTCCCATGAAGCCAGATAAAGCAAGTGCAGATGAAGGCCAACCAGGTCTGAATGTAGACATGTCAGGTTTAGCCTCCACACATTGCCCAATCAGGAAACATAGATGAAGGGCGATTCAGGTTCAAACACAGGTGCACAATTAAATAAAGCTTGGGGCAGGGTGGGGCTGCTGTGTGTGTGCACAGCAACCTTGATCCATCACAGTGAACACAGAAAAAATGGCGAACATAACCCAGCGCGCACGGCAAAAGTGGTGGTCAGCCACATACCAACATACAAAAAAAAAAGAGAGAAGCCAGCACCGCTTAAAGCTAGAATGCATAGCATGAAGTGCATATGCACATAATATCTAACTGTATTCAAAATGAGATATTTGGCAAAAAAATTGATCAATTCAATTGAGCCACCCCGCCGCGCCAAGGCAATCTCATGTGGGAGGTCCTACTCTACGTTTTTAATAAACACTGTGCCATACGGCCTCCTAAATACATTAAAAGCAAGACCACATTAAGTGCAATCCGTACCTGAGCATATCTTGATCGCTCCCATGAAGCCAGATAAAGCAAGTGCAGATGAAGGCCAACCAGGTCTGAATGTAGACATGTCAGGTTTAGCCTGCACACATTGCCCAATCAGGAAACATAGATGAAGGGCGATTCAGGTTCAAACACAGGTGCACAATTAAATAAAGCTTGGGGCAGGGTGGGGCTGCTGTGTGTGTGCACAGCAACCTTGATCCATCACAGTGAACACAGAAAAAATGGCGAACATAACCCAGCGCGCACGGCAAAAGTGGTGGTCAGCCACATACCAACATACAAAAAAAAAAGAGAGAAGCCAGCAAGGCTTAAAGCTAGAACGCATAGCATGAAGTGCATATGCACATAATATCTAACTGTATTCAAAATGAGATATTTGGCAAAAAAATTGATCAATTCAATTGAGCCACCCCGCCGCGCCAAGGCAATCTCATGTGGGGGGTCCTACTCTACGTTTTTAATAAACACTGTGCCATACGGCCTCCTAAATACATTAAAAGCAAGACCACATTAAGTGCAATCCGTACCTGAGCATATCTTGATCGCTCCCATGAAGCTAGATAAAGCAAGTGCAGATGAAGGCCAACCAGGTCTGAATGTAGACATGTCAGGTTTAGCCTCCACACATTGCCCAACCAGGAAACATAGATGAAGGGCGATGCAGGTTCAAACACAGGTGCACAATTAAATAAAGCTTGGGGCAGGGTGGGGCTGCTGTGTGTGTGCACAGCAGCCTAGATCCATCGGGTACGGATGCTCGGGTACGGATTGCACTTAATGTGGTCTTGATTTTAATGTATTTAGGAGGCCATATGGCACAGTGTTTATTAAAAACGTAGAGTAGGACCCCCCCACATGAGATTGCCTTGGCGCGGCGGGGTGGCTCAATTGAATTGATCAATTTTTTTGCCAAATATCTCATTTTGAATACAGTTAGATATCATGTGCATATGCACTTCATGTTATGCGTTCTAACCTCAAGCGGCGCTGGCCTCTCTCTTTTTTTCTCCAAACTTTTTATCCCTTCTCAATGTCTTTTGTATTGCTACTTTAGACATCACATGTCTATACCATTGGTGTTTAAATGAATCCCATGCATCCTCCAAAACTCGCCTTCGCCTGATTTGAACTGCACATTACAGACCACTACTGCATAATTTCTTACCTTAAAATGAGATACTGCCCAAGTGAATTACCAATACCCGATCCAACCTGACAAAACGATGAAACTCCAGGAGGAATCGATTCCAGACCATACCCCTTTTCCCAATCCACCGAAGAATAGCCTCTTCCCTTGCAAAACCCATTTGGCATCCATCTAAGAGCACTGCTGTACGCAAAGCCACCCAGGATACCAATGAGTGTCTCATAAGCCACACAAGCATTTGACTTCTATCTGTAGCAATAAAATAAAACATAACTTTAACCTGTAAAAATTATGACTAGCCCAAATTAAATAATGGCTGAATGTACACATGATTTGAACCTTGGCAATTCCCACTGCTCAGTCCTCTAAACCACTTTGTCACCTAGCCCCCTCCGGGCTGCCTCTGTAGCTGCTCCAATCCTAAATGAATGGCCACTATAATCCTTTGATGGGACACGCCCTAACTCCAGACAATGCCTGAAAATAGTTCTAAATTGAAAACGTGACAAAAACGATCCGTCAGCGTGAACCAATAAATGAAAACTAAACCTACAGCCTTTGTTCCAAACTCATTTGCGCAGCAAACTGGACATAGCGCAGAGCCTCTGACCTCTATAAGCACTACTTTATATCCCTTTACCATTGTATTTGTTTTTGATGAGACGATAAACAACCTAAACTCTATCACTATATATGTCCAAGTCTTCCCTCAAAAGAACTTCTTTCTTAAATCTGGAAGGACTAACTAATCCATCTCCCCCAAACGAAATGTACCAAAAAAGGCTAATGAAAAAGCCAGTTTAAACAAGTCTTTGTCCTTCCTCTCCTTCTTCTACCTCTCTCCCCTTTGTATGTTCTATATACTTAATTTACATGCCAGGAGGATTTTGAGCTAAGGATTGGTGATGAGTGAGTATACTCATAGCTCATGTTTTCCTGAGCATGCTCGGGTGTCCTCTGAGTATTTGGGCGTGCTTGGAGATTTAGTTTTTGTCAATGCAGCTGCATGATTTGCGGTTCCCAGACAGCCTGAATACATGTGGGGATTGCCTGTTTATTAGGGAACCACACATGTATTCAGGCTGTCTAGCAGCCGAAAGTCATGCAGCTGCGTCGACAAAAACTAAATCTCCAAGCATGCGAAAATACTCTGAGGACACCTGAGCATGCTCGGGAAAACCCGACATTGAGTATACTTGCTCATCATTACTTAGGATCTAATCTATATTTACCCTCAACCACTATAATTCTAACAATATAAAGACTACTTAATCACTAAGAGATACACCATTGTTTCAAGACTCATCCATTATCACAAGCATATCTGATACTGATACAGGCAATACAGTAAAGGCCCCGTTACACATAACGATGTCCCAGTGATCCCACCAACGATCTGACATGATGGGATCGCTGGGACATCGTTAGGCTGATCACTGGTGAGCTGTCACAAGACAGCCCCTCCAGCGATCAGGACCAGCGACGCTGGACGCTGGTTTCTAATGTAAACATCGGGTATCCAGGAGCCGCGGCTCTTGGATACCCGCTATTTACCTTGGAAACCGGCGTACACGCTGGTTTCCAAGGTAAGCATCAGGTATCTAAGAGCCGCGCAACTCCTGGAAACCCGCTGTTTACCTTGGAAACCAGCGTGTACACCGCTTTCCAAGGCAAACAGCGGGTATCCAGGAGCCGCGGCTCCTGGATACCCGATGTTTGCATTAGAAACCAGCATCCAGCGTTGCTGATCGCTGGTCTCTCGCTGCCACACGCAGTGATGCCTGCTGGCCAGTGGGAGACCAGCGATCGAAAAATGGCCCAGGTCGATCGAGGACGATCAGCGATAACCGGCAAAGGGACCGGTCGCTGATTCCCGCCACACACAGTGATCTCGCTGGCGAGATCGCTGTGGCATCACAAAATCAGCGATCTCGCTAGCGAGATCGCTGTGTGTGATGGGGCCTTAAGTCAATGCAATCTGAATGTTTTATTCCCATTTCCACTTGTTTTTCTCACATTTTGTCCTCAAAATGCTCAGTTCTTAACATACAGAGGGAACATACATAATTAAACTCAGCTATATGGAACCATCACACTAGTGGGCAGTTGTGAATGAGGCTTGTGCAGGCATATAAGGATGCGTTAGGTGAATGGACCATACCCCTGATGAAGAAGGACCGCGTCTTTCGAAACACGTTGGTCGTTTGGCCCTATCACGCACCTGTCGTTCAGTTCCCTGTAACATCACTCTCTTCAAGCCCCCTACTAACCTCGCCCCTGCTTTGACGGCGCTCACCACCAGCCTGCACCTCCATGCACTTATGAGAGCGACAGCAACAGGATGATGCTCACTAGGCTCACGTCTCACCACACAGGAGCTTGCCTCAGCCTTAGAGTATTGTGGCACACACTGTACAATCCAAAACTGCAGAAGTAAGTGGTACCAGTGCATACTGCTTTATTCACAGTTGACTTGCCCTGCACATTGACTTCCTAGTTTTACTAAATAAGTTGTGTACTATTTTTCAGGTTTGTAGCACGGTGATAGCACAATTCTAAGTTTTTAGCACATATGCAATCTGGACAGGAACACACAGATCATGTCGTATGATCAGCAGCCACAGCCTATTCAATATATGGGAGCGCCAGTATGTCTTTTTTTTCAAGTCTATTTCCCATTGAGACAAGCAAATGAAAACTAACTGCCTGCTTATGAGTAATATAAAATCTTTAGAAACCGGACAACTCTAGTCATCCACTTTCCAGACCTTTCTTTAACACTTGAAGCATCAGAAAAGATTTTGTCTTGTCCCGAAGTTCCCAAGCTTCAAAATCAAAAGCTAGAGCTGCCATAAAATTGTTCATCTTCAGAACTGACCAGACTGCCTCCCAACAGTGACCCATTAACAACAATAACAAACTCTCCTTCTCAGAAAGATGCCCCCCAATCTTCACAAATTTTCCAAGCTTGACTATAGTAAATCTGCTGGACACACCAGGCCTGTTGTCCTTGCCAGAGGTACTAACTTCCAAAATCAATCACACTGTAAATGAGAAAGAGCATCAGTGATTGCATTTTTAACTCCTGGGCTCCTGGCTTAAACTGTGCCACAACCCACATGTTTAGCGTCCAAACCAGCTAAACCAACCATTATAAACCCTTCAACCCTTGCGGTGACGCTGACGATAATGAATTTATTGCCACCACCATGCCTTCAAGATCACACTGAAAATGTATTTTCCTGTTCTTAACGCTGTTACCACACACTGACAATGCAACAACAATGGGAAATAAATGAAGTAGGATAAGGTCTGATGTCAAGCCCTGCGCAGTCCAGAACTGGGGCCACCTGTCCACCAACCAACTTTGCCAAAAAATACAAACCAAAACTGTGTTGCCCTGCTATGTCGATAAACAAGCCCAAGACTTCAGAGCTCACCACTGTCTCAATCTAAATTGACCTTAAAGGGAACCTGTCACCCCCCGCAGGCGTTTTTAAGTAAAAGAGCCACCTTGTGCAGTACTAATGCTGCATTCTGTCAAGGTGTCTCTGCTACTTAGCTTTCATTCCACCGCTGAAATAATAGTTTATAAAATTGTTCAAAAATACCTGAAATTTGACAGGGGGGCAGATCTTTCCTCCTCTGACAGACACCTCGCATCCATCAGTCTTTTTGCATTTGGTGCCGCCTCCTCAGTTTTCTTTTGATATGCTGGCGCCTGTGCTGTACTATAGTTTAGTGGGCATGCGCAGTTTGCGCTGCCCGACGTGCCCATGCTCTCAGATAACATCTCGGCCTTCATATCGCGTGGCCACAGATCCCACCCCACAGCCGCTTATGATTTATTCACTCTGTGGGGCTGGGAATCTTGGGCATGCACAGTAGTTATCTGCGGCTCTCATGCCCAAGATTCCCAGCCCCGCATTGTGAATAAATCATAAGCGACTGCGGGGCGGGATCTGTGGCCGCGCGATATAAAGGCCGGGATGTTACCTGAGAGCACGGGCACGTCGGGCAGCGCTAACTGCGCATGCCCACTAAACTATAGTACAGCGCAGGTGCCAGCATTTCAAAAGAAAACTGAGGAGGCGGCGCCAAATACGAAATGACTGATGGATGCGAGGCATCTGTCAGAGGGGGAAAGACCTGCCCCCCCTGTCAAATTTCAAGTATTTTTGAACAATTTTATAAACGATTATTTCAGCGGTGGAACGGAAGCTAAGTAACAGAGACACCTTGACAGAATGCAGCATTAGTGCTGCACAAGGTGGCTCTTTTACTTAGAAATGCCTGCAGGGGGTGACAGGTTCCCTTTAAGTCCTCCCGTAATTCCTTCGTAAGCCTGATAAAATGGATAGAAGACTTTATGCTAGCCGTCGCCAATGATAAACGCTGCCAAAAAACTCTACCCATTGTCATGATTCTGCAGGCGAAGTTCAATTTTCCAAGTAAGGATTCCAATTCTCTAAGTGTAACCTTTTGTAATTCACTAACTCTAGATACTTCAGCAAAAAGGTCCACAATTTTTTCCTCGGGCAACCTACACTCCATGACCATGGGTCCTATCATCTAATAAATGCCTCTCAATTACAATCCCTAAAATATTCAATGATGTAACTGACCCATCTGTCTTTTCTGCAGCTAGAGGAACTCCGAATTTTTTGGACATACTTTCCATTATGTTTAACAAGATAGAACAATCGGACACCTGAGCCAAACCAACAAACAAAAAATTATTCAAATAATGGATGCAAAAATTCAAACCTGACACTTCCTTAGCCATCCATTCCAAAAAAAGTGGTAAATTCTTTGAAGTAAGCAAAAAAAGTGAACAGCTCATGGGAAGACAACGATCAACGAAAAAACCCCGTGCCAAAAACAACCCAATAAGTGCATGCTATCGAGATGCACAGGTAATAACTGGAATGCTGCCTCTATATGAAACTTTGCCAACAAGGCCCCTCTTCCGCAAAATCGCAGCCACTCAATTTCTGCAACAAGCAAAGTGTAAATCACAGAGCATACCTCTGGATCTATCCTGTCATTCACTGAAGAGCCTTTTGGAAAAGACAGATGATGGATTGGCCTAAATTTATTTGGCTCCTTTCTTTGAACCACACTAAGTGGTATAACCCTCAGGTTACTAAGTGGAGCCGCAACAAAAGATTCCGCCATCTTACCCAATGCTACCTCCTTAGCCAATTTGTCATAAACAACATCGGGAAATTCAAGGGCTGATTTTAAATTTCTAATGGCTAATCTAAACTTGGTGTCAACAAATGGGATTTTAAAACCATCCCTGAACCCCGCTTTTAACAAAATGGCTGCTGCTTTATCGGGATACCTATTTAGAAAGTGCTCCATCTCGGCTAGGCGTACTGGTGTCACCCCTTTTTTCACCCCCTCTTTGTATACCCCCTTTGAAGCATTTTGTTGCGCTGTGAGTGCCCCCACAGGCTGAACATTCCTGTTTAAATTTACACTTGTTCCTGAATTTCTGCATAGAACAAAAAACCTGACCTGCACCTCCACATAGTATGAACAGGTGCCTACTGCAATGAATACATAACTTGCAAAAAGGAGGAACACAGCAGCACTCTGTAGAAACCAATACACATGCAAACACAAAATCTATCATAATTGCTGAGTAAACTGTAATAAAAAGTTAAAAAATTTTTTACAAAATTACTAACAAAAATGAAGGTTTGTAACCCAGGAGAGGCATGTTTGCCCATTCACACTGTAGATTTTTTTTTGGAACAAGAGAGGCATTTATTAGATGATAGGAACCATCAGAGATGGTTGACGCAATCTGATCTGATAAATGTATTAGATATAGGGAAAGGAAAATATTAGTACATAGGTTAAGCTTTAGCTATAAGATAGGATTGGATATAGTCCACTGGTGGCTAAGGCATAGGACCCCAAGGCATAAGTGGCTGTGTCGATGTGGGCGAAGTCCTGCAGCAGGGTGGAACATCTGATATCATTGATGGCGATATAGCCAGTGAATACCTCACAGTCCTCAAAAAGGTACCAGCCCAGGATGCTGTATGGCCACCACCTCTAGGCCCCAAGACGCAGTTCCCCAGCAGGCAGCAGCAGAAGATGCACTTCAAGCAGAGACCCAAGCAGGCCTACACTGCCTAGAAAGAGAGTCCGGAGGGGGAGTTGGGGGTCGACTCCTCTATGACCACATTTATCATCTGCCAGGGCCCCACCTATGTCAGCCATGAGTATAAGAAAACCCTTGCATGAGTGCGACTGCTTTAAAATAGCTGTCAGAATTTTGCAGTTGTGCTAGTTGCACAGAAAAACTGTTTTGCGTCCCTAACAGCAAGGGGCCCTGAAGGAACAGAAGAATACCGGTACTGGCCAGTGTTGCTGAAGTTTTTGTTTGCAGTAAATTGTCCCCCTCCTAGTTCGTTTAGTGCACATTTGTGCACCCACTGCTGGATTAAGAGTATAAGACCCTTATGGGGTCAACCATCCTTTGTGATTGAAAATGCTATGTGTAATTGCCCTATGGACTCTGTCTAAATGCCCCATGAACTTTGTCTTTATCTAAGCTTGAACTTTTTCCCCAGGGACTGAAGGGCAGCACAACTCTCTTATAAAGAGAGCGCACTCTACAAAAAGGAGGGAGAGGAAAACTGGATAGGACGACCTGAGGATTGAGTCGGGTTAGGACTGCATGTACAGAGAATGCTCCTGGACTATCAGAACAGGTGTAAGTTGGCCAAAAGGCCTGTTGCGTTTTAAAATGGACACACTGCATCAGTGGAGCAGTGGGACCGTGATTAAAAGGAACTTGGATACTTTGTGTCGGGTCCTCACAGCAGTGGAACCGGAGTCAGGCGCACCTATGCAAAAAAATGGATAACCCCATATGTTTTGAAGATGAGAAGGCCTGTGCCCATGTGTGTTTAGGCAATTTTTTGTGTGGGCCAAAGGGCCGGTTTAAAAAAAGGACAAAGAGAGTGTTAAGTTATGCCAATTTCCCAAGACCCATAGAGTCTTCATTTTTAAGGACTTGGGCTTATTTTCTGTGCTGATGTTTTAATGATACCATTTTGGGTTACTTACAATGTTTTGATCATCTGTTATTGCATTTTATTTCAATTTTATGGCAACAAAAAAACAAAATTCTACATAGAAGCCTCTCAGGAAAAAAAAGCACCAAAACCGCCAAGTTCACTTGCGCCTTTGTACGTAAAGTGGGTGCAGTTTTCATGAAATCATATTCACTTTGCTTGGACAGCTAAATGCAGCATAATTTCTGTGCAAAAAAAGCAGTGGAAAAAAAGCAGCATTTACTCTACATGCCAACATGGCCTAACTGTCCAAGCAAAGTGGATATGATTTCATGAAATATCCTGCCCTCTATGCATCTAAAGATGCTTTTTTACTGTGCGGTTTTGGTGCTTTTTTTTCTCTATGTAAGTTTCTATGTGGAGCATGAAAAAACACTTGTAAAAAAGTTGTTGCATTTTTAAGTGCAAAATCAAAGCTTTTCTGTACTATTAAAAAAAGCATTAGGGTATGTGCACATGGTGCGGATTCTGCTGTGTTGTACAGTACCTTTATTTCCTATGGAAATTAAAAAACGTTGTGCACATGCTGCGGATTTTTCCGCGCGGTTTTGCTGCGGTTTACAAACCGCAGCATGTCAATTGTTTGGTGCAGAAACGCTGCAGTTTTACACCTCATCCATTATGAGGTGTAAAATCGCAGGGCAAAACCGCAGATAAACTGCAGGACTTTTGTCCTGCGGATTTACCTGCGGTTTTCTCTACAAAATCTGCACACCAAGAAAACTACGTGTGCACATAACCTTAGAAATGCTGCTGCTTAAAATCTGCACACAAAAAGACACATCGAATAAGGGGGAAAACACATACAAGAAAAGCAGCAAACACACAATAATCAGAGATAAATGTTACAGCATTGTGTGGTGCGGACACTTTATAACAGTCCCCTGCAGAAAATGTGCGGAAAAAAATCAGAATAAAAAATGCAGCATTTACACTACTCGTGAGCATGGTCTCAGCCTTACATGTGTATTACTTTTTTATGGGTTTAAGAGAGAAAAAATTAATCACCATCCATTTTTTACCCCATTTACCCATCACTGTAAATAATCTGATAACTGTGTAATGCAGGTTGTTACAATTACAGGGACACAAATTTGTCTGTTATTCACTTTTTTGTGATGATTATTATTTTTTTAAAGCATAGTAAAAATGACACTTATGTAATTCTTTTTCATTTTTTTTTAGTGATTACAAATCTTTCTTTTATTCTTCCTCTAGAATAAAAGGACAAGAAACAATATACACTCACTGGCCACTTTATTAGGTACACCATGCTAGTAACGGGTTGGACCCCCTTTTGCCTTCAGAACTGCCTCAATTCTTCGTGGCAGAGATTCAACAAGGTGCTGGAAGCATTCCTCAGAGATTTTGGACCATATTGACATGATGGCATCACACAGTTGGCGCAGATTTGTCGGCTGCACATCCCTGATGCGAATCTCCCGTTCCACCACATCCCAAAGATGCTCTATTGGATTGAGATCTGGTGACTGAGGAGGCCATTTGAGTACAGTGAACTCATTGTCATGTTCAAGAAACCAATCTGAGATGATTCGAGCTTTATGACATGGCGCATTATCCTGCTGAAAGTAGCCATCAGATGTTGGGTACATTGTGGTCATAAAGGGATGGACATGGTCAGCAACAATACTCAGGTAGGCTGTGGCGTTGCAACGATGCTCAATTGGTACCAAGGGGCCCAAAGAGTGCCAAGAAAAAATTCCCCACACCATGACACCACCACCACCAGCCTGAACCGTTGATACAAGGCAGGATGGATCCATGCTTTCATGTTGTTTACGCCAAATTCTGACCCTACCATCCGAATGTCGCAGCAGAAATCGAGACTCATCAGACCAGGCAACGTTTTTCCAATCTTCTACTGTCCAATTTCGATGAGCTTGTGCAAATTGTAGCCTCAGTTTCCTGTTCTTAGCTGAGAGGAGTGGTACCCGGTGTGGTCTTCTGCTGCTGTAGCCCATCTGCCTCAAAGTTCGACGCACTGTGCGTTCAGAGATGCTCTTCTGCCTACCTTGGTTGTAACGGGTGGCAATTTGAGTCACTGTTGCCTTTCTATCAGCTCGAACCAGTCTGCCCATTCTCCTCTGACCTCTGGCATCAACAAGGCATTTCCGGCCACAGAACTGCCGCTCACTGGATTTTTTTTCTTTTACGGACCATTCTCTGTAAACCCTAGAGATGGTTGTGCGTGAAAATCCCAGTAGATCAGCAGTTTCTGAAATACTCAGACCAGCCCTTCTGGCACCAACAATCATGCCACGTTCAAAGGCACTCAAATCACCTTTCTTCCCCATACTGATGCTCGGTTTGAACTGCAGGAGATTGTCTTGACCATGTCTACATGCCTAAATGCACTGAGTTGCCGCCATGTGATTGGCTGATTAGAAATTAAGTCTTAACACACAGTTGGACAGGTGTACCTAATAAAGTGGCCAGTGAGTGTATATCTATGTACCAGTATAATCAACCTGTGGGCTCAGATCTCAAGATGTAATTGTTTTTCTTTTTTTTTTGGTAGTTTTATGAGAACAAAAAAAATAATTTTTCTTCACCTCTAGAATGCAGCTACATAGAAATACACTGCTATGTAAGGATGTACAGTATCTCTATGTACCAGCATAATCTGTCTCAGGGCTCAGAGTCTGCAATGCATCTTCAAATATACCAAATTCTCATATGCTGATAAATGTAGGCTGTGGCTCAGCGCATTAGTTACTGCCTAGAATGATAGAGGTTGTGTTTTTAATACCCACTGGCGATCAAATTACAAGAAGATAATTGCTAATTTAATTCACGTAAGTAGGAGCAGAGTAGAGAGTGAGATGAAGTTGGGACAAGGCAGGACTGACCCCTGAAATTTGGACAGTTGAGAAATATGCTTACATTATTATTATGCATTTATATAGCGCTATTTATTCCATGGCGCTTTACATGTGAAAAGGGGAAATATAGACAAGTATAATAAACATGTGTAAGACAGGGGACACACAAGTACATAAGGAGAGAGGACCCTGCCCGCGAAGGCTCACAGTCTACAGGGATGGGTGAGGATACAGTAGGAGAGGGTAGAGCAGGTCGGGCGGTGGTTCAGTAGACCAAGGATCATTGCAGGCTTTAGGCTTGTCGGAACAGGTGGGTCTTCAGGTTCTTCTTGAAGGTTTCCGTTGATGGTGAGAGTCTCATGTGTTGCGGCAGAGAGTTCCAGAGTATGGGGGAAGCACGGGAAAAGTCTTGTATGCGGTTGTGGGAAGAAGAGATAAGGGGAGAGTAGAGAAGGAGATCTTGAGATGATCGAAGGTTGCGTGCTGGTAGGTACCTGGAGACCATGTCACAGATGTATGGAGGAGACAGGTTGTGGATGGCTTTGTATGTCATGGTTAGGGTTTTGAATTGGAGCCTCTGGGCAATAGGAAGCCAGTGAAGGGCCTGGCATAGGGGGGAGGCTGGGGAATAGCGGGGAGACAGGTGGATTAGTCGGGCAGCAGAGTGTAGGATGGACTGGAGTGGTGCCAGAATGCTAGAGGGGAGGCCAGAGAGTAGGAGGTTGCAGTAGTTGAGACAGGAGATGATAAGAGCATGCACTAGTGTTTTTGTGGTTTCGTGGATGAGGAATGAGCAGATCCGGGAAATATTTTTGAGTTTGAGGTGGCAGGAGGAGGTGAGGGCTTGGATATGTGGTTTGAAAGAGAGCACAGAGTCGAGAATCACCCCAAGGCACCGAGCGTGCGGGACTGGGGAAAGAGAGCAGCCATTGAAATTGATGGATAGGTCTGGTGGAGAGGTAGAGTGAGATGAGGGAAAGATGATGAATTCTGTTTTGTCCATGTTCAGCTTGAGAAAGCGAGCAGAGAAGAAGGCTGAGATAGCAGACAGACATTGTGGGATTTTGGTCAGTAAGGAAGTGAGGTTGGGTCCAGATAGGTAGATCTGA
This sequence comes from Dendrobates tinctorius, assembly GCF_039654945.1. Lineage (NCBI taxonomy): Eukaryota > Metazoa > Chordata > Amphibia > Anura > Dendrobatidae > Dendrobates > Dendrobates tinctorius. Next base: position 5,352,973 of record NW_027361830.1, read on the forward strand.
GTGTCATCGGCGTAGAGGTGATACTGCAAACCGTGGGATTTTATGAGCAGTCCCAAGCCGAGGGTGTAGATGGAGAATAGTAGGGGTCCTAGGACTGAACCTTGAGGAACACCGACAGACAGGGGGCGAGGTGAGGAGGTGGTGTGTGAGAGGGAGACACTAAATGTTCGGTCTGTTAGGTATGATGAGATCCAGGATAGGGCCAAGTCTCTGATGCCAAGAGATGAGAGAATCTGTAGCAGGAGGGAATGGTCCAATGGTCGAAGGCAGAGGACAGGTCCAGGAGGAGGACAGTGTAGTGTCGCTTGCTCTTGGCGGTTAGTAAGTCGTTAGTGACTTTAGTTAGCGCAGTTTCTGTTGAGTGATGCGGTCAGAAGCCAGATTGTAACCGGTCAAAGAGGGAACAGGAGGAGAGGTGGGAGGACAGTTCAAGATATACATGCTATTCCAGTAGTTTTGAGGCGTAAGGGAAAAGAGATATCGGGCGATAGTTAGACACAGAGGATGGGTCAAGGGAGGGCTTTTTGAGGATGGGTGTGATTGAGGTGGAGCTCTCCGCAGGGCCTGGGGGTACTCGGTACCAGGCCCGTCGACTTCCATGGGGGACGGTGTCACGGCGGCGACCCAGTCCGTGGCCCAGAGGCGTCCAGCCAAAAGTTTTACCATAACCAGGTTCCCCGCATCATGTTCCCACATGCTTTATGCATCCATTAGCCCTCTGTGTCTGTACTGTTACACACTTAACATTATGGCTGGTCCATACAATCAGGGCAACTGTTACCACCCACCTTTCGTATCTACCTCTTTCCTCATAGACTGTAAGCTTGCGTGCAGGGCCCTCATTCCTCTTGGTATTTGTTATAATCTATGTGATTATTGTTATGCTGTAATGTCTATTGTCTGTATAAATCCCCCCTGAAATGTAAAGTGCTGCGGAATATGTCGGCGCTATAGAAATAAAATTTATTATTATTATAATAAAATAGAGGAAAGTTGTGTGGTATTTATGTGGTAAAAATGAAAATAAAGTTATCAGATGGTGAAATACGTGACGCCATCTGTGGTATTCTGGTCAGAGGTGACCAGCGCTGCGGTGTTGTTCCTCTGGGATGGATGTTGGGCGCAGCTATGATGTTGTAGCCCTCCACAGGTAGGGCTGTATTCCCAGGGCAAAGATGTTAAATAAATAGTAAAAATGGCTGTAAACGTTGGGGTGCAGATAAATGAGAGAAAGACACAGAGAAGTGCAGTTTCTTTACCTTTTACTGGTAATAGGTTGCAGTCCGGAGTACCACATACAGGTGATGGAATGAGTTCAGCTTGTCTGGAGGCATTCAGGGGATCCACCTTGCCAGGTGGGGATTTAGGACCTTCCTTTCTGCGCTTTGTGTGTGGGTCTCCGCTGTATATAACTATGTTGCGACCCTCTATTCGTGATGGTTTCACAAACCTGTACGGCTGTCAGTGTGAGCCTATTCCACGGGTACCGTTCTCTTCACTGTCGGCCCTGGGCTCCTTATCCGCTGACGTGCCCTCAGGTGTTCAATGTGCACAGGAATTTACAATCCCCTGTACTTTCAGATTCGGCTATCAGGACTTACAGCTCCTGTCAGTCTAGGACTCCGATGTCCCTTTTCTCTTTATTAGCGCTTCACTCAGGGGTCTGCTATATGCAGTATTTTAGCTTCCCTAGAGTCTCTCAGTCTCTGCTCTTGTCCTTTCCCTCTTCACAGATCAGCTCTCTGTCTTCATCTCACAGGATTTTCCAGAAAGATCCTTTTACCTCCCGTCCTCACGTTTAACTGTCATTTCTCCTCACAGCTCACAGCTGTTTTGTTTCCATGACAACCCCCTGAGCTCACCTCTAGCTGACTCACCAACCCCCTCTGCTGACCAGAATTTATAAGGCATCTCCCTTTTCTCACCTGCAGCAGGAAATTGTGATTAAATCTATGCTGCCTGGCATGGGATCCCTTTCTGCCTCCAAGCATGACTTTACCCATTGGAGGGAGGTAATGTCACTGTGACAACCGGACTCTGAGGTGTCACAGAGGCATGTTTGAAGGATGAGGGAAAGACGGGTAAAACAGACACTCCTTAGATATTGCATGGAGAGCACATGTCCACATGTAGAACACACACTGTTAACATATCATACAGGTGCTTCTCACAAAATTAGAATATCATCAAAAAGTTAATTTATTTCAGTTCTTCAATACAAAAAGTGAAACTCATACATTATATTGAGTCATTACAAACAGAGTGATCTATTTCAAGTGTTTATTTCTGTTATTGTTGATGATTAAGGCTTACAGTCAATCAAAACCCAAAAGTCATTATCTCAGAAAATTAGAATAATTAACAAAAAACACTTGCAAAGGCTTCCTATGTGTTTAAAACAGTCCCTTAATCTGTTTCAGTAGGCTCCACAATCAAGGGGAAGACTGCTGACTTGACAGAGGTCCAGAAGGCAGTCATTGACACACTCCACAAGGAGGGTGTCATGGTTAGGACATGGTTAATGTCCTGTTCTCACAGAGTTAAATTTTGCCGGCCTCTCTTTGGATCTGGGAGGGGTATTTATACTCACTCCAGACTGGGATTCCCTGTCAGCTATACTGTTATTCTGGCTGTGTCTGACCCCCCTGGTGTGCGTGTATACTGCATTGCTTGTTTGATTCCCGTGTATGACCCGATCTGTCCCCTCACTCTGTGCTCCGTCTCTCATTTTGGTACTATTGTCTTCTCCGGTTCTGACCTCCTGGCTTGGCTATCATTACTCCGTTACAGTTTGCCCCTATTGTACCGTCCATTGCCCGTTCTGGTTTTCTGATCTATTGCTACGTCCTGACTATTCAATCAGTCTAAACCTTTGGTACTGTCCTGCTATCTCGTGTTTTGACCTGGCTTGATCTGATTTACGTCTCTGTCTTTGCCCCTTGGTAACTTGTCCCGTAGTTACCTTTCTAGGAGTTTCCCTGCAGCTCCTAGCTCTGTGGAGCTTAGGTCATGCCCCCAGCAGTCACGTGCTTCAGGTCCTGATAGTCTGAAGCACGCATCGTCACCGCTGCTGCCCGGCTCCACAGGTATCTTTGAACACTGTTTTTGTACTCAGGACACGCGCACTGGCTCAGTGAGCAAGTGCAGTGCGGTGTTCCTGACAGAGGGTAAGCCGCAAAAGGTCATTGCTAAAAAAGCTGACTGTTCAAAGAGTGCTGGAAAGCATATTAATGGAAAGTTCAGTGGAAGGAAAAAGTGTGGTAGAAAAAGGTGCACAAGAAACTGTGATAACCTCAGTCTTGAAAGGCTTGTTAAGAAAAAGCCACTCAAAAACTTGGGGGAGATTCACAAGGAGTGGACTGCTGCTTGAGTCATTGCTTCAAGAGCCACCACATACAGACGTATCCAGGACATGGGCTAAAGTGTAGCATTCCTTGTGTCAAGCCACTCATGACCAATAGATGTCAGAAACGTCTTACCTGGGCCAAGGAGAAAAGGAACTGGACTGTTGCTCAGTGGTCCAAGGTGTTGTTTTCAGATGAAAGTAAATTTTGCACTTCATTTGGAAATCAAGGCCCCAGAGTCTGGAGGAAGAGTGGAGAGGCTTGTGCTTGAGGCTAGTGTGAAGTTTCCACAACCAGTGATGGTTTGAGGAGCAATGTCATCTGCTGGTGTAGGTCGACTGTGTTTTATCAAGACTAAAGTTAGCTCAGCCGTCTACCAGGAAATTTTAGAGCACTTCATGCTTCCCTCGCTGACAAGCTTTTTGGAGATAGAAATTTAAGTCTCTCGCAGGACTTGGCACCTGTCCACACTGCCAAAAATGCCAATGCCTGGTTTAAAAATAACAGGATCACTGTACTTGATTGGCCAGCAAACTCACAGGACCTTAACACTATAGAGAATTTATGGGATATTGTCAAGAGGACGATGAGAGACACCAGACCCAATAATGCAGATGAGGTGAAGGCTGCTATCAAAGCAACTTGGGCTTCCATAACACTTCAGCAGTGCCACAGGCTGATTGCCTCCATGCCATGCCGCATTGATGCAGTAATTGATGTCAAAGGAACCCAAGTGTTGAGTGCATTTACTGAACATACATTTCAGTAGGCCAACATTTTGGATTTTAAAATCATTTTTCAAGCTGGTGTTAAAAATATTCTAATTTACTTAGATAATGAGATAATGGGTTTTCATTGGCTCTAAGCCATAATCATCAACATTAACAGAAATACACACTTGAAATAGATCACTCTGTTTGTAATGACTCTATATAATATATGAGTTTCACTGTATTGAAGAACTGAAATAAATTAACTTTTTGATGATATTCTAATTTTGTGAGAAGCACCTGTATATGCAGCATACACACCGCTTAGCAATGGCGTCACTAGTGTCTGATGGGTCTCAATGCGAGATTTGGACCTGGGCCTCCCCATCCTCAATAATCATCCATAAAGTATAATGCACCCCATAGTCATCCTATAACTTATAATGAAGCCCCATAGTCATCCATAGTAGTATGGCCGCTGACGTTTTTAAAAAAAATTAAATACTCACTGTTCCTTTACTCCCGGGCCTCACATCCTCTTGTGAAGCCAGCAGCTGACCTTGGCATATGACAGACGCATGTGATATCATTGCCATGTACCGGGTCACGTGCACACTGACGTCAGCTGCTGGCTTCTGATTGGCTGGCAGTGTGCATTGTGGCGTGCGGACCCAAGATCCAAGATAACTAATGTAATGAGTGTCAGGGTAATTTTAACCATCACAAAAGCAAATAAAACTCACATGTGCTCACCCACAAAATACATGCCCTAAAAACTATTCGCTTATAAATAAGCGTGAGTTTAGGAGGATGGTGGGAGACCACATTGGAGATATTTTGAATGCGCAAAATACCCCCCCTCAAGACACGATCGGGAACGTGGGAGGAACCTTGACTGCTTCAAATTTAATATGATTGAGATGATTACACCCTCCTGGAGGGGTGGGAGGCTGGGATCAGAGTATCCTCGAAAAGGAAGCCCAGTGGATAAATGCCCAATAGTATGAAACCTCTTGGCCTTAATGATCAGTTACAATTTTGTTGTTTCTTGTTAACAGTGGGAGATTCCTTCTGCTTTGTGAATGAGGCTATGTGCCACCATTAAAACACAATGTCTTCGGTTCTTATAAGACAGTTTTCCTTTTTTTAACCCCTTAATGACCACCAATATGTATTTTTACTGACCTGCGATATAAGAGAATAGCATCCCCCGACGGGTGACAACAATCCTTTAGCTGTCCACTATACACTATAGCTGACAACTCGCTGCATCCGCCACGATCAGTGTTGGCACTGACTGCTGTTGTTTAACCCTTTAAATGCTGCTGTCATTAGTGACTACAGCATCTAGATGGATAAAAGAGTTTGGGGGCTTCCTCTTTAATCTCATGAGATCTTGATCCTGTGGTCCTGATGTTGGCCATGGCAGTTGATGGCCAAATAGCGGCCTAGAGACTGCCGACTACAGTGGCATGTTCAAAAGTTATCAAAATTTAGGTGGTAAAAATAAACTTTTTCATTCCTGTTATGCCACTTTGCATTAATTCCTGAAAAGCACCAGAAGGGTTAATAAACTACCTGAAAGCATTTTTTTAATACGTTGAGGGGTGTGGTTTTTAAAATGATATCACTTTTGGGGGTTTCCAATATAAATCACTCACAAAGTCACTTCGAAATTGAACAGGTACCTAAAAAAATAACTTTTGTAAATTTCCTTGAAAAAAAATCAAAAATTAATGCTAACAAAATAAAACAACATTGAGGGAAACAGACATGAGGGAAATGTTATTTATTAATATTTTTTGTGTAGTATGGCTATCTAGTTTAAAAGGATAATCAAAGTGTGAAAATTGCAATTTTTTAACCCCTTTCTGACATATGACGTACTATCCAGTCCATGTGCCCTGGGACTTAATTCCCAATGATGGGATAGTACGTCATAGCAATGGACCGCCCCCGGCACATTAACCCCTGGCACACTGCAATCAAACACGATCACAGTGTACCGGGGGTTTGGGGAAGCATCGGCAGGGAGGGGGCTCCCTCCGTGCTTCCCTGAGACGCCCGCAGCAGCGCGATGTGTAGCGCTGCTGCGGGGGCCTCCTTCCCTGCAGGTCCCTGGATCCAATATGGCGGCGGGGACCTTTGGGGGCCTGCAGGGAGGTGGCCTCCTCAGTGCCTGCAGAACGCAGGCATGAGGAAGCCTGCTGCAGTGCCTGTGTCAGATCGCTGATCTGTCACAGCTTTGTGATGTGTCAGATCAGCGATCTGACACATGACAGTGATGTCCCCCCCGGGACAATGTAATAAAATTAAAAAAAAAAAATTGTAAAAATAATTTATAAAAAAAATCGGTAAATAAATTTAAAAAAAAAAAATATTCCCTAATAAATTCATTTTTTGGAAATAAAAAAAACAAAGCAATAAAAGTACACATATTTGGTATCGCCACGTCCTTAATGACCTGCCCTATAAATCTGACATCATACCGCCGAACAAAAAGTGTAATAACGCGCGGTCAAAAAGACGGATATAAATAACCATGGTACTGCTGAAAGCATCATCTTGTCCCGCAAAAAACGAGCCACTATACAGCGTCATCAGTATAAAAGTAAAATAAAGAAGTTAGGCTAATTTCACACTTGCTTTTTTTTGCAGCGCGTTTTTCCCGCAAAAAAACGCATTGAAAAAACGCATACAAACGCATACAAATGCTGCGTTTTTTTCAAGCATTTTTATGAGCATGCATGAAAAAAACGCAGCGTTTTTATGCGTTTGTATGCGTTTTTAGTGCGTTTTTACCGCGTTTGCGTTTTTTTCCAACATTAGGTGGCCCCTCACACTAACCCAAACCATGACTTTACTAACCCTAACCCTAACCCTGACCCTAACCCTAACCCTAACCCTGACCCTAACCCTAACCCTTAACCAAACCATACTAACCCTAACCCTAACCCTGACCCTTAACCAAACCATACTAACCCTAACCCTAACCCTAAACCCTAGCTAACCCTAACCCTAGCCCTAAACCCCCTTAACTAACCCTAACTCTAACCCAAACCCCTAAATTCCATTGTTCAACTAATGGTAAAAAAAAAACGCATGCGCAAAAAACCGCATACATAAGCATGCCAATGCGCACATATGCGCACCCATAGACTTATAATGGGTGTCTTGTTGTAAAAAAACGCATTGCGTGCGCATTCGTTTTTTTGAGGCAAGTCGGACGCCCAAAAAATGCAACAGGATGCATTTTGTGCGCCTGAGCGCATACCGCAAAAAAACGCATGCGCGAAAAAACGCATACAAACGCATGTGTATGCGCACATAAGCGCATCCCATGCAAAGTATAGGAAAAAAAACGCATGCGTTTTTTAGCGCTAAAATACCGCGAAAAAAAACGCAAGTGTGAAACAAGCCTTACAGCTCGCAAAATAAAGCGATGCAAAAATAATTATTTTTTATATAAAATTGTTTTCATTGCATAAAAGCGCCAAAACATAAAAAAGACATAAATGAGGTATCACTGTAATCATACTGACTCGAAGAATAAAACCGCTTAATCAATTTTACCGGACGCGGAACGGTGTAAACGCACCCCCCAAAAGAAATTCATGAAATGCTGGCTTTTGTTCATTCTGCGTCCCAAAAATCAGAATAAAAAGTGATCAAAAAATGTCACATACCCGGAAATGGTACCAATAAAAGCGTCGACTTGTCCCGCAAAAAATAAGACCTCACATGACTCGGTGGGGCAAAATATGAAAAAATTATAGCTCTTAAAATGTGATGATGCAAAAACTATTTTTACAATAAAAAGTGTCCTTTAGCGTGCGACAGCTGCCAAACATAAAAACCCGCCATAAATAGTATATCAACTCCCCTTTATCACCCCCTTAGTTAGGGAAAAATAATAAAATAAAAAAAATGTATTTATTTCCATTTTCCCATTAGGGTTAGGGCTAGGGCTAGGGTTAGGGTTAGGGCTAGGGTTAGGGCTAAGGGTGTGTTGGGGTTATTGTTGGAGCTAGAATTTCCACTGTTTAGGCACATCAGGTGCTCTCCAAATGCAACATTGCATCTGATCTCAATTCCAGCCAATTCTGTGTTGAAAAAGTCAAACGGTGCTCCTTCCCTTCCAAGCTCTGCCATGCGCCCAAACAGTGGTTTACCCCCACATATGAGGTGTCAGCCTACTCAGGACAAATTATACAACAACTTTTGGGTCCAATTTCTCCTGTTACCCTTTGGAAAATAAAAAATTGAGGGCAAAAATATCATTTTTGTGGAAAAAAAATGATTTTTTTATTTTTATGGCTCTATGTTATAAACTTTTGTGACGCACTTGGGGGTTCAAAGTGCTTACCACACATCTAAATAAGTTCCTTGGGGGGTTTAGTTTTCAAAATGAGGGTCACTTGTGGGGGTTTCAACAGATTAGGCACATCAGAGGCTCTCCAAACGCAACATGACACCAGCAGACCATTCCATCAAAGTCTGCATTCCAAAATGTCACTACTTCCCTTCCGAGCCCTGACGTGTGCCCATACAGTAGTTTTCTCCCACATATGGGATATCAGCGTACTCAGGACAAATTGTACAACAGCTTTTGAGGTCCAATTTCTCCTGTTACCCTTGGGAAAAAAAAAAAAATGGGGAATAAATCATCATTTTTGTGAAAAAAAAATATGATTTTTTTATTTTCACGCCCGGGCGTTATAAACTTCTGTGAAGCACTTGGGGGTTCAAAGTAATCACCACACATCTAGATAAGTTCCGTGGTGGGTCTAGTTTCCAAAATGGGGTCACTTGTGGGGAGTTTCTATAGTTTAGGCACATCAGAGGCTCTCCAAAAGCACATGACACCCGCAGACCATTGCATCAAAGTCTGCATTCCAAAACGTCACTACTTCCCTTCCGTGCCTCGACGTGTGCCAATACAGTAGTTTTCTCCCACATATGGGATATCAGCGTATTCAGGACAAATTGGACAACAACTTTTGGGTCCAATTTCTCCTCTTATTCTTGGGAAAAAAAATTGGGGACTAAAAGATCATGTTTGTGGAAAAAATATGATTTTTTTATTTTCAAGTCCGGGCGTTATAAACTTCTGTGAAGCACTTGGGGGTTAAAAGTGCTCACCACACATCTAGATAAGTTCCTTGGGGGGTCTAGTTTCCAAAATGGGTTCACTTGTGGGGGGGGGTTTCTACTGTTTAGGCACATCAGGAGCTCTCCAAACATGACATTGCGCCCGATCTGAATTCCAGCCAATTTTGCAGTGAAAAAGTCAAACGGCGCTCCTTCCCTTCTGAGCTCTGCCATGCGCCGAAACAGTGGTCCCCCCCCACATATCAGGTATCAGCGTACTCAGGACAAATTGCACAATAACTTTTGCAGTCCAATTTCTCCTGTTACCCTTGGTAAAATAAAAAAATTGAACCTGAAGTAATTTTTTTTGTGAAAAAAAGTTAAATGTTCATTTTTTTTTTAAACATTCAAAAAATTCCTGTGAAGCACCTGAAGGTTTAATAAACTTCTTGAATGTGGTTTTGAGTACCTTTAGGGGTTCAGTTTTTAGAATGGTGTCTCTTTTGGGTATTTTCTATCACAAAGACCCCTCAAAGTGACTTCAAATGTATTGTGGTCCCTAAAAATAAAATGGTGTTGTAAAAATGAGAAATCACTGGTCAACTTTTAACCCTTATAACTTCCTAACAAAAAAATTTACTTATCAAGTTTTTTGTGCGCCATATCTCTGTGATTTAAGAGCATAAAAATTCAAAGTTGGAAAATTGCGAAATTTTCAAAATTTTTGCCAAATTTTTATTTTTTTCACAAATAAACACAAGTTATATAAATGAAATTTTACCACTAACATGAAGTACAATATGTCAAGAGAAAACAATGTCAGAATCACTGGGATCCATGGAAGCATTCCAGAGTTATGTCCTCATAATGGGACAGTGGTCAGAATTGTAAAAATTGGCCCGGTCATGAACGTGCAAACCACCCTCGGGGGTAAAGGGGTTAAAAAATGTTGGCAAATTTCTGATATTTTTTTATAAATAAACACAAAAGATTTAAATTTACCATTATCATGAAGTATGATGTCTCATGTAAAAACAATCTCAAAATCAATGGGATATGTTGAAGCATTCCAGAGCATGCCAGTTAATGGCAGTAGCTATTCATATACCAATACTTTTTAGGGCATGCATTGTGTGGGTGAGCACATCTGCACCCCTTCATTTCTCTGATTACAGACAAATAATATGAATTTTATTTGCTTTTGTGATGGCTAAAATTACCTTGACCCTCATTACATTAGTTATTTTGGATTCGGTGATTCATGAGATGAATATCTTTGTGAATGTGGTAACTCCCTCAAACCAGCCAACATACTGTCACCAATTGTCCTATTATTGCACAAATAGATACCGCATTCAGAGATCATCGCTTTTGAGCTCAGCCTCACTTTCATTGTGGGCAGGCACTATGTGCATTGTTTTAAATAAAAAAAAAAAAAAAAAAGGGGGGGGGCGGTTTGAGATGAGGCCTTAGCTGCTCTCTTTGCTCCTCTGTTTGCCTGTGTGCAGGCACCGACACGCATCTGCCCTGCCCTTGGCCACTGCGCAGATGCTGTCTGTAAGCGTGCGGTCTCTGTCACCGGCACCCTTGAGCGGGGCTGAGGCACTGATGCGTCTCAAGCTTTGTTTTCAATAAGGGCATGTGGGAGCACTGCGCATACACTGACTGTGTGAGAGTGAGCCGTCTCTCCCTTTCCGACACTTCCAAACGGGGTTAAGGTGCTGATGCCTCACAGACCTCTTTTTCAATAAGGGCATGCGGGATCATGAGCTCTGCCTCTACCAATGTGGAAGTGATGTGGCAGGGTATGTAAACTTTTGATCAGGGTCATTTGGATGTTTTGCGTTGTCATTATGATTTAAAAAGAGAAAACACAGAAGTTTGACAATAAATGGCTTCACCAAACCACTAACCATGAGTGGAGAAAAAGTTTTGGTGTTATCAGTCATATTTTCTGAAAAAAAGGCCAAGAAAGCAAAAATTCTGCTGTGTATGTAAACTTTTGAGCACAACTGTATGTAGAAACATATGCATATGTCCGTTTTTATTTTCTTGTATATTGTCCCTAATATGTCATTGTAAATAGAGGCTCATAAGGACCTTCAGAGAGAGCTGTTGGGGAGCAGGGGTTACCTTTTTCATCACTTTGGATATTATCACGATTTGGGGAGATTTTTGAAATTTTGTTTAATTTTTAAATTGTTACCAATAAACAGTGATTTTAATGTGCATAGTCTGTGAACACAGAGCTATTTTTTTTTACATAAAACATGGCTTTATTACTCAAAAGTACTAAATGTAAAAACACTCTATACTTATTTGTTATCACCATATTCCTATAAATCTGTAGAACAAGGTTACGGTACCATAATTTGCTATGTCAACCGCATGTTAACAATAGAAAAAATAATTAGAAAAATGATGGAAATTCCGTTTTCTTCGTTCTTCCAAAGAAAAAAAGTAAGTCAATAAGTTACAGTACAGTGCAAAAGTTTTAGGCACATGAAAAAAGTGCTGCAAACTGAGTGCTTAAAGAAATAAATTTGCAGGACCTGGTCCAGCAACCACATCGGTAATCTGTGGCTGCAGGATGGAAGACCAGTGAAATGTCTTCGGTCAACCCTGCCTCCACTATGGAATAGTTGGACTGGCACGTTGTCATCATTACAACAGGATAAAGAAGGCATAAGAAGAGCCCCAGTTACCGGCAAGAAGGAGATGATTCGCTGGGCAACAATCTGGCAGCAAAAGTCGCTGACGTGTCCGCTGGATTGGGTCCTGCAAATTGCTTCACACCAAACTAGGTAATAGATTTCTTTTATCAACTAACAAAATGCAAAGTGAATGAACAAAATAAAAATTTCAATGAATACTTTGTGTGACCACTCTTTGTCTTCAAAACAGCATCAATTCTCCTAGGTATGCTTATACAAAGTGAGGGATTTTCTATTATTTTTGTCAGGTGTATGTGTAACCAATTATCACAAACAGGTGATGATCATCATTTTCATTTGTAGAGTGCTGGCAAAAAAAAATCTTTACGCTTGTGCAGAAAAAACTTTACATGTAAAATCCGTGTCATGATTTCACTTCTTAAAAAAGCCACAGTGGGGGAGATAATGAAAAACTGTCTATAGCAAAACTAGCCTAGCTGCCCATAGCAGCCAATCAAAGCTCAGCTTTCACTTCTCAATACTAATTGTTATGAAATATCCACAATAAAACACTTGAATATGAAACACAGTCATCAACTGAAACAGGACTGAGCCAAACTCTGCTACAAAGATGAGGTCATGGAAGACATCTTCATGTCACAGATCATATCCCATGGCAAGACTTAAAACAGCAACAAGACACTCTGCATCAGGAATGTCTCTACTAGATAGATATTAAAAAGCACTCTGTGGTTTTTAAGATGTGCTGCTTGAGGTATCTTGAAGAAGCACCAAAAAATAGGCAATTTTAAGGATCATAGATGTTAGAATCTGTTCAGTTGTGACTATCTGCCATTTTCTTGTAGTGTTCTGGCTACTGGTCTTTTTCCCCTGGTGCTGGGTTTGTCTTGGGTCAGGTGATTGTATCACCCTTTATTAACCTGCACCTGTCTTCCATTCCTTGCTGGACAACAGTGTTAATCTGCTTGAAGTCTGGCTTGGAGCCTTGCTTTGCCTTCTGTGTGTTTAATTAGTGCAGGTCTGGGACCTCTGGTTCTGCTAGTCTTAGTTTCTGTTTTCAGTTTGTTTCTGCAGCCTCCTCTTTGTTTTCTACTAGGAGGTGACCCGTTTTTGTACCCAGTCCTCAGATCTTTCAGGGACCCACTTCCCCCTATCTATAGGTCTTCGCTTGAGCTCAGCCTAGGATCATCGGTGGGTCTATTCACAAGGAATGGGTCGCCCACTCCATCGTAGGGTATCAGCCTAGTCACAGTGCAAGGTCAGTTCTCCCCCTCCTACCCTAGTCCTGTGCTGCAGAACCGTAACAATAGATGCAGTGATCAGCCAAGGAAATTGAGTACAACAAATGAAAGGCACTCATTCTTACTTCTTTTAAAATTCAAGGTCAAGCAGTGCCATCAGCTCAGAACTGGCAACAACCAGTGGGACCCAGCTATAGCCATGTACTATTCAGAGAAGTATGTCTCAAAGTGGTAATCATGGAAGTATTGCAGCCAAAAAGCCATAGCTTTGATATAGAAAAACGGTCAAACAACTCAGTTGTGCACAAAAACTTAGGAACTGAGGTGCAGAAAAATTGCAGCAGGTGATCTGGACTGAAGAATCAATATTTGATTTGGCGGTATTCAAATACCTGCCTAAAACACGTGCAAGGATTATTCCACACCTGCCTAAAAATTTTGCACAGTACTGTATATGTACACAAAAATGGAAGAATTAAAATATGTGACTCATTTTTATAATAAAAGCAAGCCCAAAACATATGCTCTATTATGGAATCAAGAAAGTGACCTTGGCTTGACCTAGATGGAATTGAGAAAGCTGACCTGTGAGTTGGGTTGAAGTTGCATCACGCCGTTGGTGACTGATCTACACTAAAGCACTCAATGAGGTCACTACAGTAAATTCATTCTTATATCTCTATAAACTGCATGTTTAACTTTTAGCTAATCCCAACTGTTTCGCCATAGGATAAGCGGAGATATGTAAAAGAGCAATAACCATTCAGCATGCAGTGTTCTGACATTTATTGCTATCTTCATAGATCTGTTCAGTATGCCCACTTCTCAGTTGACATTTTAAATGATTATCTTGGTCATCGAGCCTTTACATTTCACACAAACTCAAGACTGAATAGTCTAATGAAATGGACGCTGAGTTCTATTTTTTGGTCCAACAGTGTATTTCGGTAAAGGAGCGTCAAACTCTCATGACCCCAGAGGTATGAATACGTTGAAGGACAGCATTGTTTTTCCTACAGATGCTGTGACGTTCGCCTTACCCACATACTCACCCTGTTGAAGCCATTTCAGGGAAGCACTCTATGGGAAATGTTATGCTTGGCCTAGATATTATACATTAGAGAGAGTGAGGAAGAGTTTAGCCAGAGTGGAAAACAAACAAAGAAGGTTAAACAACGGGACAGTAAGAAAGCAAATAATAGAATGATGAAACATGTATTTATGACTAAAACACAAGGAACATCATAATCCACCATGTAAAGACTTTACGCTGCATTGTGATCAAAGCTTTTACATTGAGCAATTTATAATATGTTTTTTAAAATCTCATATTGGTTACTATCCCAAAATAGAGTACCACTGTCTATCACTGTCTGTTCAACAACTCATATAAGATTGTTAATCTGAAAAATGAATGCAATAAAGTAAATCATAAGTGAGATATACTGATAATGGGAGGCAGGAAACCTTAACAAAACCCTTAGAGACTATCCATCGTTTTCATTTTTTCTGTATACCTCAATACTAGGTGTCAAAATAAGACATTTTCTAATACATCTGATTTTTCCCTCTTGGACTAATTAATTACTCTCCATTTATGGGTAAAATTTGTCTTCATTGAGGACAGATTTTCACAATACAGAGATAGGAGATGGGAGTTGTTGTTCATAAAATTCTATGGAGAAGCAAACACAGACATTATGTTGGAAATTCTCCTGATCTTACCCATCTGTCGACAATTTATTTGCCCCATTCACTTCAACGGACTAGAGCTGCAATGCATCACACAACCTGTGGACAGATGTGGTGTTGTTTTTGGATGAAGGCCACCATGATTTAGTAATTCTGTGCAACACTAATAGGTAAATTTAGGACTAGTGAGCTATAGGTTTAGTTATCACTGATAGGTATATAGATATATTTATCCCTAAATTGTTAGGACTCACTGAAAGGTATAGAAAGTAACCTTTGTAACTGGATCAAAAACTGGCTGAAAGACTGCTCCAAGAGAATAGTGGTGAACGAATGCTACTCTGAATGGTCTCTAGTTATAAGTGGTGCACGACAAGGTTCAGTGTTGGGTCCGCTATTATTCAAACTATTTATTAATGTTATAGAAAACGGATTTATTAGCACTCTCTCTATTTTTGCAGATGACAACAAGCTTTGTAGCATAGTGCAGTGTATGGAACACATTCATAAGCAACAAGCAACAAGCTGAAATGGACAAACTGAATGTTTGGGCATCCACTTGATAGAGGAGGTTCATAGTGGATAAATATAAAGATATACAATTTAAACAAAATGATACTCGCGCTATGAATCAATGGAGAATAATATATATATATATATATATATATAGTTACCTGTAGGATCAAGGCAATAAACTCATAAGCATTAGATGTTAGAGGGTACTGAGTATTGATGGATCAAACTACAAAAAGACAGAACAAAGCATAAGTTTTAAATCTGAAAATGCAAAGTCATAAAGAAAAAAAAAAAAGTGAAGTGTCCGGGTTAGACTCTAGTAACTAAGAGCATGGTCGGTATTGCGTTCTAATAGTTAATTAAAAACACCTACCATATAACTATACAAACATAAATAAAAACAGAAACAAACACACTGGGGGAACCATAAAGTGCTATATATGTACCTTGCACATACCCCCACTGTGACTATTACCTCTGAATAGGAGTGCAGTGGGAAACGCCCGGTGGTTCACTAATGTGAACAGACGTTTAAGCAGTAGATTCACCGCTGTGAGCGGACTATTAAGCAATAGAAGCCAGTGGCATATACTTGCTAATCATTTAGGAAGTCTCTCAATTAGTAGATAAAAACTAACTATGCAGACATAAATAAAAACAGAAACAAACACACTGGGGGAACCATAAAGTGCTATAAATGTACCTTGCACATACCCCCACTGTGACTATTACCTCTGAATAGGAGTGCAGTGGGAAACGCCCGATGGTTCACTAATGTGAACAGACTTTTAAACAGTAGATTCACCGCTGTGAGCGGACTTTTGCTTTTGAGCGGTAGAAGCCAGCGGCATATACTTGCTAATCGTTTAGGAAGTCTCTCAATCAGTAGAAAAGAAATAAAAAAAATAAAATAAAACACCGAGCTCTGTTCCGGCCAGTAACAGGCTCCAGGTGCTGGCAAACGTCCAATAATTCTCCGATGGTGATAGATCCCGCGTGACACTATTACACTCTGCTGTTTAGTAGGATTGAGTGTTTTACACACCTTGCACTTTTTACAAGGAAAAAAGCCTTTTACTGATTCCTTAAAAGGACCCAAAGTAACACTTGGAAAAATAGAGTTCCGTACTGTAGGGGCAATAATATTGGCTAAATTTCTTGCCTTTTTAAACACAAATCGCGGATGTTGGGATAATTTTTCTCCAATTATCTTATCTTCTTTTAGAAGATCCCAATGTTTATTAACAATTTTTTTGAATAAGTGAATATTTGAATTATATTGTGTAATGATTGGTATAGTTATCTGCTCGGTTTCTTTAGGGTCCTCTCCCTCTATTAATTGGTTAGTACACAGTAGTTGACTCCGAGGAATCTCTTTCACCTTGACTTGGGTATCTTTTAAATGCTGATAATCATACCCTTTATCCAAAAATTTTTTGGTAAGAGTATTTGCCTCGCGGTCATACTGTGTGGGGCTGGAGCAATAACGATGTGCTCTCATGAATTGGCTGCGTGGAACATTAAGCAGCCATCTTGGGAGATGGCAACTAGTCATTGAGATATAGCTATTTGAATCAGTGGGTTTATTATAAGTGCAAGTTTGAATTTTGCCACAGTCAACAAAAATATTGAGGTCCAAAAAATGTACACCGACCTTGCTAGTAGTAGCAGTGAAATGTAAATAAAACTCATTTTTATTAATGTTATTTAAAAACTGTTGAAGAGAAGAAACACCTCCCTCCCAGATGAAAAAGACATCATCAATGAAGCGCAGCCACAGGACCAGACCCGCGCACAGGCCGCCGTCCCGATTAATGTGGAGCTCCTCCCACTTGCCCACATACAGGTTAGCATAACCCGGTGCGAATCTGGTACCCATGGCTGTACCCCATCGCTGGGTGTAGTAGTTCTCCTCATACCTAAAATAATTATGTGAAAGAATAAAAAGAGCACATTCCCTGATAAAATCTACCTTCTCTGGAGTAAATAACTGCGATTGACTCAAAAAATGAGTCATTGCCTCCGTTCCCTTGTCATGCTCGATAACTGTGAGCCATCCCTGAGGAAGGAATCCATGCTATTCCGAAACTAGTTGGAATTTTGGCTCAAGCAGCACTCTTGTTATCAGACATCACGTGATTGCGCGCCTCTCGCGATCTGGATTATCATCGCAGGTCCTGCCAGATTCACACCACGCTGACCGCGGGTGTCAACAATCTATAATGCGGCTGGTATGCTGACCGCCATTGGACTGTGTCTACTTTGGTGAGCGATCATTTATGCTCTTTTCCCTGCTCTCACGTCATTCACGTGGGATCTATCACCATCGGAGAATTATCGGACGTTTGCCAGCACCTGGAGCCTGTTACACCTGCAGCCTGTTACCGGCCGGAACAGAGCTCGGTGTTTTATTTTATTTTTTTTATTTTTTTTCTACTGATTGAGAGACTGCCTAAACGATTAGCAAGTATATGCCGCTGGCTTCTACCGCTCAAAAGCAAAAGTCCGCTCACAGCGGTGAATCTACTGTTTAAAAGTCTGTTCACATTAGTGAACCATCGGGCGTTTCCCACTGCACTCCTATTCAGAGGTATTAGTCACAGTGGGGGTATGTGCAAGGTACATTTATATCACTTTATGGTTCCCCCAGTGTGTTTGTTTCTGTTTTTATTTATGTCTGCATAGTTAGTTTTTATCTACTAATTGAGAGACTTCCTAAATGATTAGCAAGTATATGCCACTGATTTCTATTGCTTAATAGTCCGCTCACAGCGGTGAATCTACTGCTTAAACGTCCGTTCACATTAGTGAACCACCGGGCGTTTCCCACTGCACTCCTATTCAGAGGTAATAGTCACAGTGGGGGTATGTGCAAGGTACATATATAGCACTTTATGGTTCCCCCAGTGTGTTTGTTTCTGTTTTTATTTATGTTTGTATAGTTATATGGTAGGTGTTTTTAATTAACTATTAGAACGCAATACCGACCATGCTCTTAGTCACTAGAGTCTAACCCGGACACTTCACATTTTTTTTTTTTTTTTATGACTTTGCATTTTCAGATTTAAAACTTATGCTTTGTTTTGTCTTTTTGTAGTTTGATCCATCAATACTCAGTACCCTCTAACATCTAATGCTTATGAGTTTATTGCCTTGATCCTACAGGTAACTATATATATATATATATACATATATATATATATTTTTTTTTTATTCTCCATTGATTCATAGCGCGAGTATCATTTTGTTTAAATTGTTTATTTTCACCCCTGGTGGTGTGGGGGTTCCTTACTTGCTGCTGAATCAACCCTGCACACTAGCGCCATTGGTATATTGTATATATAAATATAAAGATATGAATCTGTTTACTTATAATCTGAGAGTATCATATGTTCTAGTGGGAGAAAAAATATGAATCACTTTCATAGACATAGCTAAAAGATTAAAACAAGGGGGTGTACATCGACGGCACACCCTAATTATTGTAGGTATTAGTGGTCAGGCACATCAGCAGATGACAATGCTGTTACAAAGACCAAGACCAATATGACTATATTACAGTAACCATATAGTGGTAGACAGCAGTTTTGCAGACTGAATATGAGATTACAGTACAATTATGCATAGTGACTCACAGTTGATGTCCTTTCTGATAGGAGTTGTTCACGCTCCAACTTTCCTAGACCACCATGAAAAATTGTTCTAGTTACAACTCATCTTCTGAGTTTGCAACACAGATAAATTTCATTTCTCATATATTTTGCACCGTCCCCTTCTATTCTCAAAGTACACAAACTCTCCATCCTGCTGATATCTCAATGCTGAGCCTGTGCCTTCTGTTTAGTGTGGCATCAGTTCTCCTTTTAGTGCCCAAAAGAGTAAAAGTGCACATCTACATTATGTAGTAATAATGCCTTCTTTGTACCCCGTAGATGATAAAATTGCCCCCCCACCAGAAAATAATAGCACAAGGGGCATTATTGTCATTCTGAGAGTGCCCTAAAAAGGAATTGCACAGAAATCAAACACATGTGACCTCTAGAAAGACTTGGTGCAGTTTTTTTTACCCCCTAAAAAAGTTACACATAAGGTAATAATGCCCTTTAATGAGTACATATCACCAGTTTGGGTGGTGATATGTACTCATTGTTCTCTGCTTTATCATGGGATTGAACTTTGTCCTCAACATGTTGATGCTGACACAGTTCGATGTGGTCGTCGACAGAGATCCAGGGACTTTGGCAAGAAGTTTGGGGCCAAATGATCTTTGGTCCTAAATATACCTGTGTCCTAAATGCAGCAAAAGGGACCCAAACCATGATACTACTACCTCCACTGTACGTCACAGATAGTATGAAGTTTTTGTGCTGTAGTATAGTGTTTTTCTGTCTCTAAACATAACTTTGAGTGATCTCTGTTGGTTGACTACTTCTGGGGAGGATAATAATGGTCTTGAATTTTCTCCACTTGTACACAATCTGTCTGTGGATTGGTGGCATCTAAACTCTTGCTGAGTTCACACATGGCGTTTTTTTCGCGTTTCCGCGGCGGTTTTAACCGCGCGATTTTGCAGCGAAAACGCGAAAAATAAGCATCCCATGCATTCCTATGGGATTCCGAAATGCTGTGCTAATGCTGCGGTTTTTACCGCTGCGGAATCGCTTCGCGGTAAAAAACGCAGCATGCTCATTAATTTGCGGAATCGCGGTGATCCCGCACCCATAGGAATGCATTGTTCCGCTTACTTCCCGCATGTGGCTGTGCACACCATGCGGAAAGTAAGCAGAACATTTGCGGATGGTACCCATGGTCCGGAGGAGAGGAGACTGTCCTCCGGGCTTTGGGTACCATATCCCTGTAAAAAATAGAATTTAAAATAAAAAAATATTGTTATTCTCACCTTCCAATGTCCCGCGCAGCCTTCCCGCCTCTCTCCACGCTCCCGTTCCCAGTAGTCCTTTGCGAAAATGCCCGCGATGGCGTCTGTTCTTGCGGGATCGCGAAGTGTCATCCCGCGAGAACGGACGTCATCGCGGGCATTTTCGCAAAGGATTACTGGGAACGGATGCGCGGGACGTCGGAAGGTAAGAATAACACCATTTTTTATTTTTTTTTACATTCTATCTTTTACTACTGATGCCGCATAGGCGGCCTCAGTAGTAAAAAGTTGGTCACACTCGTCAAACACTATGTTTGACGAGTGTGAGCAACCTGTCAATCAGTTCTCCAAGCGATGCTACAGATCGCTTCGAAAACGCTAGCATTTTGCAAGCTAAATACGCTTGCAAAATGCTGGTTTTTCTGCAGGAAAATCGCGGGAATTTAAAATGCGATTTTCCCGCGGAATGGAATTCCAGAATTCTCGCAGTAATTTCCGCGAGAGTTCCAGTACGTGTGCACTTAGCCTTAATTTTACCTTCATATTTTCTGCTAATTCTAAGGGTTCCATACATTTGCCACTCACAGACATGTGATATTGGATCATTTACCTCATGTAAGAATGGACAAAGTCTATTATTTATGGTTCATTTGTTTGATTTGGTTCTCATTTACTTTTAGAACATGTGTAAAAACCTGATTCTGTTTTAGATGAGTCTTCTACTAGGCATTGCTCCTACTGGCCAGTTTCCTACTCCACACTGATGAGGGGCAATAACCCGAAACAGCTGTCTGTGGATGGATGCCATGTTTTGGCATAGGTGTTTCTTTCATTGGAGACTGCCCTTCCCGTGGTTGTTCCTTCCCGGGGAAAGACCTGGATAGTCATTGCTTGCGTTGAGAAACATGTGATGGTGTCTCCGCGGCTTGTGCTTTGCATATTTTTTGATGAAACTTATACAGAAATATGGAAAAATCTCAAGGAGTAGCAAACTGTCAAGCAGCATTGTATAGACTTTTATAATTCATAAATTTACACTCAACCACTTAAAAATGAACAAAACTACAGGAAAAAAAGATGGGCATTTGATGTTGCAGATATAACAGTAACCCAGGATACTAGGGTTATACAGCTTTCAATAAAACCTATACACTGCTCCCAATGTGCGATTCTCCAAAAATGCTTTGTCCGGAGTTTTTTTGTGAAATGCATGTTGGGAGTGGTGGTTCATTTGGTGCCTGGCAGGGTTTCTTTCCTATCCTTTGGTTACTTGCCCAGTTAATAGCAGTAGGCGCATGGATTTAGGAAATTGTTCCCATTAGATTATGCATTATAAGGTGATGCACATTATTGTACACGGTATATGATATAGGTAACCAGCATTTTATTCCTTGCTATAAGTTTGTCGCATGAAATTACAGTGAAGGAAATAATTATTTGATCCCTTGCTGATTTTGTAAGTTTGCCAACTAACAAAGACATGACCAGTCTATAATTTAAGGGTAGGTTAATTTTAACATTGAGAGATAGAATATCATAAATAAAATCCAGAAAATCACATTGTATAAATTATATAAATTTATGTGCATTTTGCAGTGAGAAATAAGTATTTTATCCCTCTGGCAAACAAGACTTAATACTTGGTGGTAAAACCTTTGTTGGCAAGCACAGCAGTCAGACTTTTTTTTGCAGTTGATGATGAGGTTTGCACACATGTCAGGAGGAATTTTGGTCCACTCCTCTTTGCAGATCATCTCTAAATCATTAAGATTTTGAGGCTGTCGCTTGGAAACTCAGAACTTCAACTCACTCCATAAGTTTTCTATGGGATTAAGGTCTGGAGACTGGCTAGGTCACTATATGACCTTAATGTGCTTTTTTTTGAGCCATTCCTTTGTTGCCTTGGCAGTATGTTTTGGGTGATTGTCTTGCTGGAAAACCCAGCCATGACCCATTTTTAATGTCCTGGCAGAGGAAAGGAGGTTGTCACTCAGGATTTTACGGTACATGGCTCCAGCCATTCTCGCATTGATGTAGTGAAGTAGTTCTGAGCCCTTAGCAGAGAAACACCCCCAAGACATAATGTTTCCACCTTCCATGCTTCAGGCTATGTGCACATGTTGCGGAAGTTACCGCGAGAATTCCGGAATTCCATTCCGCGGGAAAATCGCATTTTAAATTCATGCAATTTTCCAGCGGAAAAACTAGCGATTTGCAAGCGTAATTAGCTTGCAGAATGCTAGCGTTTTCCAAGCGATCTGTAGCATCGCTTGTAAAACTGATTCACAGTTGCGATTCTGCAAATTAATGAGCATGCTGTGGATTTTTCTGCAATGCGATTCCGCTATGGGAAAATCCGCAGCATTAGCACAGCATTGCGGAATCCCATAGGATTGCATGGGATGCTGTTTTTTCGCATTTTGGAGGTAAAAACCACCACGAAAATGCGAAAAAACGTGCAACGTGTGAACGCAACTTGACAGTGTCGACGATGTTCTTTTGGTCATAGGCAGCATTTCTCTTCCTCCAAACACAGTGAGTTGAGTTAATGCTAAAGAGCTCAATTTTTGTCTCATCTGACCACAGCACCTTCTCCCAATCACTCACAGAATCATCCAGGTTTTCATTGGCAAACTTCAGATGGGCCTGCACATGTGCCTTCTTGAGCAGGGGGACATTGTGGGCACTGCAGGATTTTAAACCTTTATGGCGTAATGTGTAACCAATGGTTTTCTTGGTGACTGTGGTCCCAGCTGCCTGGAGATCAGTAACAAGTTCCCCCATGTAGTTGAAATGAGGTGGCGGAGACCCTCATCTGCCCCCTCTCTTACCTCATGGGTACCCGGATAATCTAGTTGTACGTTCTTATATTGTCCTGAAATGTATTATGTCTGTTATTGTTTTGCTGTGATATCAGTGCTATGTGTAATATCTCTTTTTTTCTATACTGTGTAAGCTGTATGTTAGAGCAAGGGTCATCAGTGGTTAACCTGGTGGGTTGGGTTAGCAGCCCAGTCAAGAGCAAGAAGTTCCTGCTTCGAAAGCAGAGCCTGGGCAGGATTGCCTGTGGCAGGACGTGCTCCTCTGCTCTGAGCATGCCCCATACCCCTGGACTAAAGCAGAGCTGCTAAAGGACTGCCGGGCAGCAGCAATGGGCATAAGGACTACACAGGTGCCCACCTATGGACTTTTGCCGAGTGGGAGCTGCTGCCTCCACTGCTGCAGCCGTTGTCCAAGGAGCAGCCTCTGGGAATAGGGACAGCTCAGGAATTGTTACCTTATTTATTTCATCTCTATTAAACAAGTTGCCACTGATGGGCTCTAAAAAGTGTGAGGTGTGGTACATACACCTCATCAACTTTATTCTCATTTGCACAAGGAAAGACTAGAAGCAATGGGATGAAACTGAATGGGAAGAGACACAGATTAGATATTAGAAAAAACTTTTTGACAGTTAGAGTGATCAATGAGTGGAACAGGCTGCCACGAGAAGTGGTGAGTTCTCCTTCAATGGAAGTCTTCAAACAGAGGCTGGACAGACATCTGACTGGGATGATTTAGCGAATCCTGCTTTGAGCAGGGGGTTGGACCAGATGGCCCAGGAGGTCCCTTCCAACTCTACGATTCTATGATTCTATGATTCTACAGAGGACGCCGTTCCAGCATGGAGAGCCGCAGTATGACGGAGGTAACCAACTGTGACCTGGGATTGGGATTAGAACTGTCTTTTCATGTGCAAGGGGCCGGGGTGCTCACTGACTGTGACCTAGTAAACTCGCCCATGACTACCACCCCGTGCCACCTTGTTACATAGTTTTAGGCTGATCTCTCACCTTCCTTATGATCAAGGATAGCCTCAAGGTGAAATTTTGCATGGTGCCCCAGATCAATGTCGATTGACAGTCATTTTGTATTTCTTCCATTTTCTTACTATTGCATCAACAGTTGTCTCCTTTTCTCCCAGGATCTCACTTATGGCTTTGTAGCCCATTCGAGCTTTGTGCAGGTCTATGATCTTGTCCCTGACATCAAAAATAGTAAATAACTTGGCACTCAAATGGAAAGCGATTTCACAGTTCATTTACTGTATTAGCATCCAGTTCAACACACTTTTTGAACATTTTCGGTCATACAATCGACCTTCATCAGAAAAAAACTTTCATGGTTGATTTAACTGAAAAGGAGCTGTAATGGAAGAACCCATAAATTACTAAGTAAACTGTCATGGGTAGGCACTTTTTAGTACTGGATATGTTGATGAGTAGAGTATAGTGGAGCAGATGTTTAATAGGCAGCGGCTCAGAATGAGGAAAGGACACTATAAGTAAGTGAGAATGCAGGAGATGCCCGGTATACGGGAATTGCGTGGCAACAATGAAGCTGGTGATATTTTTAGCAACAAGCGTGTTCGCCAAGGTTAGCGCTGTAATGTATTCAGGTAGTATGTCATGCCCAAAATTCTCATGTGGATCATAGGAGGGAAGAATCGTGCTGGCATGAAAAGCACCACAGCTGCAGGAGAATTGCGCTTATCCTGTGTCCAAAGAACGTGTGAGCCGCTGGCAAGGGAGACACACGTTCTTTGGACACAGGATAAGCGTAATTCTCCTGCACACTGCCTGTTAGACGTCTGCTCCATGTTACTCTACTCATCAACATATCCAGTACTAAAAAGTGCCTACCCATGACAGTTTACTTAGTAATTTATGGGTTCTTCTATTACAGCTCCTTTTCAGTTAAATCAACCACGAAAATCTTTTTCTGATGAAGGTCAAATGTATGATGGAAAACGATCAAGAAGTGTGTTGAACTGGATGCTAATACAATAAAGGAACTGTGAAATTGCTTTCCATTTTTGAGTGCCAAATTATTTACTATTTTTGATAGTTGGTTGGATACCTTACTTGTGCACCTCCCGCTCACTCTCTGAGTGCCGTGTTTATTTCAACTTGTCCCTGACATCCTCAGAAAGCTCTTTGGTCTTGCCCATGTTGTAAGGTTAGAGTATGACTAATTGAGTCTGTGGACAGACTTTATAAAGGTGACTATGTAAGACAGCTGTCTTTAATGCAGGAAACCAGTTGATTATGAGTGGAGTGTCTAAATGGTCTGTAGGAGCCAGAACTCTTAATGGTTGGTAGGGGATCAAATAGCTATTTCTCACGGCAAAATGCAAATAAATTTATATAAATTTATACAATGTGATTTTCTGGATTTTATCTTTTATATTCTATATCTAAATGTTAAAATTAACCTACTCTTAAAATTATAGACTGTTCACGTCTTTGTCAGTGGGCAAACTTACAAAATCAGCAAGGGATCAAATAATTATTTCCTTCACTGTATTAATTAAAAATGGTTAGAAAAATGTACTATCATTTTTCCTTTGTAGATGTTTTTATGATTATTGATGCATTTGGGACTTAACATTTGTCAAGCCTATTAATTTATTTCTAATCTTGTGCAACTTTTTTTTAAATTAAATCAGAAGACGAGTGCACAAACGTATTTAAGCATATATATTTTCATTAGCGTTAGACTAAACTTTTGTTTATGTGTTTTCCTTTAGGAATTCCCATATTTTCTTTGGTAGTAAGCTGGAAAAATACGGATACCCTAACAGAAAAATGTTGGAACATATTACAACTCAATGAGATCCATCAAAATTCATTGGTTGCTGCTTCTAAAAGTATTAGTTGTGCACGTAGAGCCTAACCTTTTCAGTATAAATCAAGGTTTGCTCAAAGGGGTTGTCAGGTCAAAACAGACAAGTCTGCAGTCACTCTGTGTGACTGCAGACTTGTGAATCCCCCAATGCACTGCACATTTGCTGGTTTCAGACCTGGGCCCGGAGGGTATGTATGAGTTAAACTAGGCGGGTGCGGCTTCGGCTCTAAATAAGTGTATGGAGTGAGGCCACGCCCTCTGGCCGGGGGATGTATAACGCATATGTACCCTCCGGTCCCGGGCCTGAAACTGGTGAATCCCCGGGGGATTCACTGGGGGGGATTAATAGGTCTGCAGTTACACTGCAAACTTATCGATTTTGACCGGACAACCCCTTTAATGTAAAAGAGTTGTCTTAACTGGAAAATATGTTCTGTAAATCCGAATACAGCAGTGTGCAGTCATTCTCCCTTTAACACCTGCAGAATAAAACAGCAATTTATTCAAATTCTTTTTGCAGAAGATACAAAGGTTTGACAACTTTTTTTTATCAGAAACTAAATCATGTTTTTTTTTATTTCAGTAGTTTATGTTACAGATCACCAAACAACAGTATTTTCTACTATAACATAATATATTTAAATAAAATGTATTTATTATTGCCATTATTTTAACATAACATCAAAACAACAAGAAGAAAAATATAAATTACTTTGTTGTGAAACATTCTAAAAGTCCATTTGACCAAGCAGGTGATTATACATTATGTTGCAGCAAGACAGTGGCGAGTTAGGGTAGTAATAAGCAATAAATATAATCTACAATTGCCTTCAAGTAAGGTTCCATTAAATATAGATTAGAGACCTGTACTTTGTACTGATGGTTAGAATAGGATATGTTCTACAGAAACATATTGGTATGGCTGCTCAATAAACAAAGCAAAAGAAATATAGAAGAGTGGCCGATAGCAAGAAAAATGGCAGCTGTCATCTTATTAGCTTGATTCATAGACTTCAGCCAATATAAAGTGTAATGTAACTGCTAATGTAGAGCAGGAAGAATTGTGGGTATATCTGATTTTTCAACATTACATATATAGTAAAATACACATGTAGAATTATGCAATAGGCTACATAGAATTCATATAGAAATTGATTATCAATATTGAGATCCTCTAAAAATCTTACCAAACCTGTAATCTTTGTGTTAAATACATTCAACCTCTATTAAATAAATACAGAAAATAAGATGTAAACATAAAAATGAGAAAAATACAGGGAATATATACTGCACTGCAACAGTGAAATAATATGTGCAAATTGCATTAACATTCATTTACAATTTTGCATAAAATACAGTATTGCATCTTCATAAAGTATTTAAAAAACATATATTCAATAAACCCATGGGTTTTACCTTTATTTTAAAGGCCCTAGAAATGTTTGTAGGGCATTCTCCCTATCTACAGTATGTCATTTTTAGTGACTAAAGGGAAAAATTTGATTTGCAAAGAGAATCAGTGAAATATCCTGACATGTTTGTTTTAATTAACACTTGAATTCTCCCTTAAAGGGAACCTGTCACCTCATTATTCGCATATAAGCTGCAGCCACCACCTTTAGGGGCTTTTCTGCAGCATTCTGTAATGCTGTAGATAAGCCCCCGATGTAACCTGAAAGATAAGAAAAACACGTTAGATTATACTCACCTGCGTGGGTTGTCCGGTCCGATGGGTGTCGCGGGTCCGGGTCCGGCGCCTCCCATCTTCATGCAACGATGTCCTTTTCCTTGCTTCTGTCGCGGCTCCTGTGCAGGCGTACTGATTTGCCCTGTTGAGGGCAGCGTAAAGTACTGCAGTGCTCAGGCGCCGGACCTCTCTGACCTTTCCCGGTGCCTGCGCACTGCAGTACTTTGTTGCTCTGACCTCAACAGAGCAAATCAGTGCGCCTGCACAGGAGCCGCAACAGAATCAAGGAAGAGGACGTCATTGTATGAAAATGGGAGGTGCCAGACCCGGACCTGCAACACCCATCGGACCTGAACCGCACCGGAGTGCCCCTGGGTGAGTATAATCTAACTTGTTTTTCTTATCTTTCAGGTTACATCGGGGGCTTATCTACAGCATTACAGAATGCTGTAGATAAGCCACTAATGGCGGTGGCCGCATCTTATATGCGAAAAATGAGGTGACAGGTTCCCTTTAAAGAAGCACTCCTCCCATCAAAGTTTTTATTTTAATATATAGCAATCATCATATTAAACAGCGCTGTGTACTTAAAATTACTCATTTTGTCCCTCTACCTAGCTAATTCTTCTCTTTATCATTAGGTCTATGACATCACGTGATTAAAAGCTGAGTAGCTGAATCCTTGTAAGTACACATAATATGATGATACAGTGCATACAGTGTCATAGTGTGTGAAGACATAACCTAATCACCATGATGAGTGGTACTACCAAGCTGTTAATTCTGTCATACATTTCCAGGTGAAATTACACAGGAACAGCACAGTGGAGAGTTGTAAGAAAAGAATGTGTCAGCGCTGTTATGTCATTTCATGAAAACTTGAAGGTAAAATAGAATGGACCCCATCAACTTTTTCTAACTATGTAGATATCCATCAAAATACACACATGTAAAACATTCCTTGTGAAACATGATTTAATATAAAGATTGTTTTCACGTGTGTTGCACAATGGGACATATGTTTGAATTTGCCAAAGTAAATCCAGTATAACTGTGTCTGGCATGATACGCTCGTTTTTCTGAAACATTTGAGACTTTTGTGTTTTAAACCATATATGACATTTCTGAAGCTTAATAATTTTGTTTTAAAAGGTATATATTGGGGAGTGGGATGTCCATCAGCTGGTGGAAAATACTCACAAATCTCTAAATTACCTCCTTAGAGACACTTCATCATACGTAGTGAGACATTTTATGGAATATAGTGCAGATTAGATTAGTGTTAATTAAAGTCACTGCTAAGTCCTACTTATGCCCATTATGTTTAAAGAGATTGTCCAAGATTTCTAAAAAAAAGGCCAAAAAGCTGAAAATGTAATAAAATAATGTAAAGAACCTTACCATGACTTTAAATCCTGCCCCGTGTCAGCAGGCTTTACTTGGATAACACTCGAGCATGCTCGGACAACACACTATCCGTGCACACTCACTCATCACTACAAGTAACAACTAAGACAAGTGATTGGCTGCAGCGGTCACATGCATGTGATTGCAATGTCATCACTGCATCACAGTTCAGAAAGAAATGTAGGACACCTGTGCAGTGCCACTAGACAAGTAGGAGATTTACAGTAAGTAATTTTATAGTTGTAATGCATCCTCTACTTTGTGACCATTTAGGAAAAAAAATCTTAGGCAATAATTACATGACAATAACTTGGACAACTGTTGTAACTGTTGTAATATGCAAACAACATTTTGGCAACTAAAACAAGTATTTTTCTTTTTAAAGAGTATCGCTACCCAAACTGGTTTCCTGATCTCTAATCATCCCAATGTGAACATAGACTTATAGGGATATGAGCCTCTGTTCACTTTTGAACACCATTTTATTGTTTGCAACTAGAATGAATCCATTTTCATTCCATCTGAGTAGCTACAAAAGCTTCTGGGAAGTTAACAGAATTCTGGTGAAATTGGAGCAAAAAACCCAAATCCAACAGCCTTTCTTACATGCCTTGCATCACATTTACTATGTGTTTTAGATACTTTCTCATCTGACAAGGAGGCATGGCTTCACAGGAATAGCTAATATGTGACGCCGCATCAATATTTTTAGCAAAATGCAGCATAGGTTTCTGCCATAAGTATGCTAAGTAATAGATGGTGCAAACAGACATCATTGTCTAAAAATGTACCACAGGTATCATCCAGCACAAACTATTGTGATAAATTTCGTGTATTGTAAGCCTGTCTGGACTATGTTTAAATTGCTATTGAAAGAGTAACTGTCATTTTACTGTTTCTTTTTTCATAAATCAAGGAGATAGCAGTTACTACTGATAAGATTTTATGCAAGTAGGATTAAGAGGGAGGAGAATTTGAAAATAAATGATACGTTTTGGTGGAAAAATAAGCTGATTTCTCAGATAAAATAAAGTACAAAATTTCTTATTTTCATGTGAACTATTGATTTGTGAAATAATGAATAAAATGATATTTACTCTTTAAATCAGACTATTTAAGCAAATGTTCCCCAATGAATTTACATTCTTTTTACATTCAAAAATAAACTGCAAATTGCAAAAGTCAAGTTTTTTGATAATTCCTGGTACTTTGCATGAATACCATCTGTCGTAGTGTCCTAACTTGTACCTTACTGCTGCTCGTATTCACGTATTGAGATTATTTTGGAGTTGGCTTGATGGACCAACTAAAAATAATATGAATTATACAGATACCAGTTCCACATTAATAGTGTACCCATATAGTTAACTACTCTTAATAATATGCTTAACAAGGAGGGATAGAGTCAAAATATACTAAAATTATAAAGGTTTATTAGTACACAAAGATTTACAATAAAAAATTCATGGGTAATATTACATTTTTATGGGTACAATGTACTTTGATCCATGAGTGAAAAAAGAGGCTGGAGAAAAGGTCAGGACATAGTGGCAAAGTGAGAACCACAAAAAAGTTTTATCCAGTGTCGGAGATTCATAAGAAACATTTTTATGTCAACTGGTACCCCTACATTCCGTTATTCTCTGTATAATCTAGTAGCAAGAAAATGATCCAATAGGGGAGCAGTGATCCAGCGTCTGTTATGAAGTAACAATGAGTTTTGTGTTGAATGATAAACCGTTATTACAGAGTAGTAACTTAATGTAGGGGTACCAGTTGACATAAAAATGTCTCTTATGAATCTCCCACAGTGGATAAAACTTTTTTGGTGTTCTCACTTTGCCACTATGTTCTGACCATTTCTCCGGCCTCTTTTTTCACCCGTGAATCAAAGCACATTGTACCCATAAAAATTTAATATTACCCATGAATTTTTAATTGTAAATCTTTGTGTATTAATAAACCTTTATAATTTTAGCATACTTTGACTCTATCCCTAAAGATAATAAGAGCTGATATGATACTGACTATAAAGAGGAAACTTTATTTTCAGACAGCAGCAGCAAATTATCTTAAATGGTCACTGCATCAAAAACCTTTGTATCATCAGCCAATGACTAACAAAATTGCAAAGTACTTTATGTACTTAAAAATATGATTTCTGTCTGAAAACATGAGTCCAAGGTTCTGGCCATAAGGTGTCTCCCTTCTGCCTTAACTTGTGGTCCAATGTGTCTTGTCAATTATAATCTGACACCGAGATTGTTACAGGAACTCGGGCAGGTGTTTCTCTCTACTCCTGCTCTCCTGTCTGTAAAACTGCATGAACTTGGGTGGGTGTTTGTCTCTACTCTTGCTCTCCTTTCTGTGAAACTGCATGAACTTGGGTGGGTGTTTTTCTCTACTCTTGCTCTCCTGTCTGTGAAACCGAATGAACTTGGACTTGTATTTGTCTTTTCTCCTGTCTGGGAAACTGCATATAGGTATAACTGAGAAGTGGGCTATCAGTTTGGGGCAAGCAAGCCATTGGACAATGACAAGTGCAAGGCATGCTGAGAAATGAGGAAAGGGAACTTAAAAGTACCTATAGTACTAGTAGCATGCTAATTAAAAACAACTTCACACTCAAAAAGAGTGAATGGCAAGTTAAAGAGCATGAAAACTGGGACAGTACTGTTACTTGCTTGACTGATATGACACTTAAAACATTAGACACTTAAAGCAATTTCATCTTGTTGGGGATAAGAGCATGAAGCCAATGCTCATACTATGATTTTGGGTGAAATGACAGTTACACTTTCAGTCTGACAAAGCCAAAGTTTTACATTATAAATATTAAGTTGGTCCAGCGAAAAGTGTCACCAAGTGCAGAAAAACTTGGTTCCTCCAACTCAGACTAAAAGGAATCAGCACTACACATGACTTATTGCTTATAGCTGTGAATCACCCCTTTATTAGACTGAAAACGACTCATCTTATTGAAAAACAGACCACCCAGAAGCGGAAACACTAATAGTGTTCCAGGCTAAAAGGGTGTAACAGCTTAATATCCTATGTCAAAGACACTTACTTAGGAGAAGTATGTGTAAGTAAGTAGATTGTATGGGAGGGGAGAGCCAAGATTTTGGCATGTAATACAGTTGTGAATGTTATGAAATATTCAAATCTATATAACAACCAGAAACCAATGCATCGAAAATGGCATTACAAGCCTACACCTGCGTTACAGCAACAGGAAAGGACATTTAAGCATCTCAAACACTTGGAAATAGTTGGTAAGAGATTCTTGAACAAGGCAATTTTAGCTTGTGAGAGAGGAAGAGGTGAGGTTAGCCTCGTCATGCCAAGACCCGCCCTTAGTAGAAATGGCAATAATCCAGCTGGTAAATGCCCAAGTCATCTCGCGGAAGGTCACAGCACCAGAACTGCTCAAATGTCTCACAGCAGACGCCACACAGCAGTGTTTCTGAATAACAAAATACAATACTTGTTAGTTCAACAGTTCACTTTGTTATTTTTCCCCTAATTCATTATTTTTATTACTTCAGGCTATACTACTCTCCAGACCTTTATTACTTGTAAAGAAAGTTAGCCAGAAATTAAGGTTAAACTTTCCTTTCGCTGAGACGGTTCTGCCAAATGTTACTTAGTAACAGACAGAAATGTCATTCTTATACTAGCTATATATGAGAAGCATGTCTCGAAACGTTACAATTCATGGTAGAAGTTTACATCACAATTAACACAGGACAGATATATCATTAATGCAACCTGTGCAGCCACACAGGGGCCCAAAAAGTAAGGAGGCCCAAGTAAGTCTACTTCTAACTATAAATTGAATTACTGAATTGCAAGGGCTCATGTATTGTTCTTGTGGAGGGGCCCTCTTCTGTCCATGTCCGCTCCTGCTTTAACATATGTATGTTTATATGTAAAACTCAGCAATTCTATCAAATAATGTCAACATAAACTTAAGCAGAAGTAGCCTCAACTTCTAATGATATAAATAGAGATAAAAAATTGGATACATAAAAAATTGATATAGATCACATTTGAGATTCACAGCATGTAGAAGGTGATTTATGAGAATCAATGCACAATAGAAATTAGACCTCTTTTTCTAGGACAAGTAAAAAAAATGGACCCGATTTTTCAAAGTCATTACGCTAGAAATCTGGCGTAAAATGCTTTGAAAAGAGGCAGCGTTTTTGCGCAATGTGCTTGTGTGCAAAATTTATAACAACTTTTATCATTTTCATACCATGGGAAAGCTGTAGGTTAACCTACATCACAAATCTTACTCTCAGGCTCGAACTAGCACACCTCCCTCTTATGTGAGCAGTATTTGGCACTATACACTTGATTCACTATATACAGACAAAGGCAGAATCTTAATAGTTCACAATGAACCCAGTTTATTTTTATATAAATTTGTGAATGAGGGCAAATTCATTTTTGCATGTTGTTGATAAGTGGGGCCCTAGAGTTGATATTACTGGTGGGCCCTGGGCACCCCAGTCTGACACTGCTTACTCTAGCCCCTGACTGGAATGAAATTTGTGGCGTGAAGCACACCACCTTTAAGTTGTGCCTCATTCATTAAGAGGAGCGTGCACCCCTTAATAAGACAGACACCTCTGACTTCAACATGCCCCCTCATCAAAACTGACATGGACAAAGCTGGTCTTAATTAATAGGAGCCTTAGTGATTAATGAATCCATACCTATGCCAAATATCAAGAATGGAAAACTTGACTTAACAATAAACCTTAAAGGGCTTTTCCACTACTATGATACTGATTAATTATTCTTTGAATAGGTCCTCAATATCAGATAGGTGCAGGTTCAACACCATGTACCACCAATGGTCAGTTGTCACCAGCTCTGACAGTGGCAGGTTGTAAATGTATGGAGTAGCGTCACATTGGTTACTAGCCAATCCTGTGTACTGTAGATCAGCTCGTATTCAGAGCAGACACTAAACAGTGTGACATAGCGGTGGTGTTCTGCTCCATACAAGTACATTCTGCCACTCACTGCCATAGCTGTTGACAGCTGATCAATAGGGGTGTCTGTTGTCTGGCCTCACCTATTTGATATAAATGACCTACCCTGTGATATTGGTCATCAATATCATAATGATGTTAGAATACAAGTCACACTTTATTTTTACCGTACTATCAATAAAATTAAAACAAACTCAAGCATAAATATATATACACTAGCTGAAGAGCCCGGCACTACCCCGACATAGTAACTGACTACGGCTACGGTTAGTTAGTGTGCAAAGTTGAGTGTATAGCCCCACCCACGCCGCATAGCCGCATTCACTATTATATCCCACATCATCCTGTCAGCCAGAGCTACCGGATTACTACCCCTAATATCCCATACCGTCCCGTCAGCCATAGCCACCGGACTACTACCCCTAATATCCCACATCATCACGTCACAGCCACCAGACTACTCCCCCTAATATCCCACATCGTTTTATATATATATATATATAAAGCTGAGTGTAGAGCCCCGCCCACTCTGCATAGCCACATTCACTAT
The DNA here is from genome assembly GCF_039654945.1 of Dendrobates tinctorius. Classification (NCBI taxonomy): domain Eukaryota; kingdom Metazoa; phylum Chordata; class Amphibia; order Anura; family Dendrobatidae; genus Dendrobates; species Dendrobates tinctorius. The sequence continues at coordinate 5,387,438 of NW_027361830.1, forward strand.
AATATCCCACATCATCCCATCAGCCAGAGCTACCGGACTACTACCCATAATATCCCACATCATCCCGTCAAAGGCAGTAAAAGTAGAATAGTTAAATTGCACAGAAACATGGTTCACTAAGATCCCAGGTCAACTTTTATTTGTCCGGCTGAGTTGCTCATGGATGTACAGCATCTGTATGCAGTATAGTATCATATTTAATGGTTTGTTATGGGAAAAGCATTACGTGTTATATGGGTATATTCAGGTGAATTATGGGGAAAGTAGCACTTTAAAAAAACTCACAGCATCAGAGCACAGTAACTCGTCAATAATGCATAAAAGTGTCTGTGAGAAAATATTAAATCCACATGACATTTAATATGTGCACTTTCCTACATTCATGTGTGTCACTTAATGATACCACACGGGAGGGGGGGATTCATTTCTGTCATGTACTCACTGCTCCTTTCTGGGGGCAGACAGTGGCTGGAAGCTTATGTTCTCGGGGATGCTAGATTTCTCCCACCATGTCACTGTCTGCTGAGGTGTTGTCAAGTGGGAAAACTTGCGCATAGCAACCAATCACAGCTCAGCTACTGTTAATCAGCTCTGGTGAAATGAGAGATGCTTAGTGATTGGTTGCAAGGAAAACTGTTGGTCACAGCAACCAATCACAGCTTAGCTTCTTTTGAACAGCTCTGGTGAAATGAAAATTATATATATATATATATATATATATATATATATATATATAAAATGGTGGCAACAAAAGCTTATATAGCTATCTAGATAGACAAAAATATAAAAAAAATTATGGTTCTTGGAAAATGAGCTAAAAAAATAAAGACTGAAAAATGTCCATGGTGTAAAGGTAATCTAATTAAAGATATTTATCTTCACAAATCAGGTGATAAAAATATGATCGCTGGGGGACCCCACGAATGGGACCTCCCAGTGGCGGATCTTAATAGGGGCGGATGGGGCGGTCGCCCCGGGCCCAAGGTTTTTTGGGGGCCCAGGGCAGGGGCCAATCCGGTTGGCATCTGTGTGAGCCGCCACCGCCCAGTGGCGTAGGAAGGGGGTTGCGGGGGGGTGCGGGGGGGCGGGCCGCCCCAGGCGGCACGTGTGTGGGGGCGGCGCAGCACGGCAGGAGCAGAAATTCCTCCTCTCTGTGCTGTGGGACTCGGGAGAGAAGCGTGGAGGCGGCCGGCCGAGGCACAGTGAGGAGAGAAGAGGACTGAGTATTAGCAGGAGATTTTGGCAGCGGCTAGCACAGGTGGGTCACAGGTCACTCACCATTTGGGAGGAGGATGCTCTGCCTCTCCCCAGCCTCCCTCCATGCTCAGTCAGCTGCTGAGCTCTCCCTGCGGACGGCTTCCTTCCTCAGTGTCACACAGAGTCACTCACACTCACAGCAGCCAGGCAGTCGCAGGCAGCCTGTGTAAGGCTGTGTGCACACACTGCGGATTTTGCTGCGGTTCCGCAGCGGTTTTTGACATGTCAATTCTTTCTGCGGATCCTCCTGCGGTTTGCCATCTCCTCTATTGAGGAGATGAAAAACCGCAGGGCAAAACCGCAGAGCAATCCGCAGGTAAAACCGCAGGTATTTTGACCTGCGGTTTCACCTGCGGATTTTACAAAATCCGCGCGGATGAATCCGCACCTAATCCGTAGCGTGTGCACACAGCCTAAGTGTAACTTATATGTTAACACAAAAAAATGGAGTGAAAGTCCAAAATATTTTAGAAACGTAAGAAATTTATTTGAGGAACAACCCCGTTATCCCGTGCTAAAGTGCTTACCCATCATGTGCTCCAGGACAAGTGCAGCGCCGCCACCAGCGCAAGTGCAGCGTGGCGGCGCTGCACTTGTCCTGGAGGCTGGAGCACATGATGGGTAAGCACTTTAGCATGGGATAACGGGGTTGTTCCTCAGGGTGCGCACCTGGGTTCTTCCCTACACTTTGTGTCCCGGTTTTATGGCCCATCATTACAAGAAGCACTTGGCTCCTTTTCACTTAATATTATATGGACAGGACAATTAGCAGCTGATATTACCCAATTCCTTCATTGTAGATGTTGTTTATAATTGTCAGTACGATTTTTATGTATAATAAATTTCTTACATTTCTAAAATATTTTGGACTTTCACTCCATTTTTTTGTGTTAACATGTTATGTGGGAGTGTCCATTATCGATCCCCTTTGAGTCATAATTTTACAAATGGTGACTCGCCTGGGGTACATTGCGAATTGTTCCATTTGGTATTGTTTTATATATATATATATATATATATATATATATATATGTGTAACTTATACTGCGGCCAGGGGCAGAGGAGGCGGAGCTGAGCCTGCACATTACTGTCTGTGCTGCCTGGGAGCACTGTCGCAGGCAGTGTGTCAGAAATGAATGTCTGTCTGTGACTGTGTGATTAACCATTAACATCCCTAACCAGTAGCCGGCCAGGCCGGTACCCCCTCCCAAGCGCGGCCATTTTATTCCTTTCCAGACCCCGCTTCCGAGCAGGCCATTCACCGCCCGGGGGGGCGCCAAATTCGGGAACAGCCGATTTAATATTATTTATATTGTTTGACCATACAATACAATTTCTTGTGAGAAAAAAGTAATTTTTCTTTGTTTTTATGGTCTAATAAATGTTACAATTTGTATACCTAAAAATCAGCATATGCAGTGTTTTTGTGAGAAGAGCCACAAAATTTTGACAGAAAATGTTTTCCTGGGAAGTGGGGTACAGGGGCCAAGGTTTTATGAACAGCCCCGGGCCCATAGTCCACTTAATCCGCCACTGGGACCTCCATCAATTACTTGATTATGGGTCCTGAGCCTCCTCCCTGTATATAACAGCAGTTAGAAGTTTGACCAGAGCTGTGGTCACTCAGACACTCTTCCATTCATTGTCTATGGTGACAATGAAAAGAAATCATGAATCCAAAATTAACAATTAATCTACAACATGTCATCTGTGCAGTTCTTGCATTTTATTCCCATCGAATAGAACACCACCAAATTTCCACAAACCTGCTTATTATTAGCCTGGAATATGTCACTGACGCACAGGTGCTTCAGATACAGTACAGCTTTTCGTATTTTTCTAAAATAAAAATGAGTAATGACAACTTATTGATATGAATTGAACACTTTTAATATATTATATCAAGATATTTGGAAAACGATAAAATGAGACTGCATGACATGTAGGGGTATGGAGGCCTTTCGGTAATGAGATATAAAATGCCCTTTACTGTACATGACTAAATAAAATGTTAACATTAATGAACTGCAGATGTTACAGGCCCAAAATCTGAGGCTGACAATATAGACAGACCCTCCAACTGGACCTAATCCTTTAATCTTCACTATGAAAATCAGGTCCAACTCTTCACATTTTTTAATTTAACCATTTTATGTTGTTTTGTGACAAACATTAAAACCTCTATGCCGTGGGTAGTAGCAGATCTTTCACAGGATATTTTTTAAAGTCCTGGAACTATCCAGGACTTTATAAATGGTGGCCTGTGCTTAGATTAGGCCATAAATATTCGATTAGTGGAGGTCCACCAATCAGCTGTTCTGGCGAGCATCACTTTCCTTCTAGTGTTTAATGTGCACTTCATACAGATTAGGGTGTAAGCAAAGGGGTCATTTGGTAACCACCTTGCAACAGCTATAGCACAAGAAGGAAAGGGAACAAGAGATAACAGGAGGTTTATAATCATGAAATTGATTTTTATTTAAAGGGAATCTGTCAGAATGATCCAACCCCCAAAACTGTTTATATGGTAATGTTGTTCTCTGAAAGATATAGTCATATTGCCATTAAACACCTTTACTCAAGCAATCTGTCGCTCCATGACTTATAAAGCACTGCTTTAATCCATATGTGAGGAGGCTGAAGTGCCCTGAGAGTGTCAAAGCACTTCCCAAGCCTCTGCCTCTTGGGCTCTTTTTTTTGCTCAGCCCCTCATTCCCCTGCATGACTGACAGCCCACTGGCTGCGAAGTAACATTTTATTTTAGAGAGCACCAAAACCATATAAACAGTTGGCGGGGAATTGGATCAAACTGACAGATTTACTTTAGGCTGTGACTACACAGCAACATTGGCTGCGACACAAATAGCACGAAGAAATATTGCAAGGGGTTGCTGCTACATCGCAGCGCAATACAATCGAATATGGTCGCATTGTGACCCCAAGGGTACTGCGAAGCATGTTGCAAAAAATGATATCTGGTTGGATTTTTTGCACTGCAATGAAGCAGCGACACTGATCAATCTTTGACCATGTAATCTGTGTCTTTGTCAATCCCACCATGTAGTCCCAACCTTAAAGACTTATTACAAAAAAAATCAAGTTAATCCCTCTTTGTGGCATAGGGGATTACTTGCTGATTGCTGAGGGTCAGACTGCTGAGACCCCTGGCTTTCCCAATATTGGAGGTCTGGAATTGTAAGATTGGGGCTCTAGAGCCATGTCCTGAATGGAGCAGACGTATGTATGTTCGGCCTTCACTCTATTTATTTTTTATGGGACTGTCAGAAATAGCAGAACACTATTCAACCTTACCATAGACAATGAATGGGCGAGGTTCCAGAACCCCAATCTTGAGATTGCTGAGGGTCCCAGAGGTCAGTACTGCAGTGATCAGCAAGTTATTACTTATCCATTGAATAGGGGATAACCCTTTAAAATTGCAGCAAAATAAGATACACTTCAAAGTAACAGCATCCACATGTGGGTCCCATAAGGCTTGCTGATTACTTATCAATGATATTTTATCTGCATATTCATTTGCTAGGGAAAGAATTTGAGATATGCTTTTTTCAATACAAAATTACATTAGCCCACTCCTTGATGCCTCAGCAGTGTGTTTTTCAATTTCACGTGAACACACAAATTTTAGGAAATTCAACTCAAACTCGATCCTCGTGATCATTCTGTTTATCTCTAGCAATGAAACTTTTAATTCTAATGCCATAAATCTGCCATTTTTATTCTGGATTTTGGGATCCATCTTAGTTAATACCTTAATCTTTTCTGTCATTTAATTTTTAATCATGTTTTGTGTATTTAAAAAAAAGTGTGAACTGCAGCATCAGTGATTTTGGAAGTAAGTATGAAGAATTGCCATTGCCTAGTCAAAGTAGGAGAGTCTTGACATTTTGCTATCAGAACCTCTGTAGCAGCTTCAAGTTTTGAATCTGGAACTAGAAGCAATCATATTTTAGCATAGAACTGAGCTACACTACTCAGCCTTTTATACATTTCTGTGGTGGGTGTTTCTACCATGCTACTCCAGATAGGTTCATGGAAGGGAGAGGCTAAAATAAGCAAAAAGCCTGGTAAGGGATATAGCGATATAGCCCCTATAAAATCACACATTCAGTATTTTAATCACTTCCTCTATTCTGCTCAGCTGAAGTTTAACAAACTCCCTTTAATATACTCCCATCCTAGTAATCTTCATTTGGATGCTTTTGTGCATACATAAGATATTGCATTAACTATGCTGAAGCCTTTATTATTGATATACAGACAGGGAAAGGTATACGTAATGGCCTCCCTTACACAGTAGTCTGATGTAAGACTCTCACATTAATTGTGCTTCTGTACCTGTATGGATCCAGTTTATAGTATTGGGCATGTTTTACTTATTATGCTTGATTATATAGCTCTGACATATTCTGTATTGTTTTACAGACATTGGGCCAGATTCATCAACTCATGGCTGCGCTAATATTTTGTGACTTTTGTCATTTATGTACCATTTTTGTCCAGCTTTAACAAAGAGTATGGAGCTGGGGCGGAACAGAGGGCGCGGCAACCGCCACTTGTCAAATTCATGGCATTTGACTACACCATGAATCTTACTCCAGACTGTACTAGAATTTTTGGCAAGCCGCACAAAGTGGCATACACCACTCATCTGATGCTTCTGATTAACAACTCTTCAGGAATCAGGAGCATCTGATTGTATCACACCCCTTCATCAAGACCAGCACGAACAACACCGGTCTTGATGAATCTGGCCGATTGTCTTTACCCACAGTCACTATAGGGGCTCACATTTCCTATAAATATTGGCCCATTTACACTTGCTGATAGCAGTCTAGTGTAGTAAGTGCCAACTAAATACTGTATATGCAAGTCATTCTAGCTGGCTTACTGTCCTGATTACGCATGAAATCGCACAATGAATTTGATTGCTGGATGTTTACCATGTCATATAATCAGAAACAAGTGTTCCTAAAGGCCCCGTTACATTTAGCGATGCACCAGCGATCCCGACCACGATATGACCCGGTCAGGATCGCTGGTGCATTGCTAAATGGTCACTAGTGAGCTGCCAAACAGGCAGATCTCACTAGCGATGCAGCAGCGGTCGGCGGTCGTACTCACCTTTCAGACGCGGTGAGGGTGACCATCTTCCGCCTGCGTCCATGGCTCGCTCGTCAGCGCCAGCAGGAAGCAGACGACGAGAAATGGACCAGGCGAATCTCGCGCGATCAACGATATCCAGCGGGGGAGCCGATCGGAGGTGAGTATCACATGTAGCGATATCGCTAGTGATATCGCTGCTGTGTCACAAAATGGGTGATGCTTTAGCGATATCGGTAGCGATATCGCTATGTGTAAAGGGCCCTTAAGGTTGCTTGTTTGCAAATCATCGGCTCCTGTAAAAGCCATTTTGGATTGTGGGAAGAAATGTAGTAACTGGAGAAAACTCAAGCAGAGAAAAGAACATACAGATCCAAGCAGAATCAGATTTTAACCCAGGACCCCTGTGCTGCAAGGTCATTGTGCTGTTTTGTGTATATATGCTTTTTATTATGTGAAATTTCATTCACACATTCTTCAGTTTATGCTGATATGCCACATTGTGAATATTTAGCAATTAGTTGTATTTTTAAAAACACAACGTACCTTCTGGTTAATAATGTAGTGCATTTTGGAATCCGTTAACCATGGATGTTTAAGAGCTTCACTTGCACTGATTCTCCAGCTAAATAGAAAATAAATTATAATGATAAGAATAATGACATCTGATGAATACATAAACAATGTGTACATTGGTTATATGAATATAGTGGAAAACATTACTGGATATGTCACTACACTAACACTTAACACTTCCTGTAAATGCCCTTTATAAAATCGTACTTACCATTTTTCCTTTATCAGTAACTTGCTGATGAAATCTTTAGCATGATCTGAGATATTTTGGAATTCTTCTCCGTCAAAGTCAAATTGAGATACTATAATGTTGTTTAGTGTTTCATTGTCATTTTCCCCTAAAAATGGTGAGAGCCCGCTTAACCTAATGATTAAAAAAAATAAAAAAGTTTGATATGCATTCCAAATGAAATTGATGTTAAATTTTAAGCTAAACAAAAACAAGCCATTAAGTATGTATAGAATTAATTGATTTATTGAATTAGTTGAATTACAGTAATTAATATTTTTCTTTCCTGACCACCCTGGTTGACAGCGTCTGGGCCTCTAGGATTAGCTACATTTGTATTATAGCACAAAGCCCTTACTAATATTCTGCGTAGCTGCCTCATTGGAAAACTGCTTCTCCTTGAGAACAACCAGCAAATGGAATGAAGTCTGTTGGCAGCTCTCCCCAAGAAAAATATACACTTAGCTCTCCTCCAACATGAAGAAGACGAGTGCCATCTATAGGTTACATAGTCGTCCTGTAAATTCATTTCTTCATCCAAGAGGAGTCTGACTTGGGTGTAGGCCAGATATAGCCATGGATTTATTTACTTTCAGTCAGTTATGTAGCCCACTATGTAGTGCTATGCACAAATTGTAACCACTCTTCTTGTCCCCAAGGGATATTACAATCTAATTTCCCATAGAAATATAGTTATGCTTTTAGTTTTTAGAAGGTAGGAGTGCACCTATACAAACAAGAGGAGCAGGCAAACAACCTCCGTGCAGATGGTGCTCTGGTGTGGATTCAAGTCTATTACACACTTTACAAAGCAACTTGACATGGATAATAGCAAATTATGAGCTACACAGCAGTTTTTAGAAGTAGGTAGAGTCAGAAATGGTAACTATATCATTACTGATAATTGGCTGAAACTGACTACCAATAGTGGGGGTCAAATATGGTACCACACAATGCAAGTGAATGAGACTGAACCTATGCAATGTAAATTGTGGTCTGTAAAAAGTGCAAAATGCAGAGTACAATGGGGGTTGGAGATAAAACTGTTACCAAACATTGCTAGTCAATATAAAATTTATCCTATAAACATTGTGGTCTATAAATAATGCACACTTTGGAGTATAGTAGAGGTTAAAAGATAGTACCACATGATGCTAATCAATGGGATTGAACCTACACTGAAGCCTACAACTTGCAGTAACCACTGATCCACCAAACCGCTGCACGACCAGCTCTACCCTCGCCTACTGTATCCTCACCCATCCCGTTGTAGATTGTGAGCCATCACGGGCAGGGTCCTCTCTCATCCTGTACCAGTCGTGACTTGTATTGTTTAAGATTACTGTACTTGCATGTATTATGTATACCCCTCCTCACATGTAAAGCGCCATGGAATAAATGGCGCTATAATAATAAATAATAATAATACACTGTGTGTTATGATCTATAAAAAGTGCACAAAAAATCTCATTGTTGAAAGATATTAGTCAAGAGAAGAGTACTTAAAAAATTTGCAAGGCATTGGATATACCATGGAACTCCTTGAAGACGGTCACCAAAAAGTGGTTTAAATTTGGCACAACAGTGACATTGCCTTGAGCTGGATGTCCCTTAAAAATTGATAACCAGACAAACAAAAAATTGGTTTGGGAAGCTATAAAGTGGCCTACAGCAACATTAAAGGAGCTGTAGGAATTTCTGGCAAGTACTGGTTTTGTACTGCACTTGACAACAATCTCCTGTATTCTTCAAATGGCTGACATATGATATGAAGTAGGGTGAAGATATAAGCCTTTTCTTTTAAAGAAAACAACTAAGCACGACTTTGTTTTGCCAAAACTAACATCAAGTCTGCCAAAAGCACATTGGAAGGGTGTTAAGTATTGATGAGCGAGTATACTCGTTGCTCAGGTTTTCCCGAGCATGCTCGGGTATCCTCCAAGTATTTTAGCGTGCTCGGAGATTTAGTTTTCGTCATCTAATCTGCATGATTTGCGACTTGTAAACAGGCTGAATACATGTGGGAATTCCCTAACAAACAGGCATTCCACACATGTATTCAAGCTGTCTAGCTGTCGCAAATCATGCAGATTAGACGACGAAAACTAAATCTCCGAGCAAGCCAAAATACTCAGAGGACACCCGAGAATGCTCGGGAAAACCCGAGCAACGAGTATACTCGCTAATCACTAGTGTTAAGGTCTGATGATACCGTGAATGACCTTTTTGGCCATAGTTTAAAAAAACTAACAGTGCGGATCACCAAAAGACACCATACCCAGAGTTAAGGACGATGGAGGTAACATTATGCTTTGGATTATTTTTTCAGCAGCTAGAACTGGAACTTTAGTCAAGGGGGGAGGAATTATGAAACAGTTCCAAATATCAGTCAATTTTGCTAAATATCTGAAGATGAAGAGAAATTTCACCTTTCAGCAAGACAACGGTGCTGTAAATCAACAAAGTATGATTTCACCAGAAGATCAAAGCTTTGGAATGGCCCATCCAGAGCTTAGATCTGAATACAATTGAAAATATGTGGGTGAAATGAAGAGGGCCCTTTACACAGGAGATACCATAGCTATTTGACAGATTTATAGCAAGAAAGAATGGGCCAATTCTAGATGTGCCATGCTGATAGACTCTTACCTAAAGAGACTAAATGCTGCCATAAATTCAAAGGGTACTTCAAGAAAGTATGAGTGTAAAGTGTGCATATTTATGCAATCACATTATTTTAGTTCAAAATATTTCAGTTTGTTTTTCAATGGTTTAGTACAGATCTTGGGCTACATTAAAGGTGGAAAAAGCTCTGAAATGATTTTTCTTGGTATGATTTTTTAAATTACAAAAACCTGGCATTTTAACAGGGGTGTGTAGACATTTTATATACGCTGTACTTGGATAACTCATTTAGACTATGACAAGTTTACTTTTACAGCCAGTGGCATAACTATAGTGGATATGGGGGTTGCAGTCACACCCAGGCACTGGACCCTAAGAGGGCCTAAAGGTATGTTTGGCCTATATAAGAAGACCAATACTATTTAAAACCCATAATTCTTTTGAGCCCTGTTGAAGATTTTGTATTTTTGTATTGGGGCCCACAAGCTTCAAGCTATTGTTTACTGCCTAAAATGTGCAGGTAAAACTAGCTACGGTAATTTCTCTTTATTATTCATTATTGGAATTTGCTACATGGAAGTATCAATGGCCTGAGATTAAATCTTGAGAGTATTATTTGGCCCTACTTGTCCAGTGGTTACAAACTGGTTAATGTGAGTGTAGTGGGAGTTAATAAGCAAATTAGTAACCTTTAGGTTCACATGGAAATTGCTGTGTATATGGAGGAGAAAGTGACGCTGCTCGACTTTTTGGATATTTCTAAGGCTAGTTTCACACTAGCGTTAGGCGGCGCAGCACAGGGCTGCCGCTAAGCTCTGACCCCGGCCGTGCCTCCTCCATTCAGCTCCTCCTATGGGCGCATGACGCTGCATGCGACCGGCGTACCCTATATTTAGCGTTGGGTATGCTGGCTGTGCGCTGGTATGTTTTTGCTGGCGCATGCACCCTTTTTGCGCTGTGCCGAGCGCACAAAAATGCAACCCAGTGTGTTTGGCGCACGTCGGCGCAGCGCAAAAAGGGCGCATGCGCCGGCAAAAACATACCAGCGCACAGCCAGCGTACCCAACGCTAAATATAGGGTACGCCGGTCGCATGCAGCGTCATGCGCTCATAGGAGGAGCTGACCGGAGGAGGCCGGGGCGGAGCTTAGCGGCGGCCCTGCGCTGTGCCTCCTAGTGCAAGTCTGAAAGTAGCCTAATGTGGGGAGGCAAAACCAAATTTCACTATTGTTCCATTTATGAGTCAGATGATTTTCACTGTATATTAAATACATTCAGTCATTCTGCTATTGTATATATACCTTTCAATATGTTTATTATTTGCCAAGTTACATGACTGAACTTGTATGGAGACCACAGGTCTCTTATTACTCCCATTCCAAAAAAGCTGCATGTAACGTGATTGCAGACACTCTATTTAATGGATGATAATGAAATTTGCTGTTGGCTCACTCTATACATGAAAAGATAAAAATATTTATCTTCAGCTGCCCTCGCTGTTCCAACTGCGCCACCCATGTTTTTCTTTAAAGACCGGTAGAAAAGCCAGTTCAGCAAAAGTGCCTTCATAGGCTAGAAACCAAATGTAAATTCAAGAAAAAATGAGATAAAGCATATTTCACACAAAACAGACTTGAGTTTTTGGCCAACTCACAGCATGTAGGCAATGACTCCCACACTCCACATGTCTGTGGGAAAGGAGACAAAATCGTAGTTCACAACTTCAGGGGCAAGGAACTCTGGAGTACCAAAGTGCACTTTCAATTTTTCCCTTGGCTTATACCTAGAGCATGAATAAATGAAAGATAAAATATAATTTCAAAGGAATGACATAGCATAAAATTTCCCAACAGAGGATCGGGTTTTGGCCGCATAGTAAATACATTCCGCACAACCTACTCTGCAGGAAGAATAAAGTCTGACACAGAACATAAACACGGCTCATAGATACAATGACTAATAACTGGAATGGAACAAACTGGCAGGCAACATTACAGGAGAAATGCTTACAGGGCTAGTCCACATAAATCACATCTGAGCAGAGCCTGTAAACAATATGACAGACTGTACACTGGAATTGAAATGTTTTCAGTCTAATAATCAAAGCTTGATACCGGAGAATAAACGTGCACAGCAGTTTTACCTGTGATAATAAATGATATGTTGAAATAATTTTGTTTTATTTTTACTAAATATTATCCTTGTACTCAAACAAACTAGATAATGAAACCCACAGCAGGAACGTTGTGCCACGTCATAAAAAATCTTTTTCAACACATTGACGTAAGAGGTACATATTGGACAAATACTCAAATATCTAATTATTTAAAGCAACACTGTCACCAGGTTTTCCCAATATAAACTAAAGACACCACCTTTAATGCCTCTTTTAAAGCAGTCTAGGAAGCCATATACACAGCTCTGGCAAAAATTAAGAGACCACTGCAAAATTTTCAGTTTGTCTGATTTTTCTCTTTATAGTTATATTTTGAGTTAAATGTAAATTGCTCTTTTATTCTATAAACTACTGACAACATGTCTTCTAATTTCCAAGCACTAAATTTTGCATTTATTTTCAGAAAATTAGAAATGGTCAAAATAACAAAAAAATGCAGTGCTTGCAGACCTCAAATAATGCTAAGAAAACAAGTTCATAATCATTTAGAAACAACAATACTAATGGTTTAACTCAGGAAGAGTTTGGAAATCAATATTTTGTGGAATAACCATTATTTTTAATCACAGCTTTCATGCGTCTTGGCATGCGTTCCACCAGTCTTTCACACTGCTCTTAGTGCAATAATTTAAGCAGTTCTTTCTTTGATGGCCTGTGATTATCCATCATCCTCTTGATTACATTTTCAATGGGGTTCAGGAGAATGGGTTGGCCATGACAGGGATTTGATGTGGTGGTCTTTTAATTTTTGCCAGACATGTAAGTCCCCAACCACCTCTTCATATCGCAAAAAATTTTATAGTACCCCCATGTGGAGTCATTCAGTCTGATGGGTGTTCCTGGCTTTGCATTGGTGCCTCCTCTACCCTGTAATTGCCGCTGTCTTGCCCTACTTCATGTGGATGACAAATCCTAGGTCATCCACAGAGAGTACTCAATCTCGCTCCTGCGCAGGCGTAGTGCGCTCTACCCTGCTGAGTGCAGAGCAAAGTCCTGTATTGGGCATGCACCCAGAGAGGCCAATGAGTGCTGATGGCTAGTGACGAGTGAAGGTGTTTGGATAACATCTTACCCGAGCAATGGGGCGTGCTCATATAATATGTTCGAGCCTCTGCGGCTGCATGATTTTCGGCTGTTAGACAGCCTCAACACATGTGGGGATTGTGTAACAAATAGGCAACAGCACACAATGTGTATCCATATTAAAAAAAAACCAGTGCTATCTATTGCTTTCCAAGATGGCAGCTACATCTTCTATTACACAGGCACTGAAAGCATTCAGGGCAGGTGCAGATAAAGGTGATTCGGCTGCTTGTATCTATGCCTGTGCTGGATGTTCTCCATGTCTGCACAGCAGAGGACACAACCTCCACACCCTGGGAAATTATATACTCAAATGATATGTTTCACCTAAGTTGTGCATTAAGGCAAGCCCTGAAGAACATTCAGGTAATATGTCTTTATATATCACTGTAGGGCACCTCTGAAATTTGAGACCCTTAACCCCTTAATCCCCAAGGGTGGTTTGCACGTTCATGACCGGGCCAATTTTTACAATTCTGACCACTGTCCCTTTATGAGGTAATAACTCTGAAAAGCTTCCATGGATCCCGGTGATTCTGACAATGTTTTTGCATGACAATTTGTACTTCATGATAATGGTAAAATTTCATTCATATAACTTGCGTTTATTTGTGAAAAAAATGGAAATTTGGCAAAAATTTTGAAAATTTTGCAATTTTCCAACTTTGAATTTTTATGCCCTTAAATCACAGATATACAGCACACAAAAAACTTGATAACTAACATTTCCCACATGTTTACTTTACATCAGCACAATTTTGTAACCAACATTTTTTTTGTTAGGAAGTCATAAGGGTTAAAAGTTGACCAGCGATTTCTCATTTTTGCAACACCATTTTATTTTTATGGACCACATCACATTTGAAGCCACTTTGAGGGGTCTATATGATAGAAAATACCTAAAAGTGACACCATTCTAAAAACTGCACCCCTTAAGGTGCTCAAAACCACATTCAAGAAGTTTATTAACCCTTAAGGTGCTTCACAGGAATTTTTTGAATATTTAAAGAAAAAAAATTAACATTTAACTTTTTTTTCACAAAAAAAATACTTCAGGTTCAATTTTTTTTATTTTACCAAGTGTAAAAGGAGAAATTAGACTGGAAAAGTTATTGTGCAATTTGTCCTGAGTACGCTGATACCTGATATGTGGGGGGGGACACCACTGTTTCGGCGCATGACAGCGCTCAGAAGGGAAGGAGCGCCGTTTGACTTTTTCAATGCAAAATTGGCTGGAATTCAGATCGGATGCCATGTCACGTTTGGAGAGCCCCTGATGTACCTAAACAGTGGAAACAACCCACAAGTGACCCCATTTTGGAAACTAGACCCCCCAAGGAACTTATCTAGATGTGTGGTGAGAACTTTGAACCCCCAAGGGCTTCACAGAAGTTTATAACGTACAGCCGTGCAATTAAAAAATCATATTTTTTCCAAAAAAATGATCTTTTCACCCTCAATTCTTACTTTTCCAAGGGTAACAGGACCCTAAAAGTTATTGTGCAATTTGTCCCGAGTACGCTGATACCCCATATGTGGGTGTAAACGACTATTTGGGCGCATGGCAGAGCTCGGAAGGGAAGCAGCGCCATTTGACGATTTTGGCTGGAATTTTGATCGGACACCATGTCGCGTTTGGAAAGCCCCTGATGTACCTAAACAGTGGAATCCCCCCACAAGTGACCCCATTTTGGAAACTAGACCCCCTAAGGAACTTATCTAGATGTGTGGTGAGCACTTTGAACCCCCTAGTGCTTCATAATGCCCGGGCGTGAAAATTGAAAAAATTGTATTTTTTCCACAAACATGATCATTTAGTCCCCAATTTTTTTATTTTCCCAAGGGTACCAGAAGAAAATGGACCCCAAAAGTTGTTGACCAATTTGTTTTGAGTACACTGATACCCCATATGTGGGAGAAAACTACTGTATAGGCACACGTCGGGGCTCGGAAGGGAAGTAGTGATGTTTTGGAATGCAGACTTTGATGGAATGGTCTGCGGGTGTCATGTTGCCTTTGGAGAGCCCCTGATGTACCTAAACAGTGGAAACCCCCCACAAATGACACCATTTTGGAAACTAGACCCCCTAAGGAACTTATGTAGATGTGTGGTGAGCACTTTGAACCCCCAAGGGCTTCACAGAAGTTTATAATGCCCGGGCATGAAAATAAAAAAATCGTAGTTTTCCACAAACATGATCATTTAGTCCCCAAATTTTTTTATTTTCCCAAGGGTACCAGGAGAAATTGGACCCCAAAAGTTGTTGTCCAATTTGTCCTAAGTACGCTGATACCTCATATGTGGGAGAAAACTACTGTATGGGCACACGTTGGGGCTCGGAAGGGAAGTAGTGATGTTTTGGAACGCAGACTTTGATGGAATGGTCTGCGGGTGTCATGTGCATTTGGAGAGCCTCTGATGTGCCTAAACTATTGAAATTCCCCAGAAATGACCCCATTTTGGAAACTAGACCCCCCACGGAACTTATCTAGATGTGTGGTGAGCACTTTGAACCCCCAAGTGCTTCACAGAAGTTTATAACGCCCAGTCATGAAAATAAAAAATCATATTTTTTTTCCACAAAAATGATATTTTTGCCCCCAATTTTTTATTTTCCTAAGGGCAACAGGAGAAATAGGACCCCAAAAGTTGTTTTGCAAATTGTCCTGAGTAGGCTGATACCCCATATGTGGGGGTAAAGCACTGTTTGGGCGCATGGCAGAGCTTGGAAGGGAAGGAGCACCATTTGACTTATTCAACGCAGAATTGACTGGAATTGAGATCAGACGCCATGTTGCATTTGGAGAGCACCTGATGTGCCCAAACAGTGGAAACACCCCAATTCTAACTCCAACCCTAACCCCAACACACCCCTAGCCCTAACCCTAGCCCTAACCCTAATGGGAAAATGGAAATAAATACATTTTTTTAATTTTATCATTTTTCCCTAACTAAGGGGGTGATAACGGGGGGTTTGATTTACTATTTATGGCGGTTTTTATATTTGGCAGCTGTCACACGCTAAATGACGCTTTTTATTGTAAAAATAGTTTTTGCATCACCACATATTGAGAGCTATAATTTTTCCATATTTTGACCCAATGAGTCATGTGTAGTGTTGAGCATTCCGATACCGCAAGTATCGGGTATCGGCCGATACTTGCTGTATCGGAATTCCGATACCGACTTCCGATATTTTTTCAATATCGGAAGTCGGCATCGGAAACGGAAGTTCAAAGTTGATTGACAGCCTGACGTCATCATGATGCGCGGTGTGTGCGCATCATGATGCGCCGTCATTTCGGGCCTTCCGGGGGTCTCTGCCGGCCTGCCGGGGGGCTGTGCCGGCCTGCCGGGGGGCTGTGTGGACTGCCCGGGGTCTGTACCGGCCTGCCGGGGGGCTGTGCCGGCCTGCCGGTGGTCTGTGCACCCTGTGGGGGTCTGTACCGGCCTGCCGGGGGGCTGTGCCGGCCTGCCGGGGGGCTGTGCTGATGTCCGGGGGTCTGTGCAAGCATCGTCCGATGGGACTACAAGTCCCATCTGGCGATGCCTGCTACCATGACAGTGATTGACACATTAGCCAATGATGGGACAGTAGTAGGCCCATCATCCGGCTAATGTGTTAAATGTTTAAAAAAAAAAAAAAAAAAATACTACATACATACTACATACATACTACATGCATGCTACATACATACTACATGCTACATACATGCTACATACATACTACATGCATGCTACATACATACTACATGCTACATACATGCTACATACATACTACATACATACTACATACATACCACATACATACTACATACATACTACATACATACTACATACATAACACATATATACTACATACATACTACATACATACTACATACATACTACATGCATGCTACATACATACTACATGCTACATACATACTACATATATACTACATGCATGCTACATACATACTACATGCTACATACATACTACATATATACTACATACATACTACATGCATGCTACATACATACTACATGCTACATACATACTACATATATACTACATGCATGCTACATACATACTACATGCTACATACATACTACATATATACTACATACATACTACATGCATGCTACATACATACTACATGCTACATACATACTACATATATACTACATGCATGCTACATACATACTACATGCTACATACATACTACATATATACTACATGCATGCTACATACATACTACATGCTACATACATACTACATATATACTACATACATACTACATGCATGCTACATACATACTACATGCTACATACATACTACATATATACTACATGCATGCTACATACATACTACATGCTACATACATACTACATATATACTACATGCATGCTACATACATACTACATACATACTACATATATACTACATGCATGCTACATACATACTACATGCTACATACATACTACATATATACTACATGCATGCTACATACATACTGCATGCTACATGCATGCTACATACATACTACATACATACTACATACATACCACATATATACTACATATATACTACATACAATACATTCATACAATACATACATAGACATACAGTACATATAACATAGAGTAACATACTTACCAATACTTGTCACATTGTTCCCCGAAGCCATTGTCTTTTACGGAATAAATATTAACATAACAAACCACAAAAATACTCACCCACGATCCGAAGCAGTCCACGAGTGTGTCCCACGACGATCTTGGGTAGAGAACTGCAGCATCAGCTGTTGCTGCCGTTCTCTACGGGCTGCAGGAATCCAATGACGGAAGGTAGGTATCCTTCCGCACTGTATTCCTCCGCCACTTAAAAAAAAAAAAGTCCCTAGTCTCACTTTATGCCATTGCTGTGTGGGAATTTCCCACACAGACATTTTTCTTTGAACAGTTTTCATATATGGCCCACAATGTGTCTAGCAAACATAAACAAAATTCTTTTATGACAGAAAACACAAAACAACAATCACATTTCTTTCAGTTCCTCTTTGGACACCCTCTATAGCGCCCACATTACTATGATCTGAAGATCAAACATTTACCTTCTAGCCAAGCCAAAATCAATAATTTTGATCTGATAATCTGCTCGACTCACGCACATAATGTTCTCTGGCTGAAATCAAATATGAAAGAAGTAACAATATTACTAACTGAAACTATGCAATTAGCTTTAAGGTTACAATGTACATGTTGCCTTATTTATGGAATAAACTATATTATATATAACAGTGTCAGACTGAGATGCGTAGGGCCCACCAGTAACATTGACTCTATGGGCCAACTGTACAGCTACATGCAGATATTACATTACCCTCAGTATCAAATTTAGCATTGCTTCTATATAATAAACTGGATAGTTTGTTAATTGATTGATAAGATGCTCTACCCTCGCCTACTGTATTCTCACCCATCCCTTGTAGATTGTGAGCCTTCGCGGGCAGGGTCCTCAATCCTCCTGTACCAGTTATGACTTGTATTGCTTAACATTATTGTACTTGTTTTTATTATGTATACCCCTCCTTACATGTAAAGAGCCATGGAATAAATGGCGCTATAACAATAAATAATAATAATAATGCTGCATTTGTTTGTCATAATGAATAAGTGTATTGTGCCAAGTACTGCTCAAATAGGGGATGGTTGGCCAACTCCTACATAGAGACCCACCAGTCAAATCAGCTGTTGTCCAGTGGGTCAGTCCTAGCTTGATATATACAGTGGGGAAAATAAGTATTTGATACACTGCCGATTTTGCAAGTTTTCAAACCTACAAAGAATGGAGAGGACTGTAATTTTATCATAGGAACACTTCACCTATGAGAAATAGAATTAATTTGAATTTTATTGCATTAAATAAGTATTTGATACAATAGAAAAACAGAACTTAATACTTGGTAAAGAAATATTTCTTTGCAATTACAAAGGTCAGACAATTCCTGTAGTTCTTGACCAAGTTTGCACACATTACAGCCGGGATTTTAGCCCACTCCTCCATACAGATCTTCTCCAGATCTCACAGATTTCGGGGCTGTTGCTGGGTAACATTGAGTTTCAGCTCCCTCCAAAACGTTTCTGTTGGGTTCTGGTCTGGAGACTGTATTGGCCACTCCAAGACACTGAAATGCTTCTTATGGAGCCACTGCTTAGTTGCCCTGGCTGTGTGTTTCGGGTCATTGTTATGCTGGAAGACCCAGCTATGACCCATCTTCAATGCTCTTACTGAAGCAAGGAGATTGTTTGCCAAAATCTTGCAATACCAGATGCCATCTAGCCTCCCTTCAATACGGTGCAGTTGCCCTGTCCCCTTTGCAGAAAAGCAGCCCCAAAGTATGTTTCCCCCACCATGTTTCACGGTTGGGACGGTGTTCTTGGGGTCGTGCCCATCCTTCTTCCTCCAAACAAGATGAGTGGAGTTGATACCAAAAGGTTTTATTTGACAGCATGACTTTCTCCCAAGCCTCCTCTGGATCATCCAGATGGTCATTGGCGAACACAAGATTGACAGTCATCTTGTGTTTTTTTCCATTTTCTAATAATTGCGACAACAGTA
Organism: Dendrobates tinctorius; assembly: GCF_039654945.1. Lineage (NCBI taxonomy): Eukaryota > Metazoa > Chordata > Amphibia > Anura > Dendrobatidae > Dendrobates > Dendrobates tinctorius. The sequence continues at coordinate 5,407,112 of NW_027361830.1, forward strand.
GTTGCCTTCTCACCAAGCTGCTTGCCTATTGTCCTGTAGGCCATTGTAGGTCTACAATTTTGTCCCTGGTGTCCATAGACATTTCTTTGGTCTTGGCCATGATGGAGAGGTTGGAGAGATATTGATTGAGTGTGTGGACAGGTGTCTTTTGAGTTCAAACAGATGCAATTAATACAGGTAATGAGTGCAAAGTAGGAGGTCTTCTTAAAGAAAAACTAACAGGTCTGTGAGAACCAGAATGCTTGCTGGTTGGTAGGTGATTAAATATTTATTTTATGCAATAGAATGCAATTTAATTATTTAAAAATCATACAATGTGATGTTCTGTTTTTTTTAGATTCTGTCTCTCACAGTTGAAGTGTCCCTAGGATAAAAATTACAGACCTCTTCATTCTTTGTAGGTGGGAAAACTTCCAAAATTGGCAGTGTATCAAATACTTATTTTCTCCAGGGTAATAAGATGATGATAATATCAATTGTACTTTCAGGAATGTTTATATATACTGAATGTATATGAATATGGACTTTATATTGTACTTAGATCTAAATACTATGCTCATACATAGCAGGATCACAAATGAAAACACATCAGGCACAAGATGAGTATACGTCCCAGTCCAGGTTTATAGAATTTCATTCCAAAGCATATTATAATAGTAAGAAGATGTCTAGATATGCTTAAATTTACAATACCTTAAGATCCAAGTGTATAATATACATTTGATGCATGTACTGAATCCCTTCACAGATTTGCTTTATAAATAATATTGTGTCCACTTCTGAGAGATTGCTGTTCTCATCAATAATTCTGTCAAATAATTCTCCGCCATCTACACTGTTGAAAAGGATATAATCCACATAAATATATAACCCAAGGTATTATATACAAACCAAATAATTTGTCTCATGTTGTTCAGTTTACATATGGTTTTATGTGTTTACTTAATTTGATAATAAAGTTACATTGGCAAATTAGGAAAGTAAATAATAAACAAAGTAATTGATTATACTTTCTTAATGGCAAACATTCTCTTTAAGAGACAAAGTGTTTTGGGTAATAAAAAATCAGAGGGTATATTATTATAGTATTACTTCTTGCTAGTGCTTTCTGGCCCTTTATATAAAAAGCTTTGGTTCAATAGGTTCAATAAGTCAACCACTGCTGTTATCGGGGCATAAAGGGGTGACCCCTCTTAAAAGGGTTTTCTGGTTTCCCTGGGAGCAGTTTGTTTTAAAAAACAAACTGTGGTTTAATCACTCTCTCCGGGTCCAGTGCTGACTCTCCAGCCCTGAGCTCGGTGTTTGTCATTGTCTGTCATGTCAAATGCACCTCGGTCAATAACTGATCTCAGCGGCTCTGCCCGAGTCGGAAGCACATGATCTCACTAATTGACTGTAGCGCTCTCAATGTGCAGACAATAACAGATGCTGGAACCAGCACCAAAGACTCAGTGCTAGACCTGCGGAGGTTAAATGAGACATAGTTTATATTTTAAAAAGCCAGGGAACAAACATTTTTCTGACACCGGAAAACCTGTTTAAAGATGCTTAGATTTTTATTTTTGTGTTAACAGCTTTTCCAACCTGCAATATTCCTTACCCCTACTGCTTATATCCACTTGGTATGTCACCCCGCTTTCCCAACCTGTGATATTCCTCGCTGCCTCGGGGTAATCCTTAACTCTAATCTCTCCTTTAAGCCACATATCATAGCCCTTTCCACTTCCTGGCGACTTCAACTCAAAAATATTTCCAGGATCCGTACATTCCTTAATCAAGAATCTGCAAAGACACTAGTCCATGCCCTCATCATCTCTCACCTCAACTACTGCATCCTCCTGCTCTGTGGCCTCCCTTCTAACACTCTTGCACCTCTGCAATCTACCTTAAACTCTGCTGCTGGACTAATCCACCTGTTCCCCGGCTATTGCCTGACCTGTTCTCTCTGTCAATCTCGTCACTGGCTCCCCGTTAACCAGAGACTTCAGTTCAAAACCCTAACCATGACATAAAAATCCATCCACAACCTGTGTCCGCCATACATCTATGACCTCGTCTCCCGGTACTTGCCTGCACGCAACCTCCGATCCTCACAATATCTCCTTCTCTACTCCCCCTTATCTTCCCACTGTCAGGAACACCACACTACACTCGCTCACTGAGCCAGTATGCATGTCCTGAGTACAAAAAACTGTGCTCAAAGATACCTGTGGAGCAGTGCAGCAGTGGTGACAATGCGTGCTTCAAACTATCAGGACCTGAAACATGTGACTGCTGGGGGCATGGCCTAAACTCCACACTACTAGGAGCTGCAGGGAAACTCCTAGAAAGGTAACTACGGGACAAGTTACCAAGGGGCATAGACAGGGGCGGAAACCAGATCAAGCCGGGGTCAATGCACGAGATAGCAGGACAGTACCAAATGGTTAGACAGAGCGGATAGTCAGGACATAACAATAGATCAGAAAACCAGAACAGGCAATAGACAGTACAATAGGGGCAAACAGTAGCGGAGTAACAATAGCCAAGCCAGGAGGTCAGAACCAGAGAAGACAATAGTACCTAAAACGTGAGACGGAGTTCAGAGTGAGGGGACAGGCCGGGTCATACACGGGAATCAAACAAGCAATGCAGTACACGCACACCAGGGGGGTCGGTCAGACACAGCCAGAATGACAGTATAGCTGACAGGGAATGCTAGTCTGGAGTGAGTATAAATACCCCTCCCAGATCCAAAGAGAGGCCAGCAAAAGTTAACCCTGTGAGAACAGGACATTAACCATGTCCTAACCATGACACCCACAATCACATACAAGATTTCTCCAGTGCAACCCCCCCTACTCTGGAAGTCTCTACCCCAACATATCAGACTCTCTCCTACCATGGAAACCTTCCAAAGGAACCTGAAGACCTACCTCTTCTGACAAGCCAACAACCTGCAGTAACCCATGTTTCACCATACCACTGCATGACCAGCTCTACCATCATCTACTGTATTCTCACCCATCACTTGTACAGTGTGAGCCCTTGTGGGCAGAATCCTCTCTCCTCCTCCTGTACCAGTTGGTGACTTGTATCGTTTCATTATTATTGTACTTTTTTTATTATGTATACCCCATTCCACATGTAAAGCGCCATGGAATAAATGGCACCATAAAAATAAATAATATTATTGATTGTATAATCATTTATTTTAAAGATAATTAAATTCACTGTTTTAACTTTTTTTTACTTTTTTATTCAATCACTGAGGGCAACCATTTGCATTTGCTAGTATGCAAGGACACTTACACACATTAAATACGCCACCACTATACATAGGAGTCTGCGGTCGCTGTCTAACTGCATCTCCTACACTGTGGATGCCTTTAGCTATGACATGTGCTATCCAGGTCACAGCTGTGAGATCGGCACCATCTTTTTGAAGCCTGAAAGCTCCAGTTTCACCCTGTCACCACCCACACTGCTCAGTTTGTGCTTTAACAGGAGGTGCTGAGGAAAGAAGGTACTGGGGAGTGGAGATCCAGGGTGAGGTGAGTACAGGCAGCAGGGGGGAGTGGTGATCACAGCCTGACATCAGTAGTACAATACAGGCTGAAGCTCACTGCCATGTTCAGAGCTCAGCAGAGAAATCATCACACTGCTGTGCTCAAAACACATTGACACAGCTCTGCTATATCACTGTAATCTGACATAGCAGAGCTGTGTATATATTGTCCATCATGGTGACTATGTGGGGCCATTATACTGTATTGAGCACTATGTGTGGCCATTATATTGTGGAGCTCTATGTGGGGCCATTATACTATATGGAGCACTATTAGGGGCCATTATACTGTGGAGCACTATGTGGGGCCATTATACTGGATGGTACACTAAGTGGGGCCCACTGTACTTTATGGAAGGCAATGTGGGGATTACTGTGCTATATGGAGGACTATATGGGGAATCTAGGGGGTTCAATAGGACAAAAATTACTTTGTACAGGCTGCAAAATTATGATCTATGCTCTTAAATGACTCCGCTGGGGAGTAATAATGTAGTGAATAGGTCACACATAACACTACTGCTCTCATAGACGTAGACAGAGTGGGGTCACACATTACACCACTGCTCCCATGGAAGCAGACAGAGTGGTGTCACACATTACACTACTGCTCCCATAGACATAGACAGAGCGGGGTCACACATTATTCCACTGCTCCCATAGAAGTGGACAGAGCGGGGTCACACATTACACCACTGCTCCCATAGAAGTGGACAGAGCGGGGTCACATATTACACCACTGCTGCCATAGAAATGGATGGAGAGTGGGGTCACACATTACACAACTGCTTGCATAGAAAAGGATAGAGTTAGGTCACAAATTACATACATTAGTTACTGTGTATCTAATCCCATCCTGTGCGATACACTCTGCTGAGCCCAAGACCTCATCATGTTATATACTACCCTGAGCCCTGGATCTAATTTTTGTGTGTGGTACTCTAGTCGTAGCATGTGCTACACATCGTGTATGCAACCTCAGCTTATGATACAACAACCAGCACCAACTAGCAAAATCAGCGCTACTGGCCGTCCTCTATGACACTGTACTTGTTAGTATTACTGGCAGTCACCAACAAAATGGCTCCATACTGTGATCCTAATTTTCATTGTCCTTTATCCTTTTGCAAGCACCCAGAAGCTGAGGGGAGGGGTGATGTCACACCCATGTGAGCAAACCCCGCCCATACTTACTACAGTCAAAAAGTGAGCTAGCACTACACTAGGTTTTCATGGCAAATTTCAGCAGCTGCTCCTCCCTAGTGTTTAAAAGTGGAAAATATAAAATCTTTTAAAATTATTTTTCATATTTTAAATCATTAAAAGAAAATGATAATTTTTGAAAAAAAAATGAAAATTGTAATACTTTACATTTTTTCAATTGTTGATTTTTTTTATGGCAACTTCCCATTAAAAGCAAAAGGGAAGCTTTAATGTTTATGTATTACTGTTAGGGTTTGTGGATCGCACCAAATATAAATTAGTGTTCTGCCCACAAGGAGATAGAGCGGGCGTTCAGTGGTATGAGCCCTGGTCCATGCAGTCTTGCTAAAGACAGCCGGGCCAGCGGATGAGAGCACCCACTAACCCCGTTTCTCCACACAAAAGTCTTGGAAGATGGCTGGGGCATTACAAAGGCTGAAGGGCGTGACCAGGTACTCATAGTGGCCGTCCCTGGTGTTGAAAGCCGTCATCCATTCGTCCCCCTCATGGCCACATATCAGGTTACAGGCCCCCCACAGATCTAGCTTGGAGAAAATCCTGGCTCCATGCAGCCTATCGAACAGTTCTGATATCAGGGGCAGAGGGTATTTGTTCTTAACGGTTATGGTGTTAAGACCCCTGTAATCAATACAAGGACGTAGTTCTCCACTCTTGTTCTGAATGAAGAAGAATCCCACCCCCGCTGGTGACACAGACTTCCTAATGAATCCTCTTGCCAGATTCTCACTGATATATTGTGACATGGCCTCTGTCTCCGGGAGAGACAGGGGGTAGACTCGTCCCCGGGGAGGCTGATCACCAGGCAAGAGGTCAATAGGACAGTCATAGGGGCGATGCAGCGGAAGAGTCTCTGCCGCTTTCTTGGAGAACATGTTCGCGTACTGCTGCATAGGGAGCAAGAAAAGGTCTGCAGGGACCTCAGTGGAGGCAACCTGTACGCATTCCCTCAGACATCTACCCTCACAGGACTTACTCCAGCCATGAATTCTCCCCGAGGACCATTCTATATGAGGAGAGTGGCAACACAACCAGGGAACCCCTAAGAGAACCTGATCGATACCCTCGGGCATAATAAGGAGAGATAATGTCTCGTGGTGGGACGGAGACAACAAGAACCTTAGTGGAGCAGTTTGATGGGTGATCTGTGAGGATAGTGTTGAGCATTTCACCGCTCTGATGGTAACAGGATGAGGTAACAAAACCAAGGGGATTGCGTGCCATTGCGCGAAGGCTGAGGACATAAAATTACCATCCACTCCGGAATCCACGCAAACCTCTACCACCAGAGTGGAGGGACCGAACTCTAGCGTACCCTTGAAGGACAGCTTGGAGGAGAAAGTTCCGGTGTCTAGCGGGCCTCCTCCGATTACCACTAGATGTGGGCATTTCCCATCCACTGTGGGCACCTGTTAGCCAGGTGACCAGGCTGTTGACATTGGAAACAGACTAGGGGGGTGTGCACTGAATGGGACTTTGAGGTCGTACGAGACACCTCCATGGCCTCAGGAGGCTCGAACGCCCGATCGGAGGGTTCCAGAGGTTTAGAGAAGGATGGGGCCAACCTAAACCTTGGTCTGGACTGGGAGCGCTCCAACCTTCACTCCATGAAGCGGAGGTCAATGCGGGTGGAGATGGTGATAAGCTCCTCCAGAGTAACAGGAACCTCCCTGGTGGCCAGAGCATCCTTGACATGTTCTGCCAAACCTCTCCAGAACACTGGTGTAAGCACCTTGTCCGGCCATTCCAGTTCGGAGGCCAGTGTCCGGAACCGGATGGCATAATGGCTGACTGTGGAGGGTCCCTGCGCCAATGTCAACAACTGGAGAGCGGTATTGTGTGTGACCCATGGCCCCAGAAAGACATGTTTCAGGGAGACCAGGAACTGGGAGGCACTCTGAACCACGGGGTCACCACGCTCCCACAGTGGAGTGGCCCACTCCAGAGCCCTGCCCAACAGGAGGGAGATAATAAATCCCACCTTAACCTGCTCTGAGGGGAATCACGTAGCCAGCAGCTCAAGCTGAATAGAGCACTGGCTCACGAAACCCCTACAGGAGAATTTTTCGGGCAACGGGAGCCAGGACAAAGTCGGGGCAGGAATGGACGTGGAGGCGCAAGAGGCTGCCCCTGCAGCTGCCTGAACAGCGACTGCAGTAACATCCGCAGCTGAGGTTGACCGCTCGAGAGCTGCCAACCTGCCCTCCAGCTGCTGGATATATCTCTGCAGAAGCTGATCTTCCATCATTGCTAGCCAGACCCTGGTGCTATGATAATGTTAGGGTTTGTGGATTGCATCAAATATAAATTATGAAAAGTTGCTATCACAACCCGGGGTCCACCGTGCAAAGATGGTATACTACTGCCATACAACAATGGACAGCGAGTAGTAAAATGCTCGCTTGACACCGACGGGTAACCACTGACTCGGTGTGATAGGAAACGGGCTCTGTTACTGCACAGAGTCTGCATGAAACCAATGCTGGAGCCTGTTAAACCTCACAGGCTACGGCTAGAGGAGCGCTAATGTGAGGTCACAGGACACTGCTTCTAAGACACGAGAAGTGTGCCCCTCTAGACCCACTAGCACCTGGAACCGCTACTGCGGGGCAAGGGAAAGTTCCCCAGGAACGCTGTGCCCTGTTAAACATCACAGGGCACAGCAAGTATTAGCCTACTGCTCTGAGCGGTACTGCGTCTCGCCACTAACCAGCCTGAGCTTAGTGCTGGAAAGCACACTATCTGTGCACGGCGCCGTAAAGACAGACGCTGCAACATATGCGGTACTGTGATGCTTGTGCTGACTGGCGCCCACTGGCGCTAATGGATGAGTGAGCTGAATGCACTGCAGCGCTAGGCAGTACCAGTACTAAGTGCTGACTCTAACCTCTAAACCCTACTAACATGCGTATCAAAGGGAAGGGGTTTCATAATGAGTCACCTGTCTCATACATCCATCATCACACACACCACTATAAACATAAGAACTAATGTCTATCATAGCGCATCGCGGGGTGGCCATGCGAGGCTTTTGTAGCCACAACCTTCTGGGACCTTCCTGATGATCCAATCAAAGCAGAAGTAGGACCTGAGCATGTGACCTCCGATCTCCAATGAGAGATCGTCCCACGGGCATGGCTCAGTGGACTGAAAGGAGAACTTAGTCACTGGAGTTGCTCGCTGCTGACCAGCATGCTTTGCTAAAGCTGGACCAGAGGTGGCAGCAACAACCAAACCCACAATGCTAGTCTGAGCAGAGTGCAGGGATCGACAAGTCTGCTGAGCAGCCTTCTCTGCAGCCGGCGAGGAATGGGAGACCGCCAAAGGCAAGGTTCGGGATTACTGGCAATTCAATTGAATGCCTGTCATGCAATACTACGTTAGCTCTATAGGGGCCACTGAAGGTAATCTGTCTTCCTAGCTGCAGCTTCCTCAAGCAAATTCAGCTGATCATCACAGAGGGTATATTTCCTGAATAGCTTAGTATTTCAGATGCATTGCTACAAATTATTAGTCTTTGCTTCTTTAAGGCTAATATATGCCTTTATTAAGTCTCATGTCTTATATGAAAATAAGAGAATTTTGACAATAGAGTAATCTAGGTACCCAATTCTTTAGGTATGAGAATAAAAGAGAACTTCAATTCTATCCAAAATTGCATTAGCAAAATAGTTATAATTATTGAGTTGAGTGAGCGTAAATAATTTATTTTTGCACTGACTTTTTGCGCATTTTTCCACCATTCAGCCTTCATTACAGTAAAGGAGAGGGCATACTGATGGCAAAGATTAGTGAGAATTGTATGGAACAAACATATTAAAATATCAATAATAGCACCTACTATTCCATGACAAGAATGATGTCATTCCGAGACTCGAACGCATCATATAATTGGATGAGGTTCGTGTGATTCAGCTGGTTCATGACTTGTATCTCGTTTTTCACTTCTTCCTGTAAATAAAGGTTACATTTTCTTTAATACCACTGCTGTCATCTTAAACATTGTGGTCATGCGGAAAGTGAAAAGCTACAAAGGTATTTCTTGTTCAACAACTTCTTGGTCGGTGAATACAAGCAGCAATCTTTTCCATATAATGTTGCCAATTTTATATCATATGGATTTCTAGGCATACAAATTGGAGACATATATTATATAAACTTTCATATGTCTTGGAAGAAAAAAAAACCCTGCCACAAGTTGGCCGGTTGCCATTTCATGCATCATTCCAGGTCAGGTCTTATACATGATATGGAAAATTCACATAAAAGAAATGTTCATAAACTTATTTCTAAAGATTTTCATTGGTCCAATTCATCCTTCAATTTTTTTAAGTTACCTTTCTTTTATTTTTTGTCTTGTGGTCTTCAATTTAATTTTTGTGGCAAATTCCTCAAAATGTGGTTCATGAATTTTGCACAAAATAAAAACAGCTCTTCATTTTTGCCTTTTTATTTTTTAGACTATTTTGGCGCAAAAAGTCAAATGTTCAGCTTCAAATGTTTCAAAAAAGTTGAGGATCAATTTGGACGGACATAAAAACAATCCAGAGGGACACATTTCTACAAAAAAGTTTTGTGACATTTTAGAGTCGCAATTGATGCATTAGCCAAAAACAGCTGGAAATCCTAAACTCTGCCCACAATGAAGAATATTAAAAACATAACTGGTGAACACATCAAAAATAAACCCCCCAAAAGGCACAATTTTAAAAAATATTAAAATGCAAATGAAAAACAGGAGAAAAACAAAAAAAGCTAGAAATTACATCAATAAATCAGGCCCATTATTTTATTTCTGAAGTCTGGTAATCCGTCACTTGTACACAGAAGCAGGCTTTGGTTTTAATATTGGACATTTATTCTAAATCCCTTACTGTTAACCCTTTAAAGACTAGGCAATTTTTTTGTCCCCCTTCTTCCAAGAGCCTTTCTTCTTTCCTCCTCTTTATCAAAGAGCCATAATTATTTTTATATTTACATCAACATAGCCATATGATATCTTGATTTTTTCAAGAAAGAGTAGTTTTTAATAGTTTTTCATTATACCTTATAATGTAATGAAAAATGTGCAAAAAATTTCAAGTGCTGTGAAATGGTGAAAAAAAGCAATTCCCTTAATCTCTGGGATTTTGTTTTCTGGCAGTCATTATCCAGTAAAAATGATCTAGCAATGCGATTATGGAGATACTAAAAGTATAATTATGTATTTTTGGATACGTAAGTGGTAAAAAAAAATTCAGAAATTTGTAAAAGAAGAATAAATTGGTGTGTGTTGTCATTTTCTGACACCGGTAACTTTTTTTATATCCACATGTGTGGACATGTATGAGAGCTTGTTAATTTAGACGGCGAGCTGATAGGTAAACTTTGGCTACACGTGACATTTGATCGGGTTTTTATTGCATTTCTAGAGGGGCTTGCAGCTTTGGTGTTTTGAACTTTTACCAGTTTCAGTGTTTATTCTATAGGATAAATATTTTTATATTACATCAGTTTAAACAATTCTGTTCGTAGTAATACTAAATATGTTATTTTTTTGTTTTTACATGTTGCTATTTATGTTTGGGAGGGAAAAGGAAGGTAATTTTACACATTAATAATTTTGAGTGTTGTCCTATATTTTTTTAAAATATTTTTTATTCTTTTTTCATTTTTAATTAATCCTGGTAGGGGACTGGAACCTGTAATCTCTTGACATCAGAGTGTAGACTAATGTTTTACGCACATCCATAGACTTGTATCGGTGCGCATAAACAGATTTGCGGAACCACTTGCAGCATACTGCAATTTTTTTCTCATGCCGAATCGGCATAAGAAAAAAAAGCTGATCAGCACTGCCCAATGGTATAACATGCACTCCCATGAGAGTGCCCCTACTGTGAGGCGCTGGCTATATAACACAACCAGTACTTGTGCTGCATGGAGTGGGCATAGCTCCAGAGCCAGCTAGGCAACTATACTTGTAGACATGTTTAAGATTAGTTTTCAACTCTTACAGTTGAAATACCATGACATGACAAACGCACAAAGACTTCATGGCATTGCACTAGTATGGTGGCATGGCCACTGCTGTACAGACTACAATGGCTGCTGTATTTAAGGATATCACCTCTCCTTAAAGCAATACTTCTAGGGAAGAACAATCCAAATACATACAGCTTCCGAGTGTTATAACATTACATGTAACACATAAAGGATAATTACAGGTTCATGTACCCTCTTTAGTTTCTTTTTTACACACCATGGCATAATTTGTTAATGTCACACAGTTAGAACCGTCACAAACCTTTTCCTTATGTCCTTTGACCTTGATGATTTTTGCTGCCAGGTTAAGTCCTGTGGATTTCTCTACACATCTGTGTACTTGACCAAACCTCCCACTGTAAATAAAAGCAGCAATTTATATTAATAATAGAAAAAATAAAGAAGAAACTACAATTACTGAAACCCTTCATACTACATCTAAATATGAATTATGAGCATTTCATAAATATAAAACACAGCTGGATAGGGACTTACCCACCAAGTACCTGAGTCTTCTCCACCATGTAAAAGTTATTAATTTGAGCATGTTTGGCTGAAACAATTCTGTGATCAAAAGGGGCTGGAGGTGGAGGGGTGACATCTATAAAGGGGTTGAAAAGCAAATAGAAGGTTAAATCTAAAGGGGAGAAGAGTAAAGAAACTGTAGCATTTTATAACATGGTCATATGCATCACCACTATAATAGCTGGAAGTTAGTGTTTTGGGGGGTGACAGGTTCCTTTTAGGCTATGTTCCCACATGTGGAATTCCCGCGGATTTTATGCATTTTTGCCGCAAAAACGCATAAAATAAGCAACCCATTGTATTCAAAGGCATTCCGCACATGCTGTGCTAATGCTGCGTATTTTTCCACGGCAGAATTGCATCGTGAACAAATACACAGCATGCTCATTCTTTTTGTGGAATCACGGGAATTCCACACACATAGGAATGCATTGTTCCGCTTACTTTCCGGATGTGGCTATGCCCACCATGTGCAAAGAAAGCGGAAAATGGGCAGATGGTACCCATGGTCTGGACGAGAGGAGAGGAGACTGTCCTCCAGGCCCTGGGTACCATATCCCTGTAAAAAAAAGAATTAAAATAAAAAATCGTGATATTCTCACCTTCTGGCGGCCCCTGCAGCCTTCCCGTTGCTCCCAGTAGCTCCCATTCCCAGTGATGCTTTGCGACAATGACCTGTGATGACATAGCGGTCTCACGAGATGCTACGTCATCTGGGGTCATTGTCGCAAGGCATCACTGGGAACGGGACTCGCTGGAAGCATCGCGAGGATCGTGAAGGCTGCGGGGACCGCTGGAAGGTGAGAATATCATTATTTTTTTATTATTTTTAAAATTATATCTTTTACTACTGATGCTGCATAGGCAGCCTCAATGGTAAAAAGTTGCTCACACTTGTCAAACACTATGTTTGACGAGTGTGACCAACCTGTCAATCAGTTTTCCAAGCAATGCTACAGATTGCTTGGAAAACGCTAGTATTCTGCAAGCTAATTAAGTTTGCAAAATGCTAGTTTTTCGCGGGAATTACGCATGCGGATTTCTCACGGATTTCCCAAGGCAGAGAGTTGAGGAATTGCCACGGCAATTCCGCACATGGGAACATATCCTTAGGGTTTGCTCACAGTGGCGTATAAATAATCAGTTCCATTCTCATTCAGAAGATTGTCACTCGTGTGCTGTCCGTATGCAAACCTTTTTTTTTACTCCACAGCCATGTAGCTGTGTATCTGTAAACTTCAGATGCTAGACTACTGTTTGTATGGCATGCAATTTATTTTCACACTATCCAATTTTGGAGTGAAATAATGTGACTTTTTCCTCACATCGAATACAGCTGAGAAATAATATGCAGATCTGCACTGCCTTAATGAATAACATTGGTCCGAGAGCAATCCAATTTTTTTTTTTCGGATTTCACACTTCTGATTTATGCGCCAGTGTGAGCGAACACTTAGACAGGACCTGTAGGCCGACGTGAAATATCCATGATGCCTGCAATCCCCTTTGATATAGGATGGAATATTCTTAAACTGCTTTCCGACATCCGGCATAATAGTACACCGATGTCGGACTCCCTCCCTTTGAAGTCGGCTACGGCGGTGAGTCCACATCTTTCCCCTTTCCCGGGACATGTCAGCTGTTTTGAACAGCTGACATGTGCCCACAATAGCCGCGGGTGTATTCACGATCCACCCATGGCTATTAATTAGTTAAATGCCACTGTCAAACGCTGACACTGGCATTTAAATGACACTTCGGGCAATTGCGCTGGAAATATGTGGGTCACTGATGTGTCGGCATGACAACTGGACTCCTGGAGTCCTCTATGGTTGTCAGTGCCGGATTGCTGTGAGCGCCACCCAGTGGTCGGTGCTCATAGGATGTCAGCAATTGTACTATATAGAGGCGATCTGACCATCTCCTCTCTGTAGCAAAGCCGATCGATCTATGGCAGCTTCTAGTCTCCTATGGAGACTATTAAGCATGAAAAAAGTAAAAAAAGTGTTTCAAAATATTTAAAAAAATAAAGGTTCAAATCACCCCCCCTTTTGCCCCATTCAAAATAAACAATTAAAATAAAATCAAATATGCACATTAGTGATGAGCGAGTATACTCGTTACTTGAGATTTCACGAGCATACTCGGGTGATCTCCGAGTATTTGAATGTACTCGGAGATTTAGTTTCTGTTGCCGTAGCTGCATGATTTGCGGCTGTTAGACAGTCTGAATACATGTGGGGATTTCCTAACAAACAGGCAATCCCCACATGTATTCAGGCTGGCTAGCAGCTGCAAATCATGCAGCTACGGTGACAGAAACTAAATTTCCAAGCACATCCAAATACTGGGAGATCACCCGAGCATGCTCAGGATATCTCGAGTGACGAGTATACTCGCTCATCACTAACACGCATATTTGGTATCGCCGTGTTAAGAATCTTCTGATCTGTCAATAGAAAAAGGCTTAACCCGATCGCTGAACGGCGTAGTGAGAAAAAAGTCAAAACGCCAGAATTACATTTTTTTGGTTGCTGCAACATTGGATTAAAATGCAATAACAGGTGATCAAAAGTTTGTATCTGCACTAAAATGGTATAATTAAAAACATCAGCCCGGCATGCAAAAAATAAGCCCTCACCCAACCCAAGGTCACGAAAAATGGAGACGCTACGGGTATCGGAAAATGACACAATTTTTTTTTTTTAGCAAAGCTTGGAATTTTTTTCACCACTTAGATAAAAAAGAACCTAGACATATTTGGTGTCTATGAACTCATATTGACCTGGAGAATCATAATAGCAGGTCAGTTTTAGCATTTAGTGAACCAATAAAAAAAAAAAAAAAAGTGTGGGATTGCACTTTTTTGTAATTTTACCGCACTTGGCATTTATTTCCCATTTTCTAGTACACGACATGGTACAACCAATGGTGTCATCCAAGAGTACAACTCGTCCTGCAAAAAATAAGCCCTCACATGGCCATCCATATTGACGGAAAAATAAAAAAGCTATAGCTCTGGGCAGGAGTGGAGCAAAGAGCGAAAATGCAAAACCGAATAAAGCTCCGGGGGTTAAGGGGTTAAAGGTTCACTCTGTGCTGTTTCTCTCTCATGGAGAGTCTTATCACTGGGATCCACACTGATCATGATAATGAAGGTCCTGTCCTTCGATGCTGCAGTAAGACTGGTCACACATTTTACTCATTTATATAGCAACATTAAAGGCAATATGTCACCCCTCTTTTGAGATATCATATAATGATATCACTCAATTGTGTGTCACATAAGGATTCTCTTATTACTTTTGCTTCCCCCTGAACCCGCACCTTTCTTGCATAAATACCTTTTTTATATCGGTTCAGATGTATGTAAACTGCCGCTGTCCGGTCCACTGGGCGGGGCTTATTCAACTGCTCCCCCCTCCATGTCTTGCTCTATGCATTTCTTCTTGTGTAGAGCAAGACAGGGAGGGGGGAGCAGGTGAATAAGCCCCGCCCATCGGACCGGACCGTGGCAGTTTACATACATCTGAACCGATATAAAAAAGGTATTTATGCATGAAAGGTGCGGGGTCAGGGGGAAGCAAAAGTTCTAAGAGAATCCTTATGTGACACACAATTGAATGATATCATTATATGATATCTCTCATTATATGATATCTCCCAGCCAATGGGGCTCCCAATCTAAATTCCCTATTAGTATGTCTTTGGCATGTGGGAAGAACCTGGAGGAAACCCACAAACTCCTTAGAGATGTTGTCCTTGGTGGGGTTTGATCCAGGATCCCAGCATGTAAAGCAACAGTGCTAACCACTGAGCCACCTTATTCCTAAGAGAAAGATGGAGATGTACTTCCATCAGTCCTATGGATATTGAATGGAGTGACAGCATGCCTGACCAATTATATTGCTTTATTCAATTTTTCACCAAAGTAAGGAGAAATTTAGCCCCCAGTGATCAGACATGTACCTTTCATGGACACCTTTCATGGGGAAAACCCTTGAATCTCATTAGAAATTTGTAAATAAATTGACAAATAGGTTGATATTGTCACACTGTGAAGAGGTAATGG
>NW_027361830.1:7227500-7435000 GCF_039654945.1 Dendrobates tinctorius
TCAGAGAGGTTGTATCAACAGGATACAAAATAGAGTTCATTTCTCTTCCACGGGATCGTTTCTTACAATCCTGTCCGCCGAGGGATCCGGCCTTGGTCCCGGGGTTCGGTTCGGCCATCGCCTCTCTTCTCAGTTCCGGGGTGATTGTGCCCGTTCCCGAATCGGAACGCTTCACAGGGTTTTATTCAAACCTGTTTGTGGTGCCGAAAAAGGACGGGACAGTTCGACCCATCTTGGATCTCAAGTTACTCAACAAGAGAGTTCGCCTTCGCCACTTCCGGATGGAGTCAGATCGCTCGGTAATTGCTTCCATGGAGGAGCAGGAATTCATGGGTTCCATAGACATCCAAGATGCCTATCTACATGTGCCCATATTTCCCGGACATCAGAAGTTCCTGCGGTTTGCGATTCTTCACGAACATTACCAGTTCGTCGCGCTTCCTTTCGGGCTCGCCACCGCTCCCAGAGTCTTCACGAAGATTATGGCAGCGTTGATGGCCTTGTTGAGGATCAGAGGTCTCGTTCTTTTTCCGTACCTCGACGATATCCTGATCAAGGCTCCCTCCTTTCAACAGGCCCGCCTAAGTGTGGCGATCGTTCTAGACACCCTGTCCAGTTTTGGGTGGATCGTCAACCGGGAAAAGTCCTGTCTGGTCCCTACTCAACGCCTTGTGTTTCTGGGCCTTCTGTTCGACACTCGTCGGTCAAGGGTATTTCTCCCACAAGACAAGATTCTTTCCCTGCAGCAGGGCGTGCGATCATTACAGATCACACGATTTCCATCCCTCAGGACAGCCATGAGGGTCCTGGGGAAGATGGTGGCGGCGATAGAGGCAGTTCCCTTTGCCCAATTTCACGCCAGGCCACTCCAGCAGGCCATTTTGTCCAGGTGGAACAGGTCGGCTCTGTCACTGGATCGTCCGGTTCGCCTTTCCTGCCGGATCAGGCGGTCTCTCAACTGGTGGTTGACGTCTCCCCTCATTCTCTTGGGGCGGTCTTTTCTTCCCGTTCACTGGCAGATTGTCACTAGGGACGCCAGCCTCATCGGCTGGGGTGCAGTGTTCCGCAATCACTGTTCAGGGTTGATGGTCGACTCAGGAATCAGCTCTGCAGATCAATGTCCTAGAGATACGGGCGATCCATCTAGCTCTCGTCCACTGGGAAAGGCGCCTCAAGGGCCTGCCTGTCAGGATTCAGACAGACAATGCCACAGCGGTGGCGTATATCAACCGCCAAGGGGGGACACGGAGTGTCTCAGCCCTGGCGAAAGTGTCCAGAATTCTTCAATGGGCAGAGACCTTTGTTCCAACGATTTCCGAGGTTCACATTCCCGGCGTGGACAACTGGGCCGCCGATTTCCTCAGCCGCGAGGGTCTCGCGGCAGGGGAATGGTCCCTACATCCGGAGGTGTTTCATCTGCTCTGCCGTCGGTGGGGAACCCCGGATGTAGACCTCATGGCATCTCGCCTCAACAGGAAAGTCCCACAATTCGTGTCCAGTTCTCGGGACCCTCTGGCAGTGGGCGCCGACGCTCTGGCCGTCCCTTGGTCACAGTTCGTGCTCCCCTACCTGTTCCCTCCTCTGCCTCTTCTTCCCAAGTTGTTGAAGAAAATCAAAGCAGAGGGGATTCCAGTCATCCTCATCACCCCGAATTGGCCCAGAAGGTCTTGATTCGCAGACATTGTCAACCTTCTCGCGGACGCCCCCTGGAAGCTTCCCGACAGGCAGATCTGCTGTCTCAAGGCCCGATTTGCCACCCCAATTCTCGGTCGCTCAATTTAACGGCGTGGCTGTTGAGACCGAGGTTTTGAGACAGGCAGGATTCTCTGATCGGGTAATTCATACCATGATCCGCGCCAGAAAGCCTTCTTCTTCGAAGATCTATTACCGTACTTGGAAAGCCTATTTCTCCTGGTGTGAGGCCAATGACATCGCGCCCTTGGTTTTTTTCGCTCCCTTCTATTCTGGCGTTTCTTCAGGCAGGGCTGGATGCGGGGCTTGCTCTCAGTTCCTTGAAGGGTCAAGTTTCGGCACTGTCCATTTTATTTCAGAAAACGGGTCAAAACCTTCCTCCAGGGTGTGGCTCACACGGTTCCTCCGTACCGAGCTCCCGTGGATCCGTGGGATCTTAATTTGGTTCTTCAGGTTCTGCAGGGTCCTCCTTTTGAACCTCTCAGGGACGTTTCCCTTTCCCTCCTTTCTTGGAAAGTGGCCTTTCTGGTGGCCATTACCTCCATCCGGCGCGTGTCGGAATTAGCGGCACTTTCTTGCCGCTCTCTTTTTTTGGTCCTTCATCAGGACAAGGTAGTTCTGCGGCCTCCGCCCTCTTTTCTTCCGAAGGTGGTATCTTCGTTTCACCTCAATGAGGATATTGTTCTGCCATCCTTCTGCCCGAGCCCAGCTCAACCTCGGGAGCGGTCTTTGAACAAGCTGGACCTAGTCAGGGCATTGAGAGTCTATCTAGCCTGGACGACTTCCTTGCGGAAGTCAGACTCTCTGTTCATCACCCAGCCTCAAAGGCCACTATTGCGCGCTGGATCAGATCGGCAATTTTGGAGGCATACCGGGTCAAGCATCGAGTGGCCCCTCCAGGGATCAGAGCGCACTCTACCCGGGCGGTGGGTGCCTCCTGGGCGGTGCGCCACAGAGCTTCCGCGCTGCAGCTTTGCAAGGCTGCAACGTGGTCATCGGTTCACACCTTTGTGAAATTCTACAGGGTCCACACCTACGCTTCGGCGGACGCCAGCCTAGGTAGAAGGATTCTGCAGGCTGCGGTGGCGAGTCCACTGGCCTGATGGAAGTTTGTTTCCCACCCCAGGGACTGCTTTGGGACGTCCCATGGTCTCTGTGTCCCCCAATAAGGCGAACGAGAAAACAGGATTTTTTGGGTTGCTTACCGTAAAATCTGTTTCTCGGAGCCTTCATTGGGGGACACAGCACCCTCCCATGTTCTACAACTCCTGTTCTTATGTTTGTCGGTTTGTTACAGTTGAGTTGTTTGTTCTGTTTTCAATCTATTCTGTTACTTCTCCTACTGCTTTCTCACTAACTGAGGAACTTCCTGCCGGTCGGTGGGGTGTACACTGCGGAGGAGGAGCTAACCTTTTTTTGTGCATAGTGTCATCCTCCTAGTGGCAGCAGCATACACCCATGGTCTCTGTGTCCCCCAATGAAGGCTCCCAGAAACAGATTTTACGGTAAGCAACCCAAAAAATCCTGTTTTACTTGTGCTCCCATGATTCGTATTGTTTGTGCTTCTGACATTTTATTTTTATTTTTTTTAATTTTATGAACATAAAAATTTGTATATTCATTGCTTTTCTTGACCTTCGCCGGTTTATTTTACAATTGTTATAATGCGAGTGTCCATTTATGTGCAGGTGCTATTGTCATGGAAAAACCAAATGTGAAGTGGAATGATGTTGCTGGACTGGAAGGTGCCAAAGAGGCACTGAAAGAAGCTGTAATTTTACCAATCAAATTTCCTCATTTGTTTACAGGTAAATACATTTATGCCAGCACTATTTCATTTTCATGACATTTTAGTTGAAACTCCTCCGACAAAGATGGTTCACATATGAGCCCCACTGGCTCCATGTATGATGCTTTGTTTAGTAGTGTTAGACTATGTTCACACATTGCGTTCTTTCAACAAAGTCTGAGTTTTCAGCAGTCTCATGTACACACAGGTTTTGTTTTTTTTTGTTTTTTTTTTTCTTTCCCTTACAGATTTGGAAAATTGCAGTGTTTTTGCAAACTACAGCATGTAATTTCTTTCAGTGTATTTGCGGTGTTTTTTTTCACCCATGGGAAAGAAACAATGGGTAAGTGCAAAAACGCAGTCATCAGGTTTTAGTGCAAAAACCTAGGGATTTTAATTCATGCTTTTTTGGGGGTGCCACTAAACTTTATCAACATGCAAAATCTGCTTTTTTTTGTAAGCAGCTTGTTTACTGCCAAGAGAGCAGGGTTTGCCTGCAGAAAAAAACGCAACGTGTGAACTTTGCCTATGTGCAAACATTAAGTATTAGTGCAGAAATTTCTCCACCATTTCTACATCTGTTGGAAGAAAAAAGGCTGCCTAAAATATTCATTTTTGGTGTAGATGTATCCCAACTGACGTATGAGTGAAATCTGTAGCAAAAACACTGAAAGAATTGACATGCTGCAGATTTAAGTTTGCAAGTCAAAAATAAGCAACATGTGCATGACACTTCAGGGTTCTCAGGTTTTGTGACCAATCTGCTTAAAAATGCAACAAATATTCAATTCAGTGTGTGCACAGGCCCATGGGTGGCAAGTAATCCAATATATGAATGTGTAATTATGTGCTGCAATATAGAAAAATATTCAGAATTGAGCGTCCTCAATTCTTCACATGCTGCAACATAAAAATCTGAAATTACTCACAAATGCCAAAAATTCATCTGATAAGAACAAAAGGTTCAGATCCTACTAGATAAATTGTTCTTGCATCTTTTCCAGGCAAGAGAACTCCCTGGCGAGGAATTCTTCTTTTTGGACCACCAGGAACAGGGAAGTCCTACTTGGCTAAGGCTGTGGCTACAGAGGCAAACAACTCCACATTCTTTTCAATATCTTCCTCAGATCTGGTTTCCAAATGGCTGGGAGAAAGTGAAAAGTGAGTAAATCTGATAATCACCTTGTACTCCAAATATGTATTAACACTTTTCCATGAGGATTTCAGCATATATTCCATCTGTATGCCCAGATAAAAAGGGGCCACATATTGTCTGCTATTGATGTAAATAGGGAATTCATTAATTGACATGTCAGTGGGTAGCAATATGTGTATTGAACAAGGCAGTTCAGATTCTAAATCCATGTCATAAGCTAGAAGATCAGCTTTTAAATTTTGCAATGGATTTGCGGCAGCCACACATTGTATTTTTCCTTGATGTGGGAAACCTGCACTGCTTAAAGGGAATCTGTCACTAGGTTTTTTCAATGTAATCTGAGAGCAGTATGATGTAGAGCTTGAGACACTGATCACAGCAATACATCACTTACTGGGCTGCTTTTGATACAATCAGTTTTCTATGCTGCAGATCTATCTGTATCAGAATGCTGTGCCCTTTAATAGGCAGCTTTCTGTGTACACTATACATTGATAGAAAGCTGATAATCAATGGTGGGTATGGGGTAACAAAGAGCAATTGACTAGGAGACACAAGACACCTAGTCCTGTAATGAACTCTTGCTGATAAAACACTGATTTTATAGACACAACACACAGTCTAGTAAGTGACACATCGCTGGAATCATGGTCTCTGTTCCTACGTTATACTGATCTCAAATTACATGATAAAACCTGAACACCCTTTAAAGTGCATCAACACTTTCTTTAACAATTTTTGCCAGAGCTGTATATAAAAAAAAAAAAGTAAGAGACCACTGCACAGTTTTATAAAAAGCAGCTTCTCTACATGTGTGACAGCCATTCCATTCCAGTGTCAGTTGAATTCCAACCAGAGTACACTTCATTCTACTTAATGTGCTTCTGATTAGGTGATCACCTGACCCAAATCTTATTTAATGAAGGAAAGTAAAAAACCCCTGCCGTGATGTTCACAATCCTTTTGCAATAGGACAAGTTGAATGGCAAAACAAGTGCTAGTAATATAGTAACAGGAATGGAAAAATAACTTTTAACCATGCCCAAGGAGTTGAAAAGAAAAGTCTTGAGTGAGGAAAAGAAGGGCTGAATTCTAGCTTCACTAGCAGGTACAAGTGAGCATCATTTTGCCTTCATTTTTAAAATATCTAAGATGGCAGTCCATTAGAACAAGGTGAAGCGGTAGATATTGGGGGACAACAAAGCTACAGACCGGCAGAGGGTGAAAACAACTCTCCACTGACCGGTATGACCGTCATCTTATTCGAATGTCACTCAGCAACCGCAGGATGACATCAAGTGACCTACAAAAGGAATGGCAAATGGC
Source organism: Dendrobates tinctorius (assembly GCF_039654945.1). Taxonomy (NCBI): domain Eukaryota; kingdom Metazoa; phylum Chordata; class Amphibia; order Anura; family Dendrobatidae; genus Dendrobates; species Dendrobates tinctorius. The sequence continues at coordinate 7,233,464 of NW_027361830.1, forward strand.
AGCTGGGGTGAAGTGCACGGCAAGAACAGTTCGTAACAGGCTCCTAGATGCAGGGCCCAAGTCATGTAAAGCTAGAAAAAAGCCTTTCATCAATGAGAAGCAAAGGAGAGCCAGGCTGAAGTTTGCCAAAGAGACTGGAGTAATGTAATCTTCACTGAGTCTAATTTTCAGCTTTGCCCAACACCTGGTCGTCTGATGGTTAGACGGAGACCTGGAGAGGCATACAAGCCACAGTGTCTTGCACCCACCGTGAAATTTTATGGAGGATCGGTGTTTATCTGGGGATGCTTCAGCAAGGCTGGAATTGGCCAGGTTAATCTTTGCGAAGGACTTATGAATCAAGCCGCATACAAGGTTATCCTGGAAAAACAGTTGATTCCTTCTGCTCAGGCAATGTTCTCCAGCAGGACAATGCACCATACCACACAGCTAGGTCAATCAGTGTGTGTGGATGAAGGACCACCACATCAAAACCCTGTCATGGCCAGCTCAATCTCCAGACCTGAACCCCATTGAAAACCTCTAGAATGTAATCAAGAGGATGATGGATAGTCACAAGCCATCAAACACAGAAAAACTGCTTACATTTTTGTACCAGGAGTGGCATAAGGTCACCCAAAAGCAGTGTGAAAGACTGGAAGAAAGCATGCCAAGACGCATGAAAGCTGTGATTAACAATCATGGTTTTTTCCACAAAATATTGATTTCTGAATTCTTCCTGAGTTAAAGCATTAGTATCTTGTTTCTAAATGATTATGAACTTGTTTTCTTAGCATTATTTGAGGTCTGCAAGCACTGCATTTTTTTGTTCTTTTGATCATTTCTCATTTTCTGAAAATAAATGCAAAATTTAGTGCTTGGAAATTCGAAGACCTGTTGTCAGTAGTTTATAGAATAAAAGAACAATTTACATTTTACTCAAAAATATACCTAGAAAGAGAAAAATCGGACAAACTGAAAATTTTGCAGTGGTCTCTTAATTTTTGCCAGAGCTGTATATGCAATAATTGCATGAACACACTGCAGCTCTTGCGTGCACAGAATATTACGAGTTGCACACTTTTGACAAGTTTTTTGAGTGGTCAGGGAGAATCACACTTGTTTTTATTTAAATCTGTATGTATAGATATATCCTTATAATGTAGAGTCACATGTTAAAAAGGATTTATAAACTTTAAACATTGCTGATTATTGAGCTTGATGTGTATTACAGGTTAGTGAAGAATTTATTTCAGCTTGCCAGGGAACACAAGCCTTCAATCATCTTCATTGATGAAATTGATTCACTTTGTGGCTCCAGAAGTGAGAATGAAAGTGAGGCCGCCCGGAGGATTAAAACTGAATTCTTGGTCCAGATGCAAGGCAAGAGATGCTAATCAAGAGTTAGTTTTCCAGTGGGAATTTGAGAAAAATTATGGCTAATTTTCATTACTCATTATTTTTTTTTTTTTTTATTTTTTTTTTAGGTGTTGGTGTTGACAATGAAGGTATTTTAGTACTTGGAGCCACTAATATACCCTGGGTGCTGGATTCTGCAATTAGGAGACGGTATGCTAACTTTTGTTTCTAACAATGATTTTTAACTTGATTACCTACAAGTTTGCCTATGTGCTAGCTACTAATCCATAGAACAGAATGGAGGAAGGAAGGCTGAGCTTATTTTTTGGGTGCAATCAAGAAGGTTCACAGTCAATAAGGTTAAGCAAAATGATTAATGGTATAACTGTTTGAAAAATTGATTTAATTTTATCCGTTACAAAACTTACAAACTATGCTTTATGTAGCCTCACACACGTCTTGTCCTGATATAGTGAAATAGCGAAAGATGAAAATAACAATGGCAGATTACTCCTCCAATACTATTTCACATTAATTACGGTAAATGCTACCATATGCACATAATTGAAAATGAGACCAACAAGTACAGTGACAAGTAAAAATAAAAAAAATCCAAATTGCACCACTTTTCCACCATTAAAATCAATTTTTTTAAACATATACTTTTGGAATTGCTCAGAAAAGTCCAATCTATGAAAATAAAATAAATAATTAACCCCATCGGCAAACACTGTAAATGGAAAAAATTCAAGAATGCCAAAATCAACTTTTTTGGCCACTGTAATACCACAAAAATGATGCAACAAGTGATCTAATACATTATGTCTATCCCAAAATGGAATGGAATAAATTAAAGCGTCGTCTCGCCCCGCAGAAAGTAAGCAGTCACTGAGTTCCATCGGCCGAAAAATGAAAATGTTACAGATCCTGGAAAGTGGTGGCATAAACGCCACCATTGGGGGGGGGGGGGTAAAATTCAGGGGGCGGTTATTATTTTAGTGGTGAAAACAAAACAACGTATTTGGTATCGCCGTATGTCAGAAATACTTTTTTTTTTTTTTTTTTTCCCCACAGTTTCTCCCCACTTGGAATTTTTTTCCAATTTTCCAGTTCACTATGTTGTAAAACAAATTGTCATTCAAAAAAAAGAAAAAAAAAAAAACCAAGCCCTTAAATATCTATATGGACAAAAAAATAAAAATGTTAATGATTTGAGAAGAATGGGAGGAAGAAAGAAAAACTGAAATTTTCCATGTCGTAAAAGGTTATTCCTACCTCCAGTCACTGCTGAAACTAAAATATCTTTTTGTCTATGGGCCGGCGACAAGAGGTGGATACTCTGAAAATAGCCAAATTGTATACGCGGTTTGCATAATTTCCACTCGCTTTTGTAGGACAGCCTGCTTGGCTATCTTTTTTGGTGCATAGACATAGTAATTCATGGCTAAGAACGAAATATCTGAGATTGAGCCAATTTTTGCTTAAAAAGGTATTTCAATCCTTGATGGGTTAAATTAAACCTGACCAAACACATAAGAATCAGTGTGATAACTGTACAATAACTGGGCACATTGGAAGACAGGAAGAAGTATTTTGGTTGATTATGTTTGCGCAATTTGCTAAATAATGTTTATCATTCTACAGATTTGAAAAGCGAATTTATATTCCTTTACCAGAAGCACATGCCCGGACAGATATGTTTAAACTCCATCTTGGAACAACTCCACACAGTCTTACGGATGCAGACTTTAGAGATCTTGGAAAAAGAACAAATGGGTATTCTGGTGCAGACATTAGCATCATTGTACGGGATGCCTTAATGCAACCGGTCAGAAAAGTTCAGTCCGCTACCCACTTTAAAAAGGTATGCTTCTGTTCATTTTATAATTAATTGCTATTATTATACATTACTACCTCTCGCTTTTTACCCCCCCTGTAAACCTCCCCTCCAGGGAGTTCCCTAAGTTTTCTTCTTCTCATGATTGTATATACTGTTGTGGGCTGTCAATTCTAACCAACTGGGCACCAGATATGCCACATTAATCTTTGCACTGCCCTATTAAACACTCCATCACCAGGGTTACAGTGCTTAATGTCTGGTCAGCTCTGTATTCCAGGCATTAGCTAGGCTAGCTAATTATGTGACAATGTTATGTAAAAGCAGTAAAAAGCATATGGCCCAATGGCCTAACTTTAAATATGTAAAAACAAAGGATAAAAAACAATCGCATAAAATATATGTATGATGCAAACAAAAGTGCCCCCAAATACAGTATAATACCCTCACAGTACCGTCCACACGCACAGTATGATGACCCTACTGTACCCCCTCCCTCCATTCCCCCGGCAAAGAATGGTGACCTCATCACAGTATGATTCTCCAACTTTAATCCCCGCACAGTCCTCGATATAGTATAATGGCTGAAAAAGTGCTCCGTACAGTATAAGGGGCCGCACGTAGTGCTCCATACAGTATAACTGGGCCCTGCATTGCCTTCCTTACAGTATGAGCCCACACATTGTTCCATGCAGTGTAATGGCCACAAAATGTGGCCCATCCAGTATAATGGGCACCACCTAGTTCTCCATACAGAATATCAGGGCCCTGTATTTCCTTCCCTACAGCATATTGGTCCCATTTGGTGCTTCATACAGTATAATGGGCCCCACATAGTGCTCCATACAGTATAATGACCCGCATAGTTCTCCATACAGTATACTAGGCCACACACAGAAAATAATAAATACTCCCCTCTGCCCTTACCCTCGTTGCTTCAGTCTCTTCATGGTGTCTTCGGATGTTCTGCAATCTCGTTACAGCGGGCATGTTGTAATGACGTCAGAGGTGCAATGCATTATCGCTTTAAATTCTGTCGGCCTCTAAGATGCCGATATAGTGGAAAATGCGATGCCAAGTAGGTGACTCGCCTGTCTTCGTGGACCAAATATACTCACCCTGCGGGACAGATTTGGCCCACGGGGTCAGAGTTTTACCCGGGAAACTGAGCGCAGTGGTGGAACGGGGACAGGTGAATATGGCATGGCTCACCCTCCCCCCAGTCCTACTCACCCTCCTGGTGTCTGCATATTCGGCTCTGCTACATCTCAGTCACGGCATCTGCATCTCTCTTCCTGTCGTCTTCCTGTGTGGTCATGTGACACCGCTCATTAAAGTAATGAATATGCACTCCACCCCTATGGGAGTCGAGACGCATCCATATTCATTACTTTAATGAGCGAGGTCACATGACTGCACAGGAAGAGAGATGCAGACGCCTGGACTAAGATGTAGCAGAGCCTAATATGCAGACGCCAGGAGGGTGAGTAGGACTGAGTATGATGTCTTCTGCTCCCCCGCTAGCTTTCTGGCGTATGACTCATGTATAAATCTGAGAGGGGCGTTTTAGCACAAAAAAAGTGCTGAAAATCTCTGCTTATATACGGTAGTAAAGGATTCATTGGACAAAGTATGATCTAATGTCCAATAAAGAAACATGTTCTGCGTATCGCTGCAGGTATGTTTTGTGCGCATTTGTTTGTGTAGGATTTCATTTTTATTTATTTTCAACCGTAACAGGTTCAAGGTAAATCCCCACTCGATCCTAATGTAATTTGCAATGATTTACTTACTCCATGTTCTCCCGGAGATCCTAATGCCATTGAAATGACATGGGTGGACGTTCCTGGAAATAAGTTATTGGAGCCAGTTGTAAGCATGGTAAGTTCTATTTAGCACCTATATAAAGTGTAGAGCTACAGTAGTAGCAGAAGAAATTCTGCTGATGATTTTTTTTTTGCATTTTTTTTTTTTTTTTTTTTTTTAAACCAACTCTGACAAAATGTTTTCTATAGTGACTCTTGCTTTTAGACACTCTCAATAGAATATTTTGTATTTTTTTGCTTTAGTTATTTCCTCTCCTAATTTTTCAATTGACCTAGCCATATTAAGGCTTATTTTTTGCATGATGCATTGTAGTTTTGAATAACACTATTCATATTAATATACAGTATACCGATAATGGGATAAAGATTCCAAGTGAGGGCGAATTGAAAAAAATGTCTGCGTTTTTGAGGATTTGTTTTTACCATATTCACCATGTGGTAAAAGTAACTTTTTAAAATCTTACTAAAAGTAGAATAAAGTTATGTTGGTCCAATATTTACAGTAATGTGTTTTTTTGTTTTTTTTTGTTTTACTACCAACGAAAAAGTAGCCACGGTCACCATATTCTGAGGGACATGCCTAACTTTTTTTTTTTTTTGTTTTGTTTTTCAGCTTAAGAGTTGTGTTTGAGGGTCAAGTTGTAGTTTTTCTTATTGCTACTATTTGATGTCCAGAATTTTTTTTATCTCCTGTTATTTTTTTAATCTTGCTATGTATATTTTGGGGGAAAGGAGGGTAATTTCACACTTTAATTTTAGTTTCTTTTAATATCTTAACACTTCTCTATTAGCCCCTGGCTGGCATAGTAACCCATCAGCATCCAGAGATCACGCCATGGGGGAGGGGAAGGATGCACATTGGAAACTACTCCCCATTTTTTTTTTTTTTTTTCCTTCTCCCCGCACACATTCCCAACTTTTTAACCATTGTCACAGTTGACCATTGTGATGGCAGCGTGTTCTCCTGTGTGCCAGCTACATTATAAAGCCAATATACCCACTCTGTATTGAGCTACTGAGCGCCCCCTCCTTCCGATTACAGTTCTGCCATATATGTATGCCGTACATATCCAAGGCGTTGAAGGGGTTAGTCCAAAACTACACGTTAATTTTGATCCTAAATGTCTAATGTCATAATCTAACTTCTTTTCTACTATACTTTAATTAAAAACACTCACTACCATTCACTCGCTACACCAACTGCTTTCTTTTTTTTTAACTTCTGGTGTGATGGCATTTCATTTAAGAATCCACAGTACTTGCTAGGATACTTAAACGACATGTCATTGGGGAAGGGAACTACATTTACTGCTGCAGCTGCTTTCCCCACCTTGAAACAAAGCGTCATCAGTGACGTCGATTTCAGGGGCTGTGCCTAGTCTCTGCTCTACTGAGCTTGCATTTGTTTCTCAATTCAGATGCTCAATAGTTCCATGTGCGATAATCCTTTTTCAATGCTCAGTGATGGTGCGCTCCCTCACCGGCTCTTATGATAAGTGATGAACTGGCCAAGAGCATTGGGAAAGAGCAGGAGTAGCAGAGACCAGCCCTACCCCCCAGACTGTTTTGGGGGATGGGCCTGGTCTTTGCAGTCCATGGTCTCCTCAATATCTCCTTTACAATGCACACGGACAATGTGCTCATCACTTCTCATTAGCGCTGGCAGTGTCACGACGCTCATGGTCACTGTGCATTGAAAAGGAATATCACACAGTGAGCAGGGAGGTCGTACTGAGCATACGCTGGAATTAACAACTGCATGCTCAGTAGAGCAGTAATTAGCCCAACCCCTGAAACAGATCACTGCTGCTTCATTTCAGGGTAGGGAAAGCGGCTGCAGCACTGATCACAGCACCTTCTCCCGATGCTGCTTGAATATCCCAGCATGCACTGGTGGTTCTCAAACGAGATGTCCTAAAACAGGAAGTTTTTATAGAATGAACCTAGTTAGGGCAGAGAGGGAATGGTAGGGACTTTAAGGTTTATTAGAAAAGTGATTTAATTATTATATTAAATAGCCATTTAGAATTAAAATCAACATTAGTTTCGAACTACACCTTTAGCGATCATCAGCAACTACTTAATGTATATTCTGACCTCTTTAGTAATAACACTTTTTAGTTTGAGCAAATGTCGCCAAAATCTGCATGTAGTCTCAAGAATCTGAACGTCTCCCTTCTGGCCTGCCATCTAATAATTATGATTACCAGAATTTCTTTAGTCCATTTATCAAATGTAATATAACTAGTAATAAGAGAAAGTGAAATGTATCATTCTTTTAATATGAATCTTATATTAATATTATTAGTTTAATTGCTGTCGTTCAAAAGAAAATTATATTTCACATTTGCCGATCTCTAAATCCAGCCTTGGGGCCAGGTGGGGTAAGGGAACGCTTTCTAAATATACACCTGTTTTTATTTTCAGCCTGACATGCTTAGGTCACAAGCTCACACCAAACCGACTGTAAATGATCAGGATTTGGAGAAATTAAAGAAATTTACAGAAGACTTCGGACAGGAAGGTTAAGCAAACTGAAAAAAAGAAATGCAAGGTTGCCTTCAATAGCTTTCCCTATTAATAGATATCCCTATTTGTTACGGCACTACAGAATGATATGCCAGAAAAACTGTTCTCCCAAGTGATACTCTATGAACCGATCCTCTGTATTCTTCTGAATCATCTTATACCCTATGTATGGCAGACAATATCCAAACATTAGGACTTCTGTATGTAGTCTTCAGACTATAGGTCCACCTTACAGCTTTCTATAGCAAGCCCAGCTTTTGTATAATTGGAACGCATTATGCTGTAATAAGGATCTTGTCCGTTCAGCTGGTGGAGACAATTGGCACTTTTAAAGTCTGAATTTTACTGAACTTACTAATTTTTTTTTGTTGTTGTTTTGAAAAGCAGACAAATTTGATTTTGTGCACTCATTCCATTATTTAAGTACCATTTGTTAACAACTACCGTAACTGCAATATTTAAGTATTCCGTAGAATGTGGATATTTTTTTTCTAAGATTTATCAAATAAAAAAAATGCTTTTTAGTTCTCCAAATCACAGAATTTTTTGTATTTTTTTGAAAATACAATAATATATGAATGTATATACTTTGTGAAAGTTACTCTTATAGTCTTGAAAAAGTAGCGGCTTAGCTTGTTATACAGTTTGTGTGTGTATATATATATTTTTTTTACATTTCCAAGTATATACTCAAGTCAATCACATGCCATAATTACTGTGGTTTCACTGTCTAATTACAAAATGTATTTTACAATTGTCTTCCCCACCCCCATATAAAATTTCAGGACATAAGAACATTCCCGTTAATTTAAGGGTGTCTATCGTGAGGTATCTTGCACCTGTCCTACTCATCAGAGTGGTACATGTGCATATAAACATGTAGATATCTGTAGACATGTCATCAGTGCCGCTCATTTCCCAATTTGGAAATGAATGGCACTGGTCTAATTTTTTATTTGCAATTCCTATAGTGGTACTTGATGGGATTTTGTTGGGTGAAAGGGATTCCTATTTTCTATACTGTAGATGCCTTGCTTAAATACTCAACATAAAACGAATAAGAACACAGTAAACTTATGAATTCTGCAACATGACTGTATTCGGCAGTTTTGTAATATTAAATGACATTGTGCCTTGTAAGTAAAAGGGTTAAACAAATTTATTACAAAGCGCTCGTTCCTTGACTTTGTCTTATTTCAGCAGTCTCCTCTTGCAATACTATTATCAACAAGCATGTTAACAAATGGATGTTTCCTGTTTTTCGTTTTTTAATGTGTTTTTCTTTTGTGGCACTCATGGCAGTGGGATTTTTTTTTTTTTTTTTTGTTTATCTTTGTGTCCATTCTTTTATGTGGAATCATATGGCTGCTGAGTCTTCTTGTGCACTCAATAAAACTCTATTCTTTTCTGGACATGTGTATTTATTTTGCATTTGTATACAGAATTGCTGTTAACCCCTTAACGACCAGGCTAAATTTTTGAAATCTGACCAGTCACTCTATGTGGTACGCTTCAACGGATCCCAGTGATTCTGAAATGTGTTTTTTGGTCACACACTGTACTTCATAATAGTGGTAACATTTGTTCCATATGACTTGAGTATATTTGTAAATATATCGCAAATTTTTGAAAACTTTGCAATTTTCAATTCTTATGCTTTTAAACCAGAGTTATGTTACACAAAATAGATTATAAATTATCGTTCATTTACCACATGTCTACTTTACCTCTGCATCATTTTCGAAACACATTTTTTATTTTTTTTGTTAGGAAGTTAAAAGGGTTAAAAGTTGATTAGAAATTTCTCATTTTTCCAACAAAATCTATTTTTATTTTATTTTTTTTTTTTTAAGGTACCACATCACATTTGAAGTGACTTTGGGGGCCTATATGACAGAAAACACCCAAAAGTAACACTATTCTAAAAACTACACACCTCCACAGTACTCAAAACCGCATTCAAGAAGTTTACTAACCCTTCAGGTGCTTCACAGGAACTAAAGCAATATGGAAGGGAAGAACTAACATTTTATTTTTTTTCACTAAAACTTCACTTTAGCCCCAAATTATTTATTTTCACAAGGTTAACAGGAGAAAATGGACCCCGAAACTTGTGCAATTTCTCCTGAGTAGGCCGATACCCAATGTGGAGGAAAACTCATGTTTGGGTGCATGGCAGGGCTAGGAAGGGAAGTAGCATGGTTTGACTTTTGAAACACAAAAATGACTGGAAACGAGCGGAATGCCATGTTGCATTTGGAGAGCCTCTGACTTATCTAAACAGTGGAGTGTTAACACCCCCACACATGACCCCATTTTGGAAATTGGACCCCTCAAAGAATTTATCTAGATTTGTGGGGCACACCTCTAACCCCCAGGTGCTTCAAAGACGTTTGTAATGTAGAGCCGTGAAAATAAAAAAAAAAATATTTCCAAGACATCCCTCCTGACGCTACCATGGAGGTCGTTCTTATCCTTTCAGGGACAGGAAACACGAAAGTTTAAAAAGCTCTACCCATCCTCACCCTTTAGTATATTTCCTGTTCCTGTGAGGATATGCACGAGAGGAAGACTCAGAGTTACCTTCGGAGGTTGCCACAGGGGGCGCAGCTTCTCCTTCCCCCTGTCAAGCGGTTTGTGGCCGATGCAACATGAAGGAGGATTCCTCAGCCCTAACCAATTCAAGCGGTGCTCCTGGTCCACGAACCGCTTCCCACCTGTGGGGTCTCTTGGCTGTGCAGCCTGCCTCCGGCATGCCAAGGAATCCGGTTTATGTGAACCATGCCCAGTGGTGCATTTCTGGTGACGTCATCCAGGTGCGCAGGGCGGGGTAGCGTGCACTTTCTGTTAACCCCTTAACAACCAGGGGTATTTTTGGTTTTGCATTTTCATTTTTTGCTCCCCTTCTTCCCAGAGCCATAACTTTTTAGTTTTTGGTCAAAATGGCTATGTGAGGGCTGGTTTTTTTCGGGACGAGTTGTACTTTTAAACGACACCATTGGTTTTACCATGTCATGTAGTAGAAAACGGGAAAAAAATTCCAAGTGCGGTGAAATTGCAAAACAAGTGTGCAATACCACACTGTGTTTTGTTTTGGCTTTTTTACTAGGTTCACTAAATGCTAAAACTGACCTACCATTATCATTCTCCAGATTTCAAAAAACTGACCGTCACATCCAAGCATATACTAAGTGTGAACAGGTGCTTAACCTAGAGACACCAACTCGTATACACTCCAACAAAATAGGAAGCACACTGTAGAGCCATAGCATGCAAACATGAAATATGAAAAATGAATTGCATTACTGCATTAGAAATATGAAAAATTGAGAAGGCTTAGCGCATAAAATGGCCTATTTATGTGTACCTGGAAGCCACGGTAAGGTGTTTCTCGTTTTCCACGACCCTAACCTCTTAACCTCCTTGCTTTTACTGAAACCTGGATCCAGCAGTCAACTACCGCTGCTGCTGCTCTTTCATACGGGGGGACTAATAATAGAATAATAATCTTTATTTTTATATAGCGCTAACATATTCCGCAGCACTTTACAGTTTGCACACATCATCACTGTCCCCGATGAGGCTCACAATCTAAATTCCCTATTAGTATGTCTTTAGAATGTGGGAGGAAACCGGAGTGCCCGGAGGAAACCCACGCAAATACGGGGAGAACATACAAACTCCTTGACTACACTTCTCTCATACCCCAAGATCAGACAATAGAGCAGGTGGAGGCGTTGGTCTGCTCCTATCACCCAAATGTACCTTTCAGGTTTCCCTCAACTACCCTCACTAGTCTTCCCTTCTTTTGAGGTCCATGCTGTCAGACTCTCTACACCCCCTTCTCCATGCAAGTGGCGGTGGTGTATCGTCCTCCCGGCCTCTCTCATCAGTTCCTGGATCATTTTGCCACTTGGCTTCCACATTTTCTCTCCTGTGACATCCCTACCCTCATCATGGGAGATTTAAACATCCCCATTGCTCTTCCCCTCTCCCCGTCTGCTACTCACCTTTTATCTCTAAGGCTAGTTTCACACTAGCGTTTATGAGCGCAGCGACGGCCTGCGCACGGCCGCCGCTAAGCCGCGCCCCCTGCCGCGCCTCCGCCGGTAGCTCCGCCCACCGGTGCATGACGCTGCATGCGCCCTGCGTCCCCTATCTTTATCACAGGGGGCGCAGGACGTGCGCAGTATGCGTTTGGCGGCGCATGCGCCTTTTTGACGGTGCGCCGACGCAACCAAACTGCAGCAGGTTGCGTTTGGCGCAGGTCGGCGCACCATCAAAAGGACGCATGCGCCGCCAAATGCATACTGCGCACGGCCTGCGCCCCCAGTGATAAAGATAGGGGACGCAGGGCGCATGCAGCGCCGGTGGGCGGAGGCGCGGCAGGGGGCGTGGTTTAGCGGCGGCCGTGCGCAGGCCGTCGCTGCGCTCATAAACGCTAGTGTGAAACTAGCCTAACCTCCTCGTTTGGCCTTTCACAGCTTACTAATTCTCCAACGCATGAAGACGGAAACTCCCTGGACTCAGTCTTTTCTTCTCGGCTTTGTGCTCAGTCTTCTCTCGGCTTTGTGCAGTAGATGATTTTGCAAACTCCCCTCTCCCGCTCTCTGACCACAATCTTCTTTTCTTTCATTCTCTATCAAGAGCTGCCAGGCTGCTCAGGTCACCCCCACTGTCCATACTTATAGAAACATACAGGCCATTAACACCCAGAAACTTATGAAGAACTTGCAGTCTTCTTTGGCCCCTATCTCCTCCCTCTCATGTCCTGATTCTGCATTGAAGCATTACAATGAAACACTTCAAAGTGCCCTGGATGAATTTGCACCCCCTATAAATAGAACACCACAACACAGACGGCGACAACCCTGGCACACCCTGCAAACGCGTTTCCTGCAGCGGTGCTCCAGGTGCGCCGAACGTCTGTGGAGAAAATCCAATCTACACAAAGATTTCATCCACTATAAGTTTATGCTTCAAACATACAACACTACCCTTCACCTCTCCAAACAAACCTATTTCAACACCCTCATCACCTCACTGTCCAATAACCCAAAACGTCTCTTTGACACTTTTCATTCTCTACTCAACCCAAGAGTACAGGCCCCAACCACGGAGCTCCAAGATGACTATCTGGCCAATTACTTCAAAGAAAAAATTGACCAGATCCGACAGGAAATTATCTCCCAATCACCTCATACCATGCACTGTCCTCCCTCCCCCACTGCATCTAGCTCACTCTCTGATTTTGAATCGGTCACAGAGGAAGAAGTAAGGCTAGTTTCACACTAGCGTTTATGAGCGCAGCGACGGCCTGCGCACGGCCGCCGCTAAGCCCCGCCCCCTGCCGCGCCTCTGCCGGTAGCTCCGCCCACCGGCGCATGACGCTGCATGCGCCCTGCGTCCCCTATCTTTATCACGGGGCGCAGGCCGTGCGCAGTATGCGTTTGGCGGCGCATGCGCCTTTTTGACGGTGCGCCGACGCAACCAAACTGCAGCAGGTTGCGTTTGGCGCAGGTCGGCGCACCGTCAAAAGGACGCATGTGCCGCCAAACGCATACTGCGCACGGCCTGCGCCCCCAGTGATAAAGATAGGGGACGCAGGGCGCATGCAGCGTCATGCGCCGTTGGGCGGAGCTACCGGCGGGGGTGGGGCTTAGCGGCGGCCATGCGCAGGCCGTCGCGCTCATAAACGCTAGTGTGAAACTAGCCTAAGCCGGCTCCTTGCATCTTCTCGCCCAACCACTTGCACCAGTGACCCATTTCTGTCACATCTCCTCCAGTCCCTTTTCCCTGCTGTCACTCCTCACCTAACTAAAATATTTAACCTCTCTCTTCTGGTATCTTTCCCTCCTCATTTAAGCATGCCATCATACATCCACTACTTAAAAAACTATCCCTCGAACAAAACTGTGCCGCTAACTATAGACCTGTCTCTAATCTTCCCTTCATCTCTAAACTCCTGGAATGCCTGGTCCACTCCCGTCTTATCCGCTATCTCTCAGAAAACTCTCTTCTTGACCTTCTCCAATCCGGTTTCCGCTCTTTACACTCTACTGAAACTGCCCTCACTAAAGTCTCTAGTGATCTACTAACAGCTAAATCAAATGGTCATTACTCCAAGCTAATTCTCTTAGATCTCTCTGCAGCATTCGACACTGTGGATCATCAGCTCCTCCTCACTATGCTCCGTTCCTTTGGCCTCAAGGACACCGTTCTCTCCTGGTTCTCCTATCTCTCTGACCGCTCCTTTACTGTATCTTTTGCCGATTCCTCCTCCTCTCACCTTCCCCTTTCTGTTGGGGTTCCTCAAGGATCGGTTCTAGGCCCCCTCCTCTTCTCCTTGTACACTGCACCTATTGGTCAAACAATCAGTAGATTTGGTTTCCCGTACCATCTCTATGCTGATGACACCCAATTATACACTTCTCCTGACATCACGCCAGCCTTTCTAGAAAACACCAGCGATTGTCTAAACGCTGTGTCTAACATCATGTCCTCACTATATCTGAAACTGAACCTGTCAAAGACTGAACTCCTTGTGTTTCCTCCCTCTACTAATGTACCTATACCCGACATTGCCATTTCTGTGTGTGGTTCCACTATTACTCCCCAGCAACATGCCCACTGTCTTGGGGTCATACTTGACTCCGAGCTTTCCTTTGCCCCCCACATTCGATCACTGGCTCGCTCTTGTCATCTGCACCTCAAAAACATTTCTAGAATTCGACCTTTTCTTACTTTTGACTCTGCAAAAACTCTTACTGTTTCTCTTATTCATTCTCGTCTCGACTACTGTAACTCTCTTCTAATCGGTCTCCCTCTTACCAAACTCTCCCCACTCCAATCTGTCTTGAATGCTGCAGCCAGGATCATATTCCTCACCGATGCCTCTACCTTGTGTCAGTCATTACACTGGCTACCCATCCACGCCAGAATTCAGTATAAACTTATTACCCTCACCCACAAAGCCCTCCATGGCTCAGCACCACCCTACATGTCCTCCCGTGTTTCAGTATACCACCCTACCCGCGCCCTCCGTTCTGCTGATGACCTGAGGTTAGCATCCTCAATAATCAGAACCTCCCACTCCCGTCTCCAAGACTTTATACGTGCTGCGCCAATTCTTTGGAATGCACTTCCCAGGTCAATACGATTAGTCCCCAATCCCCACAATTTTAAAAAACCCTGAAAACGCATTTATTCAGACTGGCCTATCGCCTCAACACATTAACCTAATCTATCCCTGTGTGGCAGAGCCAAAAGTTTTACCATAACCAGGTTCCCCGCATCATGTTCCCACATGCTTTATGCATTCATCAGCCCTCTGTGCCTGTACTGTTACACACTTAACATTATGGTTGGTCCATACAATCAGGGCAACTGTTACCACCCACCTTTCGTGTCTACCTCTTTCCTCATAGATTGTAAGCTTGCGAGCAGGGCCCTCATTCCTCTTGGTATTTGTTATAATCTATGTGATTATTGTTATGCTGTAATGTCTATTGTCTGTACAAATCCCCTCTGAAATGTAAAGTGCAGCGGAATATGTCGGCGCTACAGAAATAAAATTTATTATTATTGCCAATCCTCACTTAGGCTAAAGTCTTCATCTGTATGGGAACCTATGCAAATCCTCTCCTTAGACAGAAATCTATATCTCTGTGGAGGGGTGGTGGCCCTGCTGTGAATAAAAACGCCTGCGGCTAAGAGGTGGAGTGCTCAGTCAGAAGGTTAATGAATACAAATTTCAAAAAACTGACCGTCACATCCAATCATAATCTAAGTGTGAACAGGTGCTTAACCTAGAGTCAGCAACTCATATAAGGCTTCCAGGTACACATAAATTTCCCATTTTATGCACTAAGCTTTCTCAATTTTTCATATTTCTAATGCAGTAATGAAATTCATTTTTCATATTTGCATGCTATGGCGCTACAGTGTGCTTCCTATTTTGTTTGAGTTGGTGACTAGGTTAAGCACCTGTTCACACTTAAGCCCCGTCACACATAGCGAGATCGCTGCTGAGTCACAAGTTTTGTGACGCAACAGCGATCTCACCAGCGAGATCGCTGTGTGTGACACTGACCAGCCCCCCTGCCGGTTATCGCTGATCGTCCTGGAATAGCCAGGACATTTTTTTGATCGCTGGTCTCCCGCTAGCCATCACGCATCGCTGCGTGTGACAGGCGGGAGACCAGCGATCAACGTGCTGGTAACTAAGGTAAACGCAGGGTTTCTAAGCATCGGGCGGTGCTTAGAAACCCGATGTGTACCATAGTTACCAGCGCGCTGATGCAGGGAGCTGGTAACCAAGGTAGACATCGGGTTTCTACGTGACGCACGCCCTTTAGAAACCCGATGTGTACCTTAGTTACCAGCTCCCTGCATCAGCGTGCTGGTAACTAAAGTGCTCGGCATCGCTGGTGAAGCTGTCTGACAGCTCACCAGCGATCATGTAGCGACTCACCAGCGATCCTGACAAGTTGATATCGTTGTCGGGATCGCTGGTGAGTCACTATGTGTGACGGGGCCCTTAGTTCATGCTTGGATGTGACAGTTTTTTTTTTTTTTTAAATTTGAATTCATTAACCTTCTGACTGAGCACTCCACCTCTTAGCCGCAGGAGTTTTTAATCACAGCAGGGCCACCACCGCTCCACAGAGAGAGATTTCAATCAAAGGAGAGGATTTACATAGGTTCCCATACAGATGAAGACTAGTCTAAGTGAGGATTGGCAAGGTTAGGGTCCTGGAAAGCGAGAAACGCCTTATCGTGGCTTCCAGGTATACATAAATTGGCCATTTTATGCACTAAGCCTTCTCAATTTCTCATATTTTTAATGCAGTAATGCAATTCATTTTTCAGATTTCATGATTGCATGCTATGGCGCGCTACAGTGTGCTTCCTATTTTGTTTGTATGATTATCCAGGTCATTACGAGTACATAGACACCAAACATGTCTAGGTTCTTTTTTTATCTAAGTGGTGAAAAAAATTTCCACATTTTTGTTAACAAAAAAAAAAAAAAAAAGTTGCCATTTCCGAGACCCGTAGCGTCTCCATTTTTCAGGATCTGGGGCTGAGTGAGGTATTATTTTTGGCGTGCCGATCTGATGTTTTTATTGATACCATTCTGGTGCAGATATGTTCTTTTAATTGCCCGTTATTGCATTTTTGCAGCAACCAAAAAAAAAAACTGTTAATTTGTTATAACTAACCACAGTTGATTACTATGCCCAGGCAATGCCGGGCTCTTCAGCTAGTATTATATATAATAGCTCTCACGTAGCCCTCAATATGGTATAATGGGTCCCATAGTCCTTCATATAGTATACTGCACCACATAATCATCCATATAGTATACTGCACCCCAAAGTCCACCATTCGGTATAATGTACTCCCCATAATCCTCCTTATAGAATAATGCACTCTACATAGTCCTCCATACAGTAGAATGTACCCCATAGCCCTCCATATAGTATAATTCACTCTCGATAGTTCTCTATATAGTATAATGCACTTCAGTCATCCATATAGTATAATGCGATCCCCATAGTATGCCATACAGTATAATGCACCTCAGTCATCCATATAGTATAATGCACTCCCCATAGTCCTCCATACAGTATAATGCACGTCATAGTCATTCATATAGTATAATACACTCCCCAGAGTCCTCCATACAGTATTGTCGAGGTAGCTATTTTGGGAGGGCTAAATTAACCCTTCACGGTTGATCCAGTGATTTCCAAATTATTCCAGTGTTGCTAGCAACTCAAATGACCACACGGAGACTGGGGTCTCTGTACGGGAGGATCGAGGCAGATCACGAAGCCCCTTTATTTTAGTGACATCTTTTATAATCTTTTGCTAAACTATGCAAGGTTCTCAAGTACCAATAGCATCATTTCACTTTATAAGCCAATAATATTGCAAGAAAACCGGAAACTACATATAAGTCCGTATCCAAATAGAAAGTAGTATAATGGCATATTCTTCAGAGTTTAACATTCCCACCTCCCTTATCTTACACAGATGGGAACAGTCTGGTTTCATGACAGCCCATGCCAATTATAAAAATTTATCTTACAACAACAAAAACGGAGAAACGAAACCTTACAAAGAAATGGAGAAGTGAAAATTAAGCTCTGATTTTAGTATTAACCCCTCACATTCCCCCCTAGATAAATTTTTTTAACACATATGCAGCATCAGAGGTGCTATCCCAAGCTAACAGCTTGAGGGGTACTGGTCTTCACATGACTGATGCCGTGTTACCAGTCATGGCTGTCGCGGCGCACCCGTCCCCCATGTATACTGCAGTTCACGAATAACAATTTTTGATGACTGTGGTGGGGAACTTTTGTAGGTAGCCATGTGCTTGGCTTCAACATCTTCATCAAGTAGCCTTTTGAGATCGGTGCAGAGAAGAGCAGGGGCAACGACACCTTTGGTATCATCATTAGCTGGCTTAGTGCAGAATTTCCTAATACATACAGAAATACTCCAAAGAACATATACAACAAGGATACAGGCAGCAATGTGCAACAAGCTTTGTAAGATCCCAGCTATCCAGCCCCCAATTCCCTTAAACCAATTGGCTGGAATGAGAAAGGAGAAGGTGTCTGACCACCAACTGTCCTTAGTACGATCATTGTCTTTATCATATTGATCTCTGAGTCTTTGAATATCTTCTAACTTTAACTTCTACCAATAATAATATGGAAAATGCGAAAAACCAAAACATCATGCCCCTTTATTTGCTATTGGCTTGTTGGGTGATGAGGAGAACTTGATAGGGACCGTCATACAAGGGTTCTAGTCCGTGCTTTCTGACATGCCTCTTCACGACTACCAAATCACCAGGCTTCAGGTTATGACAGGTGTCAGTTTCTGCTGAATGTGGAAAAGAAGAGAAAACTAGAACATAGGTGTTAGTAAGATTTTTACTAAGCTGAATAACACATTGAACAGCACGGTCAGTTTCTTCTGATAACTGCTGAGGCTGGAAATTTGCAACTGGGGGCCTAGCACCAAACAATATGTCATATGGGGACAGGCCATGTTTTGCAATAGGGGTAGTACGGATATGGTATAGTACAATGGGTAGGAGCTCTGGCCATGGAGCCGTAGTCTCCTGCATCATTTTGGTCAATTGTCCCCTTCAGTGTGCAATTCAACCTCTCAACTTCCCCACTGGATTGTGCGTGGTACGGAGTATGTAGGGCTACAGTTGATCCAAGCATTGTCAGAAGTTCTTAGTACACATGAGAAGAAAAGGTCGGACCTTGATCACTTTCAACAACTTCTAGAACCCCATATCTGCATATAACTTCCATCACCAGTTTCTTCGATGTGGTCTTTACAGTCATGTTGGTAACAGGGAATGCTTCCGGCCAAATGGAGAACCGGGGCCCAGTAGAATTTTTGCACCAGTGCCTGATTTTTTCCTCGATGTGTAGGCCCATGTGGCAATAGCAGGGTACATCCGCTTAGGGAGACACACGAGTTGGTCCTTTTTCCAGAGACCATTATCCATTTGTGCCCCATCAGTCTTCCATTGCTTCACCTCTTCCTTTGGAGACATTCACTGCATTGTCATTAAGCGGGGTCCGACAGAAAACTTCAGTCTGTTGTAGATCCTCAGGTTCTTGTAGGGTCAGTGCTTCTTGTAACTGTTTACGCTGAGAGCGTGTGGTCACCATAGTTGGTATGGTTGGTTCAACGGATAAGAGAGCGGCGGCTTTTGCTTGCATATCCGCAAATGTGTTGCCAACAGTCTGTGGTCTGGTCCTAGGACCGTGCGCCTTAACTTTGATAATAGCCACCTGAGTAGGTAATTTGATCGAGTCATGAGGGTTTTAACAGCTTCAGCATTTTTCACTGGGGTTCCGGCAGTAGTAATAAACCCTCGATTGGCCCATAGAGCCCCAAAATCGTGAGCAATGCCAAATGCATACCGTGAGTCCGTGTATATATTAGCCCGTCTGTTCTTGGCCAAAGTACATGCAGTAGACAGAGCCTGGAGTTCTGCTTCTTGTGCTGACTGTAAGGGCGGGAGCGCAGCTGCGTGCACTACAGTGTCCTCTGTGGTAACAGCGTATCCAGTGTGGAATCTACCAAACTCGTCAGCATATCTTGAACCATCCGTGTATAACACCAGATCAGGATTTGGGAGTGGATTCTCACTGACATTTGGTGGAGTAGCTGTTTCTTCAGTCAGAAATTGGGAACAATCATGTTGGAGGTAATCCTCATCACTGCCATCTTTCCTTATAGTTCATTATACCGTCTTTCAAAGCGTTGTAAAGGGGTTGCATTATGCGGGATGCATCCGGTATCCACTGACAACAATAAGTGCATAAGAAAACACTGGAGTTCAGTTTCATCTTTTGGGAAAGGAAGGGAGCTGACAGCTATTATTCTTCTGCGAGGTGTCTGGCACCCTGAAGGAGACAGTGACCCAAGAATATCACTTGACCAAGGCAGAACTGAAGTCCCGAGGCCGAAACCCGACAGTTCAGTGCTGCCAGATGCTTTAAGGAGGCTAACAATGGCAAAAGACACCTGCTCATATTTTTTTTGCAAACTGGTTGGGACTGTTTTGGGCCCCTTGTGGCATAACTGTCCATGTTAACTGTCGTCCCTGATGAGTGAATGCAAATAGAAACTGGCAGTCATTGTGTAACGGAATGCTAAAGAAGGCATTGGTAAGATCAATAACTGTAAACCAAGCAGCATCCTGGGGTATTTGGGACAAAAGAGTATGTGGATTAGGCACCAGGTTTGAGAAACACTTTTACTGGTTCTACAGGCATTTTCCCTATATCATTTGACCCTTTTGACAGGAGTTTAGATAGTATCTCTGAAAGATTTGGGGTGAGTCACTGATCCTCAGGCAATATTGGGGGTGGATCTGAGCCTATCAGGGCCATCATAACTGTAGGAAGGGCATGCAAAATACAGATTTCCTCACTGTCTTCATCTACATAGGGATTATATAACAAAAAAAACCCATCTACACCATCATCTTGGAATTGTATTCCGGAGCGGAACTGTGATAATGAATCTACCTCTAGTAAATTTACAGGACATGTGGGAGAGATTACAAGCTGAGCAGTAACGAGAATTAGCAGGGAGGGGCTGAGGAGCAGAGTTCCCACTAGCTGAAGTTTGAGAGGGGGCAGAGTTTGCTGGGTGCTCGCAGATGCGGTGGGGGCGAAGGGGGATATGGTGTGGGCTAAGATGGGAGGGGGTACTGAAGCAGCTGCAGCTACTAGCTTGCTTTTTTTTTCTCTCTCTCGCTCCTGAAAAGAGCAGGTTAAAGTCTTCAGCAAAGGTGGGGGCTGCGACTCTCGGTCTCCTTGTACAATTGTCATCTAGCAGGGAGACCTCTTCTTTCAAATCATCACTTTTAACTATTTCCCTGACACATTAATATCAAACTTAGTTCCTTCTTTAATCAATCACATTCTCATACCACAGTCACTTTCTTGAACCATAAATCATCCCGTCCCTGTCATAAGACAATTTTTCCTTCTTCAACATAGCAGTAACAAACAATCAGAATTCACTTGCTGTTCAATTTCCACATAACCTTAATTATACAATTCATGTGCCAAGCCACGGAATACCTCAGCGCCTTCAAGTAATCCATCATCAGTCAACCTTTTAACTCCTTCATCCCATAGCGAAGGCTGCAACCTCCCGCCCTTAGGAAATCCCAGAATCGAAAATATTTTTCGTGCATTCCAGACACTTATTTCCTCGTCTTTGAATCATAAGACTAACAGTATCTGATCCTTCACACAATTCCAAACTTTCCTTTTTCTTCCACAGAAACATAATTCTCTCCTTTAGAGCTAAATATCCTGACAAATTGTGCACAATACTGGAGCAGCCGTCTCCGTTTGTTCCACAGGGTCAACCCCCTCTGGGAAGCCCAAAATTCGCGGTAATCAGTGAAAGGAGGAGGGCGTCTCAGACTATCCCTCCGGACACCTCTGGTTATATATATCTATCTATATATACCTGAGTTACGTATCCTACCCATCTTCGATCACATGACCATGCCAAATTACTAATAATGATTGGGAATTTCAGGATATTTTGACTATAAAGAGAGTCACAATCACTGGTCAATCCGGGGTGTCCGTCCCTTATGAGGTAAGGTTCGAGCACTGGGCCCCCAACGGGACTACACCTCTATATGATTCCACCCATGAATCACCCCACCAGGGGACAAACCTCAGATCCTCTTTGCAGCAACAAGCACAGGAAAACCACACCAACGGCCAGTCTGAACAGTATAACTGCCAACTTACCGTGGTTGTCGTGGGGGGTGATCAGTCCCAATTTTCCAGCACCTGTGTCCGCTCCGAGGGTCCTTTGTCTTGTTGTCCTCCAGGGGCAGAGGCGTCCCTGTTCAGGGGGCCCCACGTTGCGCGCCACTGTCGAGGTAGCTATTTTGGGAGGGCTAAATTAACCCTTCACGGTTGATCCAGTGATTTCCAAATTATTCCAGTGTTGCTAGCAACTCAAATGACCACACGGAGACTGGGGTCTCTGTACGGGAGGATCGAGGCAGATCACTAAGCCCCTTTATTTTAGTGACATCTTTTATAATCTTTTGCTAAACTATGCAAGGTTCTCAAGTACCAATAGCATCATTTCACTTTATAAGCCAATAATATTGCAAGAAAACCGGAAACTACATATAAGTCCGTATCCAAATAGAAAGTAGTATAATGGCATATTCTTCAGAGTTTAACATTCCCACCTCCCTTATCTTATACAGATGGGAACAGTCTGGTTTCATGACAGCCCATGCCAATTATAAAAATTTATCTTACAACAACAAAAACGGAGAAACGAAACCTTACAAAGAAATGGAGAAGTGAAACTTAAGCTCTGATTTTAGTATTAACCCCTCACAGTATAATGCACCTCATAGTCATTCATACAGTATAATGCACGCCCCATAGTCCTGCACGGGCTATATAGTATACTGCATACCACATAATCTTCCATACAGTATAATGCACCCGCCATAGCCTGCTAAATCGTGTAATACACCCCATAGTCCTCCATACAATATTATGGCCACCACAAAGTACTTTCTGATTAAAAAATATATATATAACAATGTTCACCTCTCCTCATTCCCCCGCTGCTCCTGTCTCTGCAGCGGGCATTCCAAAGCACCACCACATCTCTGGACAAGGGTTGCCATCATTGTGTCTGCTACACTAAGATGTCAGACACCGAGTGGGAATGATGGGAGAATGAGCTTCAGCTGACGCTCCCTCTGTCATCATTTGTTTTAACTACTGTACATCCGCATTTGGTAAGCCGATACAGTTGAATGTGCGATGACAGGTGGAGGGCCCGTGCTGGTGCTGGCACCACCCCGTCTCATGGGCCTCATAGCAACTGTGTGGCCTGCCACTGTTGGCGGAGGGCCACTGATCAGACTATGTATGAGTTACAAAGTGGGGGCATCAATCTGTTGGGGGGTAGTGCTGTGGAGACATCACACTGTGTGTGAGGGGCACTGTGGCAGCATCACACTGTGTGTGGGCGAATGCATTGTGTAGACATCAGTCTGTGTGTGGGTGTATTTGAAACACAGGCCAAAAATTGTTTTATAGAGCAAAAAAATACCTCTAGATGCCCCCCTGGGGTGGTGGCTTACTGCATCTACACGTAAAAGCACTGGGCACTTTGTAAGTATGTTTACTCTTTGTGGCTTGATCTACCTAAAACCTTACACTCTTTCTTAAATGATTGAAGCACTTTGATTTTGTATTTAGCCTTATGAGTTATGCACTTGCACTTTATATTAGGCTCTTAGCATTCATGCATTTATAATTACAGTCATATGTAAAAGTTTGGGCACCCCTATTAATGTTAACCTTTTTTCTTTATAACAATTTTGTTTTTTGCAATAGCTATTTCAGTTTCCTATATCTAATAACTGATGGACTCAGTTATATTTCTGGATTCAAATGAGGTTTATTGTACTAACAGAAAATGTGCAATCTGCATTTAAACAAAATTTGACCAGTGCAAAAGTATGGGCACCCTTATCATTTTCTTGATTTGAACACTCCTAACTACTTTTTACTGACTTCCTGAAGCACTAAATTGGTTTTGTAACCTCATTGAGCTTTGAACTTCATAGCCAGGTGTATCAAATCATGAGAAAAGGTATTTAAGGTGGCCACTTGCAAGTAGTTCTCCTATTTGATTCTCCTATGAAGAGTGGCATCATGGGCTCCTCAAAACAACTCTCAAATGATCTGAAAACAAAGATTATTCAGCATAGCTTTTCAGGGGAAGGATACAAAAAGTTGTCTCAGAGATTTAACCTGTCAGTTTCCACTGTGAGGAACATAGTAAGGAAATGGAAGAACACAGGTACAGTTCTTGTTAAGCCCAGAAGTGGCAGGCCAAGAAAAATATCAGAAAGGCAGAGAAGAAGAATGGTGAGAACAGTCAAGGACAATCCACAGACCACCTCCAAAGACCTGCAGCATCATCTTGCTGCAGATGGTGTCACTGTGCATCGGTCAACAATACAGCGCACTTTGCACAAGGAGAAGCTGTATGGGAGAGTGATGCGAAAGAAGCCGTTTCTGCAAGCACGCCACAAACAGAGTCGCCTGAGGTATGCAAACGCACATTTGGACAAGCCAGTTACATTTTGGAAGAAGGTCCTGTGGACTGATGAAACAAAGATTGAGTTGTTTGGTCATACAAAAAGGCGTTATGCATGCGCTGTATTGTTGACCGATGCACAGTGACACCATCTGCAGCAAGATGATGCTGCAGGTCTTTGGAGGTGGTCTGTGGATTGTCCTTGACTGTTCTCACCATTCTTCTTCTCTGCCTTTCTGATATTTTTCTTGACCTGCCACTTCTGGGCTTAACAAGAACTGTACCTGTGTTCTTCCATTTCCTTACTATGTTCCTCACAGTGGAAACTGACAGGTTAAATCTCTGAGACAACTTTTTGTATCCTTCCCCTGAAAAGCTATGTTGAATAATCTTTGTTTTCAGATCATTTGGGAGTTGTTTTGAGGAGCCCATGATGCCACTCTTCATAGGAGAATCAAATAGGAGAACTACTTGCAAGTGGCCACTTTAAATACCTTTTCTCATGATTTGATACACCTGGCTATGAAGTTCAAAGCTCAATGAGGTTACAAAACCAATTTAGTTCTTCAGGAAGTCAGTAAAAAGTAGTTAGGAGTGTTCAAATCAAGAAAATGATAAGGGTGCCCATACTTTTGCACCGGTCAAATTTTGTTTAAATGCAGATTGCACATTTTCTGTTAGCACAATAAACCTCATTTGAATCCAGAAATATAACTGAGTCCATCAGTTATTAGATATGTGAAACTGAAATACCTGTTGCAAAAACCAAAATTGTTATAAAGAAAAAAGGTTAACATTAATAGGGGTGCCCAAACTTTTCCATATGACTGTAACAGCTTTGAGGTGTAAAATCTATGGATAGGTTCAGCCAGGATAGTGTAATATTTAATATTTAAATTTTGCCCAATATGAAGGCTCTATACAGGATGCATTCATTGATGTTTTGTAAGTAACTATTGTTCTACCTGCTTGAATTTTTAATAATATTTTAATATGATTCAATCTCTATATATAAAAATGAATGTGTGTGTGTGTATCACCAACCAATCACGAAGCATCTTTCATTTCACTAGAGCTGTTCAAAAGAAGCTGAGCTTTGATTGGTTGCTATGAGCAACAGTTTTCCTTGCAAACAATCACTAAGCATCTCTCATTTCTCCAGAGCTGGTTAAAAGAAGCTGAGCTGTGATTGGTTGCTATGACCAACAGTTTTCCCACTTGACAACACCTCAGCAGACAATGACATGGTGGGAGAAATCTAGCATCCCTGGGAACATAAGCTCCCAGCCATTGTCTGCCCCCCGAAAGGAGCAGAGAGCACATGACAGAAATGAATCCCCCCATCCTGTGCCCATATACACATCACACATCCTCCATCATATAGGCACATCTTCCCTCTTAAAGGGATCATTGGTATGGAAGTCAGAGCAAATCCATCCAGCGTTTTGGTTTTGACCCCAGGCCTCTCTTAAAGGGATCCCCGGTATGGAAGTTAGGACCATTCCACTCAGCTCTGTGGTTCTGACCCCAGGGTCTCTTAAAGGGATCATTGGTATGGAATTTAGGGCAAATCCACTCTGCGCTTTGGTATTGACCCCAGGCCTCTCTTAAAGGGTTCCCCGGTATAGAAGTCAGGGAAATTGCCTTCAAATGCTCTGGTACTGACCCCAGGCTCTCTTAACCCCTTTACTCCCAAGGGTGGTTTGCATGTTAATGCCCAGGCCAATTTTTACAATTCTGACCACTGTCCCTTTATGAGGTAATAACTCTGGAACACTTCCATGGATCCCGGTGATTCTGACATTGTTTTCTCATGACATATTGTACTTCATGATAGGGGTAAAATTTAATTCATATAACTTGCGTTTATTTGTGAAAAAAATGGAAATTTGGCGAAAATTTTGAAAATTTTGCAATTTTCCAACTTTCCAACTTTAAATTTTTATGCTCTTAAATCACAGAGATATGGCACTCAAAAAACTTAAGTAACATTTCCCACATGTTTACTTTACATCAGCACAACTTGGGAACCAAAATTTTTTTTTGTTAGGAAGTTATAAGGGTTAAAAGTTGACCAGCGATTTCTCATTTTTACAACACCATTTTATTTTTAGGACCACATCACATTTGAAGCCACTTTGAGGGGTCTATATGATACAAAATACCCAAAAGTGACACCATTCTAAAAACTGCACCCCTCAAGGTGCTCAAAACCAGATTCAAGAAGTTTATTAACCCTTCAGGTGCTTCACAGGAATTTTTTGAATGTTAAAAAAAAATTAACATTTAACTTTTTTTCACAAAAAAAATTACTTCAGGTTCATTTTTTTTTATTTTACCAAGGGTAACAGGAGAAAACGGATTGGAAAAGTTATTGTGCAATTTGTCCTGAGTACGCCGATACCTGATATGTGGGGGGGAACCACTGTTTGGCCGGGGTCACACTTGCGAGGAATACGGGAGAGTGAGAGGCGCTAAAAGCACGCATTAGACACGGACCAATGATTCTCTATGGGGTCCCTCGCACCAGCCGTATATTTCTCCTCAGTATCCTATGCTCCGTGACACTCGCAGCATGCATCATGCATCCGTAATACACCAATGCAAGTCTATGGGTGCGCAAAAAATACGGATTACACACGGACCACACATGTGACTTGCGAGAAATACGCACCCGGTGTCTTTTAGCAAAGCCGGCAATTCAGTGCCCTATACAGTAAACTCACACTGACAGTTTTAATAAAGAAATGAAAGAATAGACATAGACACATAGAATATATATATATATATATATATGCATTCTATGTGTCTATATCTATTCTTTCATTTCTTTATTCAAACTGTCATAGGGCTCCATTATATGTCCAATTTGCAAGCCTGCGAGAAAACTCACCATACGGATGCCATACGGATTACATACGGATGCTCACATGCGCAAAATACGCGACCACACCTTGATTACGGATGACATACGGAGCACTGTTTAGGGGTCTGTCATCCGTATTACGCATGTAAAATACTGACCGTATTTTGCGCAGGTTAGTGTGACTCCAGCCTTTGGGTGCATGGCAGAGCTCGGAAGGGAAGGAGCGCCGTTTGACTTTTTCATTCCAAAATTGGCTGGAATTCAGATCGGATGCAATGCCAAGTTTGGAGAGCTCCTGATGTGCCTAAACAGTGGAAACCCCCCACAAATTACCCCATTTTGGAAACTAGACCCCCCAAGGAACTTATCTAGATAAGTGGTGAGCACTTTGAACCCCCAAGGGCTTCACAGAAGTTTATAACGTACAGCCGTACAATTAAAAAAAATCATATTTTTTCCACAAAAATGATCTTTTCACCCCAAATTGTTATTTTCCCAAGAGTAACAAGACCCCAAAAGATATTGTGCAATTTGTCATGAGTACGCTGATACCCCATATGTGGGGGTAAACCACTATTTGGGCTCATGGCAGAGCTCGGAAGGGAAGCAGCGCCATTTGACTTTTTGGCTGAAATTGAGATCAGACGCCATGTCACGTTTGGAAAGCCCCTGATGTGCCAAAACAGTGGAAACCCCCCAATTCTAACTCCAACCCTAACCCCAACACACCCCTAGCCCTAATGGCAAAATGGAAATAAATACATTTTTTTTTATTTTGTTATTTTTTAAGGGGTTCAATAAAGGGGTTAACTAGTGGGACAGTTTTATAGGGCGGGTCGTAACGGATGCGGCGATACCAAATATGTGTACTTTTATTGTTTTGGTTTTTTTTATTTTCAAAAAATGAATTTATTAGGGAATTTTTTTAATTTATTTAGCAATCTTTTATAAATTATTTTTACACTTTTTTTTTTTTTTTTCACTTTATTACATTGTCCCAGGGGGACATCACTCTCATGTGACAGATCGCTGATCTGCCACATCACAGATCGCTGTGACAGATCAGCGATCTGTCACAGGCAGTGCTGCAGGCTTCCTCATGCCGGAGCTTTGCAGGCATGAGGAAGCCGCCTCCCTGCAGGCCCCTGAAGGTCCCCGCCGCCATTTTGGATTCGGGGACCTGCAGGGAAGGAGACCCCTGCAGCAGCGCTGCTGTGGGGAGCCCAGGGAAGCACGGAGGGAGCGCCCTCCCTGCCGATGCTTCCCTAAACCCCCGGTACACTGCGATCGTGTTTGATCGCAGTGTGCCAAGGGTTAACCTGTCGGGGGCGGTCCGTGACCGCCCCTGACACATAGTGCCAGGTGTCAGCTGTGATCGCGCTAGATGTACTATTCCGTCCTTGGGACTTAGGTCCCAGGTCACATGTACGTCTAATGTAGGAAAGGGGTTAAAGGGATCTGTTATGCCGCGCTCACCAGGAGGCGGGGCTTCGGCCCCGACGTCACTCCCTCCGGTACGGCGGTCCCTCAGGGGTCCCCGTCGGGTGCGCACGCGCAGCTCTCGTCCCCGGGTCTCCTCCTCCATGTCACGTTTGCGCTTGCGCGCTCCTGTCTGTGCTGTATCGGGCTCGGTCCTCTCTATGGTATTGGAGGTCCTGACCCGGAACCACTAGTGGTCATGTGCTTTTTGGCTAGGTCCTGACCCGGAACCAGTAGTAGTCATGTGCTATATCAGACGACCTCCCCCTAGGGGAGGTGCCTGATTATTGTTGTGCTTCCTGGCTGGGTAAGCTGTGTCCCAGCCTGGCTGTGCGCTGTTCTCAGGTCCTCTGCTCTGTCTGCTATTCTGTGGTGCTTCTAGCACTTGCTCTGAACCCTTGTTGCTTCATGCTCAGTTGTGCCTCCTGGCACATCCTCTCGTATCCTGTCCCTTGTTTCTTGCTCCGCCGTGCCTCCTGGCATTCACTCTATTCCTGTGTTCTGTTACTTGCTACACGCCTTATGTGCCCACGTGTACCCGTCTAGCACTACCCTGTACTCAGCGCACTCCCGTGTACTCTCCTGTGTTCCCTAGTATCCTGCACCCTCCAGTCACACAGTCTCGTATCTCCTGTGAGCCGGCCGCCTGGTGCCAGCAGTCATGGTATCGTATCCCCTGGGGCTTGCTCCTGACACTCCCTGTATAGGGGGTGGTCCTCACTAGGCTAGCTCGCCCTGGGAGGGTTGGTGCCGCGACCCAGAGGGTCCACTCCAGGAGTCGCTAACACTCTAACAGGATCTCCTGTATGGAAGTTAGGGCAAATCCCTCGGCACTCTGATTCTGACCCCAGGGTTCTATTAAAGTGATCATTGGTATGCAAGTCAGGGCAAATCCACTCAGCGCTCTGGTTCTGACCCCAGGCTCTCTTAAAGGGATCCCCGGTATGGAAGTTAGGGAAAATCCACTCAGCGCTCTGGTTCAGACCCAAGTCCCTTCTTAAAGGGATCCTCGGTACAGAAGTGAGGGAAAATCCACTCTGCGCTTTGGTACTGACGCCAGGCCTCTCTTAAAGGGATCTCCGGCATGGAAGTTAGGGTAAATCCCTCAGGGCTCTGATTCTCACCCCAGGCTTCTATTAAAGGGATCATTGGTATGGAACTCAGGGCAAATCCACTCAGCGCTCTGGTTCTAACGCCAGGCCTCTCTTAAAGGGATACCCAGTATGGAAGTAAGACCGTTTCACTCAGCGCTCTGGTTCTTACTCCAGGCTGACGGGATGATGTGGGATATTAGTGGTAGTTGTCCGGTGGCTCTGGCTGATGGGATGATGTGGGATATTAGGAGTAGTAGTCCAGTGGCTCTGGCTGACGGGATGATGTGGGATATTAGGAGTAGTAGTCCGGTAACTCTGGCTGACGGAATGATGTGGGATATTAGTGGTAGTTGTCTGGTGGCTCTGGCTGGTGGGACGATGTGGGATATTAGTGGTCGTTGTCCGGTGGCTCTGGCTGATGGGACGATGTGGGATATTAGTGGTCATAGTCCGGTGGCTCTGGCTGATGGGACGATGTGGGATATTATAGTGAATGTGGCTATGCAGAATGGGCGGGGCTCTGCACTCAGCTTTATATATATATATATATATATATATACTAGCTGAAGAGCCCGGCGCTGCCCGGGCATAGTAACTAACTGTGGTTAGTTATAACAAATTATAATTATCCTCCATCCTATAGTCCCGTGCCCATATACCCATCATACATATCCACGATCCCATAGGCCCGTGCCCATATACCCATCATACATATCCTCCATCCTATAGTCGAGTGCCCATATACCCATCACACATCCTCCATCCCATAGTCCCATGCCCATATACCCATCATACATATTCTCCATCCCATAGTCCCATGCCCATATACCCATCACACATCCTCCATCCCATAGTCCCATGCCCATATACCCATCATACATATTCTCCATCCCATAGTCCCATGCCCATATACCCATCATACATATTCGCCATCCCATAGTCGAGTGCCCATATACCCATCACACATCCTTCATCTCATAGTCCAATGCCCATATACCCATCACACATCCTCCATCCCATAGTCCCGTGCCCATATACCCATCATACATATCCACGATCCCATAGGCCCGTGCCCATATACCCATCATACATATCCTCCATCCTATAGTCGAGTGCCCATATACCCATCACACATCCTCCATCCCATAGTCCCGTGCTCATATACCCATCATACATATCCTCCATCCCAGGGGTCCCCAACCGCCGGTCCGCGGCCCAGCACTGGGCCGCTGCAGTGCCCTTGCCGGTCCGCGGACACAAGGTGAGCCAGGGGCGGTCAGTGGCGTAGCGGGGGCTGGGGCGGCGCGCAGCAGCTCTTAGCGGCGGGCAGGGAGCGATCAAGCAGCTCCGCTGCCTGCAAGAGGGAATAGCAGGAGCGGAGCTGCAAGGACCCGTCCACTGCGTCCAGCTTCCTGCCCGCCGCCCGCGCTTCCTGTCTCTGACACAGAGAGGAGCGCGCCGCTGCTGTGTCAGTGCGAGGAAGCGCGGGCGGCGGACAGGTGAGAGGAGAGAGGTGGTGTCTGTGTGTATGTGTATGTCTGTGTCTGTGTGTGTGTATAATGTGTGTACATGTATGTCTGTGTGTGTGTTGGTCTGTGTTTGTGTAGCCTGGCCCTGGAGGAGATGGGGACATGAGGAGAAGGCCATGAGGGGAGTGATGGGGTGAAGGCAATGATGGAGAGATGGCAGTGATGGGGTGAAGGCAATGATGGGGAGAAGGGAGTGATGGGGTGAAAGCAATGATGGGGAGACAGCAGTGATGGGGTGAAGGCAATGATGGGGAGACAGCAGTGATGGGGTGAAGGCAATGATGGGGAGACAGCAGTGATGGGGTGAAGGCAATGATGGGGAGACAGCAGTGATGGGGTGAAGGCAATGATGGGGAGACGGCAGTGATGGGGTGAAGGCAATGATGGGGAGATGGCAGTGATGGGGTGAAGGCAATGATGGGGAGACAGCAGTGATGGGGTGAAGGCAATGATGGGGAGACAGCAGTGATGGGGTGAAGGCAATGATGGGGAGAAGGGAGTGATGGGGTGAAAGCAATGATGGGGAGACAGCAGTGATGGGGTGAAGGCAATGATGGGGAGACGGCAGTGATGGGGTGAAGGCAATGATGGAGAGACAGCAGTGATGGGGTGAAGGCAATGATGGGGAGACAGCAGTGATGGGGTGAAGGCAATGATGGGGAGACAGCAGTGATGGGGTGAAGGCAATGATGGGGAGAAGGGAGTGATGGGGTGAAGGCAATGATGGAGAGATGGCAGTGATGGGGTGAAGGCAATGATGGGGAGAGGGGAATGATGGGGTGAAGGCAATGATGGGGAGACAGCAGTGATGGGGAGAAGGCAATGATGGGGAGAAGGGAGTGATGGGGTGAAGGCAATGATGGGGAGAAGGGGGTGATGGAGCACTTATTCAAAACCTATGGTGAGTTGAGTCACATTATAAATGTTATTTAATTATAAGTATGCACTGCTACACTACAACCGTGTCCATAGCCCCGCCCCCTTATGACCAAAGCCCCGCCCCTGCCACACCTCCATCCCCGCCCTGCCGGGCCATGGAAGAATGGTCTTGCTTGAAACCGGTCCCCGGTGCAAAAAAGGTTGGGGACCACTGCTCCATCCCATAGTCCAGTGCCCATATACCCATCACACATCCTCCATCTCATAGTCAACCATTATGACATCATAATGAGCGGCGGGGCTTGCAGCCTATGGTGACATCAGCGTCGCCATGGCAACCATTGTGACATCATAATGAGGGGCGGGGCTTGGTACGCACACACTGTTTCCCCATTATGTAGATAGGGGCATTACGACATCATAATGAGGGGCGGGGCTTGACGCACACACACTTTTTCCCCAGTATGTAGATAGGGGCAAAATTGTTTGGTGAATTGGAATGCGCGGGGATAAAATTTCGCCTCACAACATAGCTCAGGACATCAGACGGTGTGTGAGGGGCACTGTGGAGACATCAGACGGTGTGTGAGGGGCACTGTGGGGACATCAGACGGTGTGTGAGGAGCACTGTGAGGACATCAGACGGTGTGTGAGGGGCACTGTGGGGACATCAGACGGTGTGTGAGGGGCACTGTCGGGACATCAGACGGTGTGTGAGGGGCACTGTCGGGACATCAGACTGTGTGTGAGGGGCACTGTGGGGACATCAGACGGCGTGTGAGGGGCACTGTTGGGACATCATACGGTGTGTGAGGGGCACTGTGGGGACATCAGACGGTGTGTGAGGGGCGCTGTCGGGACATCAGACGGCGTGTGAGGGGCGCTGTGGGGACATCAGACTGCGTGTGAGGGGCGCTGTGGGGACATCAGACGGCGTTTGAGGGGCACTGTGAGGACATCAGACTGCGTGTGAGGGGCACTGTGGGGACATCAGACGGCGTGTGAGGGGCACTGTGGGGACATCAGACGGCGTGTGAGGGGCACTGTGGGGACATCAGACGGCGTGTGAGGGGCACTGTGGGGACATCAGACGGCGTGTGAGGGGCACTGTGTGGACATCAGAAGGCGTGTGAGGGGCACTGTGGGGACATCAGACGGCGTGTGAGGGGCACTGTGGGGACATCAGACGGCGTGTGAGGGGCACTGTGGGGACATCAGACGACGTGTGAGGGGCACTGTGGGGACATCAGACGGCGTGTGAGGGGCATTGTGGAGACATCAGACGGCGTGTGAGGGGCACTGTGGGGACATCAGACGGCGTGTGAGGGGCACTGTGGGGACATCAGACGGCGTGTGAGGGGCATTGTGGGGACATCAGATGGTGTGTGAGGGGCACTGTGTGGACATCAGACGGCGTGTGAGGGGCACTGTCGGGACATCAGACTGCGTGTGAGGGGCACTGTGGGGACATCAGACGGCGTGTGAGGGGCACTGTGGGGACATCAGACGGCGTGTGAGGGGCACTGTGGGGACATCAGACGGCGTGTGGGTGAATGCATTGTGCAGACATCTGACTGTATTATGTGAGGGACACGGTGGAGACATCATAATGTGTGAATGTGCATCTTGTTGTCTCAAACTATGTGTTGGGCCATGAAAGTGCTGCTGTAATGGACAGGAACACTAAAGGGCTTCATTAGGGGGACTGTTTTTTATGGGCGCACGAAGAGTGCTGGGTGAAGTCAGTGTTTTGTATTCGTTAACAATGAGCTGCGCCCCGCAGTAGTGGCCTCTTTCTTGACATCACAGTTGGGAGTTATGGTTTTTGTTATCATTTCCATTCCAATAGCTAAAAGCTATTGTAATTTTCAGCTCTGCCGCTAGATGGCAACATAAGATCTCCCACAAGCTGCCAAGTAGACAGAACCCTCTTGACGGCAGAAAAATGCCATATAAACAGGAAGAAGCGCGGGAGGCGGGGTCAGTACGGGACACAGTTCTGCTGGAGACACGCTGCATAGTGTAGCCGGGGCTGCCTCTCTCCTGCGTCAGTCCTGCTGGCTTCCCCCGTTTCCTCCCCGTGTGACCATCTTTGTTCAGGCTGGACTCCCTCACGCAGTCGGTCATGCTGCTGCTGGCCGCCGCCTTCTTAGTGGCGTTCGTTCTGCTGCTGTACATGGTGTCTCCGCTCATCAGTCCCAAGCCCCTGGAGCTGGCAGGTGCCCATGTTGTGGTGAGTGCCCTCCCTGCTGATGGGCTGTGTGACGTCACGATCCCTCTGTATATGCCTGTAGGACATACAGGTGCAGATCATGAGGGGGCTGTTCTTGTTCTTTCTGATCATGGCTTCCACGCACTTGTGTGTTATACTCTTGTGGGAATAGATGATGGAGCTCAATATGGAAACCCTTGTTATGTTACCAGTCTAATACATGTACAGAGCGGTGGAGACCTCACGTCCTGCAGCGCGTGTAGTCACACATGTCACATGTAGCTTATTGATGTGAGCAGGCTGCGGGATGCAGTGACTGACAGGAGGCAGAGCACGGGTTAGCAAGTTTAATAACAGGAATACTCCACACAGGGAGGTAAAGCGTTAAACAGTATAAATGGCAAAGGATGTTGTGAGGTGAAGAACGGTTCGGATAATGGCAGTTCGGTTGTACACTTATCATGTCAGAAGTCTCTCCTACTGTAGATGCTCCTTGAAAGTCAGTAGTGCTGACAACAGCTGGCGCAGTGCTTGTCCTGGTGATGACTGTGGTCTGTCTTCTGGTTACAGTGTCTGGTACCTTCCACTGGGCCCCTAGTCCATATGCTGATGAGGCCAGAGGAGCATGGGCCACGGCACTGTCTGAGCCCGATGTGGCCCCCTCAAGTCTCTGGCAGCGGTGCTTGGGCGCGGGCCTACGCTGTATGGATGCTCTGGGGCCGGAGTACTCACTGGTTCCTGCTACAGTGTCTGACAAGGGTATGGGCCACAGTCCTGTACGAGCCCAACGTAGCTCTGCAAATATTTACTGGCAAAGTCAGGGTGCAAGTGTCTGTCCCTTTCCCCGTCACTCTTATGGGGCATGTGTTCTGTAGTTACGGAACGTTCGGCACCTTGTCCTCTGGTAATCACCGGGCTCACATTGTATATCTGTCTCGTCTCTTTTCTCTCTCTGCAGGAGACGGTGGGCGCTGGCCTGCACGATGCTAGTGCTCCCCGGACGGAGCACTCCTCTGTGGTCTTCTATAGACCCAGCTTCCCTGAGCGCAGTAGTCCCTCTCTTTCTGGTCTGCAGCAGCACGCCTGGCCCTTCTCTCTGCTGGGCCCCCTCTGCAGGCAGTGGGGCCTGTTGCAGTGCCAGTACTGTGTGGAGGGATGGAGCGCAGCGCTCCTCTGACCGTGCGATGCCCCGGTTTCGCACCAAACTCCGCTGCTTCGCACACTCTGCCTTTTTATCCCCCTGCTATTCTGTCAGGAGGAACTTCCATCCCACTAATGCTTACCCCTGGCAACAGGGGATGCAGCCTCAGCAGTTCCGGACCCGGCATGCAGGTACCCGCAGACCGGTCGTCCCCCTTACATTGATATCATGGCACTACTATGATGGCCCTTGTTAAATCTGGAATAAGGCAACTTTCCCTTGCACATCTTTCTGTATAAATCTGATAAGATCCCCTGGAAACTGACCTGCAAGTTGGGTTATTAACTGCAGCAGGTCGGTGGTGCATGGGTGCTCTGTAGACTTGTCACTAGGATGTACTCCCCTCTTAGTAAAGATATACTCGCCCCGTGGCAGTCAGTATAGTGGCTTGTAGCCATAACGTGACTGCTGCAGTGATCCTGTTGACTCGACATGTCACTGGTGGGGGGGACACACGCTATACAGAGAATGGCAAGGTCCAGACAGGCATTATAGGGGCATCAGGGGATTGCAGATGTGGGTATACAAGTATCTGCACTTACGGTATATGTTGCTGTGGATTCATGCAAACGTCTGTGAGTGAAAATCCATTCCGCCTATCTGAATAAAGCCTCATTCAGACGTCCGTGCATACACTGTCCAGAGTCTCCTGACCCAAACTTGACAGTCTTAGGAATGTATGAGGCTGTGAAGTTCAGGACCTGCATCACTGTCCCTACGTTAAACTTATTACACTGACACCTGAATCAAATTTTGATGGCAAGCACTTAGTTTTCTGCATCACGTATTTATTGGAAAATCTGTTTTTAATAGTCACATCCATTACAAAACTACCCAAGGACCATAAGATACGTAATCCTAATAAGGATCAAAGTTGGAGCTAGGACTTTGCAGTTTGGGTCTTAGCATCGCACATAACAATTCTGTTTATGGTTTAGTTAATTGTATTTTTTTTTTTCTTTTTATTTCTTTTAAAAATAGGTGACTGGTGGCTCGAGTGGTATTGGTAAATGTATTGCAGTTGAATGTTTCAAGCAAGGCGCTTTTATCACTTTGGTTGCTCGTGATGAGGTAAGTTTTTATTGTATGTTCTTTACTTACATTTAAACTTTTGTACTGTAAACTCAGACAGCAGCTGGAAATAAAGCAGAAATGTAACTCCAGGTAAAACTGAGTATATTGAAGTATAGTATCCACATGCCCTCACTCTCCCACCCATCTGATTTAAAGCAAACCTGTCAGCTGAATTGTGCACAGTAACCTACAGACAGTGTCAGGTTGGCGCCGTTATACTGATTACAATGATACCTTGGTTGATGAAATCAGTCTTGTGGTTATTTCTTAATCTTTATTTTCAGTTAATGAGATTCTCATGCTCTGGGGGGTCTGCATGTGGGCTCTGCTTACATAATCATCTATGATCCCTCACTGACCTGCCCCCTATCTTATATACTGCATAGATGTGTGGGGAAAAAAAATTAACATTCATAACACAGGCGGTGGTACCTGCACTATAGCATGATCCAATTCCTAATATGCATTTATGATTTAGTCATATAGTAGTGTGTGGGGGGGAAAAAATAGTCATCAAAATGGTGGCGGCGGCCTGCGCAGTAGCATCTATTGCGTTCCGATAGAGGCTACTGCGTAAGCACTGGCGCTATTTTGCTGGAGCCTTTTTTTTTTTTTTTTTTTTTTTTCCCTCAAGCAAAATGGCCGCGCCTGCACAGTAGCATCTATTGGAATGCGATAGATGCTATTGCACCATTTTGATATTTTTTTTTTTTTATACACAGTACTATGACTAAATCATAAATGAATATTAGCATTTTATCCATTGTCATGCTACTGCGCCTGCGTGATAAATGTTAATTTTTATTCCCACACAATATTTTATGCAGTATGTAAAATAGAGGGCAGGTTAGTGAGAGATGAGTGACGTGTCATAAGCCATACAGATACATATGTAAGCACTACATAGGCCGCCCCAAAGCTTGAGAAACTCATTAATTGAAAACTACAAATAAAGATTAAACAACCACAAGACTGATTTCTTCAACCAAGGTATCATTAATCAGTATAATGACTCCAACCTGACACTGTAGGTTGCTCAGCACAGTCCTGCTGACAGGTTCACTTTAGAATACTCCTTTAGCTGCTTTTAATGTTTGATGCTTCCCCCTGCCGTCTGGTTGCTGGGGGGGGGGAGGTTACGCTCCTATAGATTCAGTCTGGACCAGCAGCTTGGTCGTGTTGCTGGTGCGATCAGTGTGCTCTCCCCCATGCTGCTAGGAGAGGCACATGGGACGGAGTCTGTCTGGATTTAGTCTTCGGCCCTGCGTCTAAGTGGCTTGAGCAGGTTGGAGAGCATGGAGCCTGCAAATGGCATTCTCTTATCTATCCCAGGAAATGAGCTGTGTACTACAGAATTTAGGAATGAAAACTGATACTTTTAACTGGGTAATTGCGAAGTTATTGTTTTTACAATTTCTCTGCAACTTTAAGAATTTGATAATATCTTACGACCACCCCCCTTTAATGAAACACTGATCTATGCTTCAGTACATTTACTTAGCAAATCTGGTTAAACTGTCCCGTACCCTCAGCAAGTATGCGATGTGTCAATATGCCCTATACGTTTACCTAGGGATGATCTGGCCATTGGTGTTTTCTCCACTTTGTGTTCCTGAAAATAGTAATAGACACATATGGTGCACAGACCCACACTTGGCGCAATGAAGAAATATTGGCAAGTATAAAGCATACAGCTGCTTATGATAAACTGCAGGGCTCCGAGACTGAAAAGGTGCCAATAAACCATCAATACCTGTGATTTTCCTAGGGAGAGAGTAAGAAGGTGTCAGATGTGTCAGCCTCACTGGCAAAAGGATCAGGGATGTAAACTCGATGTTCCCTATCCACCATTATCTGTCAGGAGGCCAGATTTGACGGGTCTGTCTGCAATCATAAGCAAGTGAGGGGATAACTGTCTACTAATACACATCTCTCTTAGGTGGAGAGTTGCTTAGCCAACCTTTTATCCATATTTCACTGTCTCGCACCCAGGATAGATTTAGTGCAGCACTATTTGGTATTTTCAATCTTCCAAAAAAAATTATTTTTGCAAAAAATATTCAGACAATCTGAATGTGGCAGCTGTAGGTTATGCACCTGCCTAATGTACAAAATTATAACATATTGGTGGGGGGATAGTAGAGAGTCCTTTGGGCACTACCAGTAGCATGTTGAGGAATGGTGGAATGTTTCTGTACATCCATGATGATCACATTGCAATAAATATGTAGAAATATAAGGCTATGTGCACACGTTGCGGATCCACAGCGGATTTGGCCCTGCGGATTCGCAGCATTTTCTGCTGCGTTGTACAGTACCATTTTAGTCAATCTAAAATGGAAAACGCTGTGCAGACATTGCAGATTTTTCCATGCGAATTTTCTGCAGATTTAAATCCGCAGCATGTCACTTCTTTGTGTGGATTCCGCAGCGGTTTGGCACCTGCTCCATGACGGGTGTCAAACCGCAGGGCAAAACCGCTGTCTAATCCGCAAGAAAATACGCAGGTCATTGGACCTGCGGATTTTGACAAATCTGCGTGGAAAAGTCTGCAGCAGAATCCGCAACGTGTGCACACACCCTTAGGGTAGGACGGAGTAGATCAGTGTTATTTTCTGTGTAGGCTGGCCTACATTGCTGGCACTGTTCATTTTCTGATCTGTAGATCACTTTCTGCATAAAATGCACGTACTTATTAGAAATGTAATCTCAAAGTAAACTTTTACTATGGACAGAAATAGAAGAAAGGGATGTTGGCTGAACTTCAACCTGTACTATCTAGAAACTGCACTGAACTAAGCTGAGCTCTTCGTTGTAGGTTTTTTTTTTTTTTTTTTTTTTCTCCTCTGAGTATTTGGCTGACGTCTAAGAGTAGTTGATTTGACATTTGAACTTAAATTTTTTTTTCCGTTCATTTCAGAGCAAACTAGTTCAGGCCAAAAAGGAAATTGAAAAGTATGCTATAAATGACAAACAGGTAAGACTTGTGTGGAACATTGTAGTGCTACAAGTATTGCATTTTTTTTTTTTTTTTATTCCGGTTTTAACCCATATCCGACATGCGTCGTACATATACAGTGCTGCAAAAACTCCGTTCCCACAAACCACAGTACATGCATGGTGCCGCGATCGCTGGGGCTCTGAGTGCCACTGCAATCGGATGCGGATGTCAACACTTTGTGAAAGCCGACACCCTCCAAAATTGCCCACAATCGGTGCTAGCACTGATTGCACATGTTTAACCCCGCTAATGCTGCTGTCAATAGTGACAGTGACATCGAGGAGCATCGCACAGGGAGGGAGCTCCCTGCCTGCTCCCAAAAGCACAATGCGATGTGATTGCGTTATGCTGATTGTCTCCATGGTGACCTATGCCTGCTGGGTCCTGCAGGAAAAGTGGCCTGTCAACGCCTGCTAAGGGTACTGTCACACTTAGCGATGTACCAGCGATCCCGACCAGCGATATGTCGCGGTCAGGATCTCTGGTACATCGCTAAGTGGTCGCTAGTGAGCTGCCACACAGGCAGATCTCACTAGCGACATCGCTGGGGACGGGGGTCGCTACTTACCTGTCACACCAGGCGATCCTGCGTCCTCCTGCCCGGCTCCACGCGTCACTCGTCGTCACAGCAGGAAGCGCCGCAGGAAGCTGACGAAGAGAAACAGTCCAGCCTGTTCTCGCGCGATCAGCGATAAGCAGCGGGGGAGCGGTCGGAGGTGAGTATCAGACACAGCGATATCGCTAGCAATATCGCTATAACGTCACTAGTTATAGCGATATTGCTAGCGATATCTTAGTGTGACATGCCCTTAAGAGCTGAAGCTGACAAGCCTCCTCCCCTGCCTGACGTTTGGTGCTGCTATGCTCTGCAGTGCAGAAGTATTGCAGAGTATCAGAACAGCGGTCTGTCAATGCAAGATGATATTCCGTCCTGGGACATTGGGGATTTTTTTTTTTTTTTTTCGTACAAAGAGCAAAAAAGGAAATGCAAAAATATTAATCCAATAAATATAATATTTACACATATTTGGTTTTGCCGCATCCGGCACGACCCGCTCGTTAAAACTATCCCACTACTTAACCCATTAAGTGAACATCATAAAAAAGTAAATAAAAATGTAAATAGAAATGGTATCTCTAAAAACATAATTTTGTCCTGCAAAAAAACAAGCCGTCATAAAGCTCCGGCAGCGGAAAAATAAGCTTTAAATCTCAGATTAAAACAATGCAAAAATAATTTCTCTTTCGCCTCATTGGGGGACACAGAGACCATGGGGTGTATGCTGCTGCCACTAGGAGGCTGACACTATGCACAAAAAAGGCTAGCTCCTCCGCAGTGTACACCCCACCGACCAGCAGGAAATTCCTCAGTTTAGCTTAGTGTCAGTAGGAGGTGGACACGGGTCTTTCATTAGACCCCTATCTACCTCCATGTGCGTCGTTCCTTTTCAGGTTTCCGGAGGGATACAGTGTGAATGGTCACAACTGTACTCCCACAAAGAGACTGAGTACGGCGTGTACTGCCACACCGTATCCTCATAGCTCTGTTTCGGGACCACAGCTTAGCACGGGTGCGTGCCAGCGATCCGGAGAGTCCTCGCCCCCCCCCGCCTTCCGCCCACTCGCCTACCAGAGCCGGTCGGTCGGATGAGGTGCGGATACCACAAAACACGCAGACAGCGTGGGATATATCAGGTACCTTTATTGCAAACGGAGGTGAGTATGCAGTCCAAGACACGGCCCCTGGCGGTTTCAGGATTCTTGGGAGCGGTCGCAGAGGGAGTACTGTGGAGTCTCTGCGCCGCCCGTGCCTCCCGGAGGCCGCCGCATTCTTACGGGCCCCGGCTGTTGCGTGGGCCTTGTTCTATGCTTCTCCTCGGCGTTCGGCAGGGGATCCAGGTCATAGGTAGGGAGGTGGCCGCGGCGACGCAGCGAGACCTCTGCGCCACCCCGCGCTGACAGGCGGCCGCTGCCATTAATTTAGTCCCCGGCTTTATTTCGGGCCTTCTCTGACGTCGCGGCCACGCCCCCGCTCTCTCTCATAGGCGGGCTTTTCTCCCACCCGTTCTAGGACCACCCACTGCCTCTCAGAGCCTGCGGTGGGCAGCGGGCGGTACCCTCTGGCTCAGTGGCTAGCTCCGCTCATCTTCGTTTGAAGGCGCGCATTTATCCTGGTTCCCTCAGGCTGCCGCCATTTTATTAGCCTGTCAGCCGGACACACAGGGATTCCACGTTCTCCTCTGCTGGGGCCCTGCATCTTCAGACGAGCTGTGTATCAGCACCTTTGGGGACACCGCATCATGAGTAACTCTGCAACTGCAGACTGACACCCTTCTCTGCCTTCTGTCCCCAAACCTTCCAGCATTCTTCAGGGATCTTCTTTTCTCCTTCATTACGCCTAACTCTAAGGCTGATCGTGGCCGTCTGCCTGCCCCCACGGGCTCTCTAGTCCAGTTCTTTGCATGCTCCTCTTGCAATCGCAAACTTCGCTCAACGACCCCGTCCAGGAGCCACCTATTGTGCAATGTGAAAGCGACACCCCCCCCCCCCCCCCCCCCATTCCTGGTTGGGCCTTGTCTCTTTCACAATCTGTGGCAGACTTCACCAGGGTGTCTAAGTCCCTAGTAGCCGTCCTTGATAAGTTGCCCCTGGACACTTCTGCAGGGTCCAGCAGGTCACAGGAAGCTCCATCTGAGCCAGCCAGCAGAAGCTGCAAAAGTCCCAGACAAGATCTCCGGCCGGGATCCCCTCCTGGCCTCACATCCCCACGTAGTCCTTCCCAGCAGTCGCCCTCCCGTGCTTCCTCACCCGAGTCAGGTGAAGCGTTCTCGGATGTGTCATCCGAAGGGATCTTGGAGCTGGACGCGGACATGAAGGTTACGGTACAGAACCTCATTGCTGCGATTAACCACACCTTCGAAATCTCAGACTCCCCTGCAAAATCCTCAGAACAGGAGGTTTCGTTCAGACGGGCAGAAACGCCTCCCACTCTTGAGTTTGGCAAGATCCTTACCAGGGAAAGAGAATATCCGACCAGGCGATTTCAAAGAGGGAAGCACCTTGGCGTGCTGTACCCGTTTACCAAAGAGCTCACCGACAACTGGTCTGCTTCCCCCTCGGTAGACGCACCAGTGTCCAGACTGTCTAACAACACGGTTCTCCTGATTTCAGGTGTGGCGTCACTAAAGGATTCTAATGATCGGATTATAGAATCTTTAGCAAAGTCAACATTCGAAGCGGCTGCAGCGGTGCTAAGCCCAGCCTTCGCTTCCTCTTGGGTAGCGAAGGCCATAGCCACTTGGGCAGAGGATCTCCGCAAGGGCATCCTAGATAAGGCCCAACCAGAGCAATTGGCCGAAGTGGCCAACCAGATCTCCCATGCAGGGGATTATCTGCTCGATGCCGCGTCTTGCGCAGTTCAGGCATCAAGCAATGTTGTGGCAATCCAACGTACAATTTGGCTCAAGGCTTGGCAGGCGGATTTGTCTTCAAAAAAAAGTCTCTTACCAATCTGCCTTTTCAGGGAGCGCGTCTCTTCGGATCCCAGCTGGATCAGATTATTAAGGACGCCACTGGAGGCACGAGTTCCCTCCTCCCTCAGTCCAAGCCTCGCAGACCTCCGCTAAAACGTCAGTTTTGGACTTTCCGCCGCTTCAATACGGCAGACAACTTCTCTAACCAACAGAGAACGCAGGCACGTCAGGATAGAAAAAAGGTGTCTTTTAGACCCACTCCCTCCTGGCGATCTCACTCCTCCCATGGCAGATCCTCCAGATCTGGACGGTCGACATCAGCATGACTATCAACGAACTCCCGAGGGTGCTTCCCAATTGGGAGGTCGACTTCTTTTCTTCAGAGACGTCTGGCTTGCCTCAGTACAGGACGCTTTGGTCAGGGAGGTTGTATCATCAGGGTACAAGATAGAGTTCATGTCTTGGGATCGTTTCTTCGAGTCCCAACCTCCAAAAGATCCTGCCTTAGTTCCGGGGTTCTTTGCGTCCATCGCCTCTCTCCTCAGTTCAGGAGTGATCGTGCCTGTTCCTGAGTCAGAACTGTTCACAGGGTTTTACTCAAACCTGTTTGTGGTACCGAAAAAAGGGTGGTACAGTTCGCCCCATCTTGGACCTCAAGTTACTCAACAAGACAGTCCGACTGCGTCATTTCCGAATGGAGTCTCTTCGGTCGGTAATCGCTTCCATGGAGACGCAGGAGTTCTTGTGTTCAATAGGCATCTTGAATGTCTATCTACATGTTTCCATTTTCTCCGGCCATCAAATTCCTGCGTTTCGCCAGGAACATTACCAGTTCGTGGCACTGCCGTTCAGTCTCGCCACCACACCCAGAGTATTTACGAAGATCATGGCAGCGTTGATGGCCTTGTTGAGAATCAGAGGTCTCGTTCTTTTTCCGTACCTCGACGACATTCTGATCAAAGCTCCATCCTTTCATCAAGCTCGCCAAAGTCTTACCATCGTCCTCTACACCCTGTCCAATTTCGGGTGGCTCTTCAACAAAAAAGTCCTGCCGTGTTCCGACACAACATCTTGTGTTTCTGGGTCTATTGTTCGACACTCGTCGATCGAAGGTTTTTCTCCCACAAGAAAAGATTTGCTCCCTGCAGCGGGATGTACGATCGGTGCAGATCTTACGACTTCCATCACTCCGGACAACCATGAAAGTCCTGGGAAAGATGGTGGCGGCGACAGAGGCAGTTCCCTTTGCCCAATTTCACTCCAGA
This sequence comes from Dendrobates tinctorius, assembly GCF_039654945.1. Taxonomy (NCBI): domain Eukaryota; kingdom Metazoa; phylum Chordata; class Amphibia; order Anura; family Dendrobatidae; genus Dendrobates; species Dendrobates tinctorius. The sequence continues at coordinate 7,277,732 of NW_027361830.1, forward strand.
CCTCTCCAACACGCCATAATGTCTCGGTGGGACAGGTGTGTTCTCTCCCTGGACCACCCATTTCGTCTTTCATACCGGGTCAAGCAGTCCCTAAATGGTGGTTGACGTCTCCTCTCATCTCCCTAGGACGGTCATTCCTCCCCTTTCACTGACAGATTGTGACATCGGATGCCAGCTCCTCGGCTGGGGGGCAGTGTTCCGCAAACACTGTTCAGGGTCGATCGACTCAGGAGTCAGCTCAGCCGATCAACGTCCTTGAGATACGAGCGATTTTTATCTGTCTCTCGTTCACTGGGAGAGGGTTCTCAAGGGCCTGCCTATCTGGATTCAGGCAGACAATGCCACAGCGGTGGCATATGTCAACCGCCGGGGGGGGGGACACGGAGTGTCTCAGCCCTGGCAGAAGTGTCCAAGATTCTTCATTGGGCAGAGATTTCAGTACCGGCAATATCTGCGGTGCATATTCCCGGCGTGGACAACTGGGCCGCCGATTTTCTCAGCCGCGAGGGTCTCGCGGCGGGAGAGTAGTCCCTACATCCGGAGGTATTTCTTCAGCTTTGCCGTCGTTGGGGAATCCCGGACGTAGATCTGCTAGCTTCTCGCCTCAACAGGAAAGTCCCACAGTTTGTATCCAAGGCTCGAGATCCTCTAGCACTAGGCGCCGATGCTCTGGCCATTCATTGGTCGCAGTTTGAGCTCCCCTACCTGTTCCCTCCCCTGCCTCCTTCCCAGGCTGTTGAAGAAAATCAAGGCGGAAGGAATTCCAGTCATCCTCTTCGCCCTGAATTGGCCCAGAAGGTCTTGGTTTGTGGTCATCGTCAACCTTCTCGCGGACTCCCCCTGGAAGCTTCCAGACAGGGCAGATCTGCTGTCTCAAGGTCTGACTTGCCACCCCAATTCTCGGCCGCTCAATTTAACATCGTGGTTGTTGAGACCGAGGTTTTGAAACGATCAGGCTTTTCGGATCGAGTTATTCATACCATGATCCGGGCCAGAAAGCCATCGTCTTCCAAAATGTATTACTGTACTTGGAAGGCCTATTTCACTTGGTGCGAGGCCAACGACATTCCGCCCATGCAATTTTTGCTTCCTTCGGTTCTGGCGTTTCTTCAGGCAGGGCTTGATGCAGGCCTTGCCCTCAACTCTTTAAAAGGTCAAGTTTCGGCGCTGTCCATTTTATTTCAGAAGACGTTGGCATCCCGTCCTCAGGTCAATACCTTCCTTCAAGGAGTGGCCCATACGGTTCCTCCGTACCGAGCGCCAGTAGATTCTTGGGATCTTAATCCGGTTCTCGAGGTTCTGCAAGGTCCTCCCTTTGAACCTCTCAGGGAAGTTTCCCTATCTCTCCTTTCATGGAAAGTAGCCTTCCTAGTAGCCATCACCTCCATCCAGCGCGTGTCGGAATTGGTGGCCCTCTTGCCGCTCTCCTTTCTTGGTACTCCACCAGGGCAAGGTAGTTCTGCGGTCTCGGCCCTCTTTCCTTCCTAAAGTGGTGGCCACATTCCACCTGAATGAGGATATTGTTCTCCCGTCCTCTTGTCTGGGTCCAACTCACCCTCGGGAGCGCTCCTTAAACAAGCTGGACTTGGTCAGGGCAATGAAGGTCTACCTAGCTAGGACGACTCCTTTGCGGAAGACAGACTCTCTTCATCATTCCGGATGGAGCGCGAAAAGGTCAGCCGGCCTCCAAAGCTACGATTGCTCACTGGGTCAGGTCGGCAATTTTTGAGGCCTACCGGGTCAAACATCGAGTGGCCCCTTCGGGAATTAGAGCGCACTCTACCCGGGCAGTGGGTGCCTCCTGGGCGATACGTCACAGACTTCCGCGCTGCAGCTTTGCAAAGCTGCAACCTGGTCATCGGTTCACACGTTTGTGAAATTCTACAAGGTCCACACCTACGCTTCGGCGGACGACAGCCTAGGTAGAAGGATCCTGCAGGCTGCGGTAGGGAGTCCGCTGGCCTGATGGAAGTTTGTGGGTTTTTTTTTTTTTTTGTTTTGTTTTTTTTTTCTCCCCACCCCAGGGACTGCTTTGGGACGTCCCATGGTCTCTGTGTGCCCCAATGAGGCGAAAGAGAAAACAGGATTTTTGGGTTGCTTACCGTAAAATCTGTTTCTCGGAGCCTTCATTGGGGGACACAGCACCCTCCCATGTTCTACAACTCCTGTTATTATGTTTGTTGCTTGTTTACAGTTGAGTTGTTCTGTTTTCAATCTATTCTGTTACTTCTCCTACTGCTTTCTCACTAACTGAGGAATTTCCTGCCGGTCTGTGGGGTGTACACTGCGGAGGAGGAGCTAACCTTTTTTTGTGCATAGTGTCAGCCTCCTAGTGGCAGCAGCATACACCCCATGGTCTGTGTCCCCCCCCCCCCCCCCCCCCCCCAATGAAGGCTCCAAGAAACCTTTTACGGTAAGCAACCCAAAAATCCTGTTTATAGAAGAAAAAAGTTTGTTTTGTGTAAAAGCACCAAAACCTAAAAAAATACAAGTGGGGTATCCCTGTAATTGTACTGACCCAAAGAATAAAACGGCCTTATCAATTTTACCACACGCAGAACTGTATAAAAAAAAAAAAAAAAAAAAAAAAAAAAAATTCTGAATTGCTGTTTTTTTTTCTCAATCTACCTCCTAAAAATCGGAATAGAAAGCAATCAAAAAATGTCATGTGCCCAAAAATGGTACCAATAAAAACCTCAACGTGTTCCCCGAACAACAAGTCCTCATATGACTGTCTGCCGACATATGGAAAAATTATCTGTCTTAAATATGGGAATGCAAAAAAACCAGTTTTTGCAATAAGTGTAGTTTAGTGTGTGATGGCAGCCAAACATAAAAACCCAATATAAATCTGGTATCGCTGTAATTGCACCGACCAAAAGAATAAAGTCATCTAATCACTTATACTGCACGAGGAACAGCATAAAAAAATAACATAAAGCTAATTTGTCACCTGCTGGGGTTTTGTTTTGTTTTGTTTTTTTTTTTTTTTTTTTTTTTCTTAATTCTGCCTCCCAAAGAGGCGCTTACACCGGGGTTTCCGTATAAATCTCTGAAGTACGTTATTCAGACGGGACCTCCGGTGGAAGATTCTCTGAGGCAGATGGTGTCACTGTGGACACCGTCTGACCTGTGATCTGGCGGTGTCCAACTTTTTAGATGAATATAAAAGCACTGTCAGCCTCAGTTTTGTGCACTTCTGAAAAGGACAGCCCTGCACAGAGGCCAGACTGAGTCCAGAGTAGCTCTGCTGCCTCATTATAGTGAATGGATCCCGCGGGGGTTTCATCTGAATCACGTCACTCAGAGATTTGGATGGAAACCCTAACGTAAGTGCTCAGCGTAAAGCGCCGGAAAAATGTAGTCTTAAATTTTGTTAAATATTCCAAATGAAAGCTTCCACTTGGTCTGCAAAAAAAGCAAGTCCTCACTCAGATCTGTCATCTTAACGGAAATATAGGGGGCTTCCACGTTACTGGTAGCACAAAGGCCCTGGAAAAGCAAAATGGCTCCTCGCCCCTCAAAAGAAATTCAGAAAATTCTGAGCCCCAGTGTGACTAAACCACATTTAGCGCCCACATGTATGGCATTTCTGTAGTCATGAGAGCCCACCTAATTTGCGGGTGCGTGTCTCCTTAAGCATGAGCTGGGCATAATGTACTGGTCACTACAGTGGCATTGTGCAATCTCCACTCAGCAACTTCCAGAAACAAGTAGTAGTGGATAACACTCATGGAGTCTAAATCGTTACTACACCTGTAGATAAATTCCCAAAGAGCTATAATTCCTAAAATGGGGTCACTTGAGGGGGAATTCTGCTTTACTAGCACTTGGGTGCTCTGTATATGGAGTCCTTACGCCATTCTAGGCAAATAGTGCTCCTTCCCTCCCGAGTCTCACCATGTAGCTATGCAGTACTGTACAGCCACATATGGCATATGTCTGCATTGAGCAGAAATCGTGGGATAAATTCTGGTGCCATTTGTACACATTTCACAATATGAAAATGTAAAATTTGGGGCTAACAGTCTTGGTGGTAGAAATGTAAATTAATTTTTCTTCACTGTCCAATGCTCTAAGTCTGACATGCCTGTGGTGTCAATATGATCACTGCACCCCTAGATGAATTCACTAATTGGTTTATTTTGTAAAATGGGGTCACCATTGGGTTCTGCCATTCTGGCACCTAATGGGCTTTGCAAATGTGACCTGGCACTGTCCAACCAGACCAGAAAAATCTACATATGGCTCTCCTTCCCTTCTGAGCTTTGCACTCTGTCTCAAAAGTAGTATTCCCTGACATATGGGGTATTTGTGAGCTGAGGAGAAATTGCATAACAAATTTTGGGGTGCATTTTCTCCTGCCATCCTTTTGAAAATGCAAAATTTTGGGCTAAAAAAAAAAACTTGTGGTTTAAAATATATTTCCCAATGAAGGCTCAGAGAAAACTTGTGTGAAGCAGAAGGTGCTCACCACACATCTATATAAGTTCCCTGAGGGGTCTAGTTTCCAAAATTGTATCACTTGTGGGAAATGATATTTATTAACTATTTTGTGTGACATGACTCTGATTTAAAGGCTGTGGTGTAGTAGTGACCACTCTGTCCGCTAGGGGGCGCTGTGTGGTTGTCCCAGGACGAGAGTATAAGCATTTCCAGTGTCCTTTCTCGTCTGGGAGAGATGGGGCTGTCTTCCTGACAGCAAGGAACGCTGTGTTGAATGGCTGCACGTGCCTGATTCCCTGGAGGGAATGAACGTCTGCAGCATGATGAAGGAACTATGAGGAAACCCTGACGTGTGTGAGATAACTGAGGCTGAAGAGCCTGTGTATGCATAACCTGTGTGACCACAGGATAAGCAGAGTGAAGCTCTGTCATGGACGTTATGCTGATGTTATGAAGTTTATGTTGCTGCTGTGGGTTTATGATGATAAATAACCCACATGGACTATGATTGTTTATGGAAAACCCGTGCCGGATGTGGTTTTGTGGCTGCTAAGCGAGTATCCCCTACTTGAATAACAGCGCTACCTTACAAGGCATAAAAATTAAGTTTGAACATTTTTGCCAAATTTCGTTTTTTTTTTTTGTTTTTTTTTTTTTTTTCCCCCACAAATAAATACAAGTCATATCAAAGAAGTTTTTTCCACTATCATGAAGTACAATGTCATGAAAAAATAGTCTCAGAATCAGCGGGATCCATTGAACGCGTTCCAGAGTTTAACATATAAAGTTACACTGAACAGAATTGAAAAATTGACCTGGTTAGTAAGGTGAAAAGAGGCTTCGGTGTAAAGAGGTTAAGTATTTCATTTTTTTTTTTTTTTTTCTTTAGGTTGTGTTGTGTATATCAGTTGACGTGTCCAAAGATTACAGACAAGTAGAAAATGTCATAAAACAGGTAAGGTAACTTCTATATTTTGTGATTCCTATGTATAATTTGGGCATTATCATTGAATGCAAGTGTACATGTCTCCTTTATGCCCTGTGATATCTGCATAATGGAAGTGCTATTTTACTAGCAGGAAGGATGTTAGTGTCCCTTCATTGTCCCCACCGAATATATTTGGGTCTGACTAGTTTCTCTCATGATATCCAACAATTTTAGCAGACAAAATAGCGCATCATGCTTTTTGTTTTGTTTTTTTTTTACAGAGAATACCCAATGTCATCATACCCTCTAAGTTCATTTTGGAAGGGTTTGTCCTTTTGTTTCTGCATCACTTAAACGCTACGTGGGCACATAGCCTAAGTCCGGACACTGAAAACCGGATTCCTTCCCAGAAATCGTGCGTTTTTTTCCGCGCGATTTCACCGCATGTGATATTCAAGCACTTTCCCAGCGATTTGAAGCATCGCTTGGAAAGTGATTGACAGGTTGGTCACACTCGTCAAACATAGTGTTTGACAAGTGTGAGCAGCTTTTTACTATTGAGGCTGCCTATGCGGCCTCAATAGTAAAAGATAGAATGTTAAAAATGATAAAAAATCGGGGTATATTTACCTTCCGACGTCCCGTGCTGTCTCTGCGACTCTCCCGTTCCCAGCGATGCCTTGCGAGACCTGTGATGACGTTGGTCTCGCGTTGCTATAGCGATCTCACGAGACCACGTCATCACAGGACCTTGCCGCAAGGCATTACTGAGAACGCTGAGGCCGGGAAGGCAGCACGGGACGTCGGAAGGTAAATATACCCCGATTCATAATTATTATTTTATTTTTTTTTTATTTTTTTTTACAGGGCTATGGTACCCAGGGCCTGGAGGACAGTCTCCTCTCCTCCACACCGTGGGTACCAACCGCACATGAGACTCTTAACTTCGCGCATGGTGGGCATAGCCACATGCGGGAAGTAAGCGATTCTCATGCGTTTGAATGGGTGCGGAATCGCAGCAATTCTTTGCGATTCCGCACAAAAGAATGAGCATGCTGCGATTTTGTTTTTTTTTTTTTTTCCCGCGATTCGATTCCGCCGCGGAAAAAAGCGCAGCATTAGCACAGCATGTGCGGAATGCCATAGGAATGCATGGGGGGCGTTCTGTACATGATTTTTAAACGTTTTCGCGGCAAAAATGCTTAAAAATCGCATCGTGGGCACACAGCCTAAATGTTCCTATAATAAAGTAATGCGTTCCTCATTAAGGTCAATGGAGAAATGCTGCAATGTATAGTTTATGCAGTTCATGGTGGGTGGTAAAAGGGCACTTGGTATCAGCAGCAGTTCTGCACTTGGTATGCATATAAAGTATACCACCTACCAGATGACACCAATAACCTATGTAGATCCAGCCTGAATGGTTGAAGTTGTGTACTTTATAACAATGAGGAGGTCATTGACATTTATATAGAAAACTAACAATACTGCTGAGGATCTAGTTTACAGACTTGTACATAATATGATAGCTGCATTATTTGTTTTAGGCTCAGGAAAAGCTTGGACCAGTGGATATGTTGGTGAACTGCGCTGGCACATCAATTGCTGGAAAGTTTGAGGAGATAGACATTGATCGTTTTTCAGTAAGTTGTTTTTTATTTAGTTTTTTTACCTTTTGTGTATATTCACACAGGTTGGTGATGGTGCAGCAAAAATAAATAACGACAGGAAAATAAAATTAAAGTGCATGTTAATCTGTAATTGTGGGAAGAAAAGTCCCGCACCACACCAAACTTGAATCACCAAGTTAAGTTGCATGTTCACCAAGATATATGCATTGATTCAGCCTTTACTCGTCCCTCTCAATGCATGTATCCGCGTAAACGACGACTACTTTTGCATCATGTCTTGAGCGCTGCAGATCTTCTTTTTACAGTTTTTGGAAGTTTAGACGAGGACATTATACTGCTCTTCACCCTATTATTGTACTGCTAAGGCCAGGTTTACATGTCCATTATCCATAGTCTGTGCTTCAATCACAATACCCGGATGGGCTGGCAGTGTAAAATGAATTGCCTGATGGGCAAAGTTCAGGTGAGAGGCTTGACTGGCATTGTGATCCAAGCATTCGTGTATCATGGACACATGAACCTAGCTGAAAGAAGAATGCTATTTGAAGAATGGATCTCTTTTGGCAAGTGGTAATTTAGCAGAGAAACACCACCTTGGTGGCATACAAGACCTTAATATCTTGTAAATTTAAACTTGATCCTATGGAGTGAGAAATTATTTATGTATTTTCATAGCCCTAATAAGTGTTCTTGTTTCCATAGTGATCCATGTCAGAATTGCTGTGGGATCATTTTTTAACCCTTTAGTGACAGAGCCACTTTGGTACTTAATGACCAGGCCAATTTTTACAACTCTGACCACTGTCATTTTTATGAGGTTATAGCTCTGGAACACTTCAATGGATCCCACTGATTCTCAGATTTTTTTCGTGACATATTGTACTTCATGTCAGTGGTAAAATTTATTCGATATGACTTGAGTTTATTTATGGAAAAAAAAAAACACGTAAATTTGACAAATTGAGAATTTAGCAATTTTCAAACTTTTAAATTTTGTACCTTTAAATCAAACATTGGTGTCACAAATAGTTAATAAAAAAAACATTTCACACTTGTCACCTTTACATCAGGACAATTTTGGAAACCTTTATTTTTTTTTGTTTTGTTAAAACGTTAAGGGTTAAAAGTTGACCAACGATCTTATTTTTCCAACAAAATGTACAAAACCATTTTTTTGTAGGGGCCACCTCACATTTGAAGTGCGTTTGGGGGGATCAGTATAACAAAATACCCAAAAGTGACACCATTGTAAAAACTGCACTCCTCAAGGTACACATAACCACATTCAAGAAGTTTTTTAACCCTTCAGCTGCTTCACAAGAATTGAAGCAATGTGAAAGGAAGAAAATAACTTTTTTCACAAAAAATTTACTTTGGAACCATTTTTTTTTATTTTCACAAGGGTATCGGGAGAAAATGGACCACAAAATTTGTTGTGCAATGTCTCCTGAGTACGCTGATACCCCATATGTGGGGGGAAAAGCCACTGTTTGGGTGCATGGCAGGACTCAGAAGGGAGGGAGCACTGTTTGACTTTTTGAACGCAAAATAGGCTGGAATCAGTGGTGGCGCCATGTTACATTTGGAGACCCCCCCTCCGATGTACCTAAACAGTGGAAACCCCCCAATTCTAACCCCAACACAGCCCTATCTCTAATCCCTAACCACAACACTAATCCTAGCTTTAGCCTAACTCTAAGGCTGTGTTCACACGTTGCTTTTTTTTGCGTTTTTACCAAATAAAACGCTTAAAAGTAGCTTCCCATTCATTTTAATGAATTCCACACTTTCTGTGCATATTGATGCGTTTTTTTTCCGTGAAAAAACAGCATCGCAGAAAAAAATGCAGCATGCTCATTAATTTTCCAGAAAGTTCCGCATTGCTAGCTATTTTCTAGGTGACTGGGACCGCTCCGGAAAAGAACGCATTAAAAATGCGTGCTTTTTGCACAAAAAAGTGCAGAAAATGCGTGGAAAACTTGCAGAAAAAACGCGCGTTTTCTGGGAAGGAGTCAGGTTTTCATGCAGAAATTTTCTGCGTACGTGTGCACATAGCTAACCCTAATGGAAAAATGGAAATAAATAGTTTTGTTTTATTGTTTTTCCGTAACTAAGGGGGTGATAATGGGGGGGATTTATTTATTTTTTTTTTTTTTTTTTTTTTTTTTTAATTTTGATCACTGTGATAGGGAGTATCACAGTGATCAACATGAACGAATAGGAAAAAGTTCCTACTGTTGCAGGGTGCCAGCCAGCAGATCTCGGTGGGGACACTGCACATGTGCCCGCCATATTCTCCCGGAAGAAGATGCCAGCATCCCGGGGGACTTCATAGGGGGTTTCAGGGAAAACTGAGGTACCGAGGGGATAGGGGGACCCTACTTTTCTCTCCTCTGATGTGCGATCACATCAGAGGAGAGGGAGAAATTAATTGGAAAATCTGACTTTTTTTTTATTTTTGCAGTCACCGTTATACCATTAACCCCTTCACCCCCAAGGGTGGTTTGCACGTTCATGACCGGGCCAATTTTTACAATTCTGACCACTGTACCTTTATGAGGTCATAACTCGAACGCTTCCATGGATCCCGGTGATTCTGACATTGTTTTCTCGTGACATATTGTACTTCATGTTAGTGGTAAAATTTCATTCAAATAACTTGCGTTTATTTGTGACAAAAATGGAAATTTGGCAAAAATTTTGAAAATTTCGCAATTTTCCAACTTTGAATTTTTATGCCCTTAAATCAGATACGGCACACAAAAAACTTGATAAGTAACATTTCCCACATGTTTACTTTACATCAGCACAATTTTGGAACCAAAATTTTTTTTTGTTAGGAAGTTATAAGGGTTAAAAGTTGACCAGCGATTTCTCATTTTTACAACACCATTTTATTTTTAGGACCACATCACATTTGAAGCCACTTTGAGGGGTCTATATGATAGAAAATACCCAAAAGTGACACCATTCTAAAAACTGCACCCTTAAGGTGCTCAAAACCACATTCAAGAAGTTTATTAACCCTTTAGGTGCGTCACAGGAATTTTTTTGGATATTTAAAAAAAAAATGAACATCTAACTTTTTTTTTCATAAAAAAAATAATTCAGGTTCAATTTTTTTTATTTTACCAAGGGTAACAGGAGAAATTGGACTGCAAAAGTTATTGTGCAATTTGTCCTGAGTACGCAGATACCTGATATGTGGGGGGGAACGACTGTTTTGGCGCATGGCAGAGCTCAGAATGGAAGGAGCGCCGTTTGACTTTTTCAATGCAAAATTGGCTGGAATTCAGATCGGACGCCATGTCACGTTTGGAGAGTCCCTGATGTACCTAAACAGTGGAAACCCCCTACAAGTGACCCCATTTTGGAAACTAGACCCCCCAAGGAACTTGTCTAGATATGTGGTGAGAACTTTGAACCCACAAGGGCTTTACAGAAGTTTATAACGTACAGCGGTACAATTAAAAAATCATATTTTTTCCACAAACGATCTTTTCACCCCAATTTTTATTTTCCCAAGGGTAACAGGACCCTAAAAGTTATTGTGCAATTTGTCCTGAGTACGCTGATACCCCACATGTGGGGGTAAACCACTATTTGGGCGCATGGCAGAGCTCGGAAGGGAAGCAGCGCCATTTGACGTTTTTGGCTGGAATTGAGATCGGACACCATGTCGCGTTTGGAAAACCCCTGATGTACCAAAACAGTGGAAACCCCCCACAAATGACACCATTTTGGAAACTAGACCCCCCAAGGAACTTATCTAGATGTGTAGTGAGCACTTTGAACCCCCCAGTGCTTCACAGAAGTTTATAACGCCCGGGCGTGAAAATAAAAAATCCGTATTTTTTCCACAAACATGATCTTTTAGTCACCATTTTTTTTATTTTCCCAAGGGTACCAGGAGAAATTGGACCCCAAAAGTTGTTGTCCAATTTGTCCTGAGTATGCTGATACCCCATATGTGGGAGAAAACTACTGTATGGGCACACGTCGGGGCTCGGAAGGGAAGTAGTGACGTTTTGGAATGCAGACTTTGATGGAATGGTCTGCGGGTGTCATGTTGCCTTTGGAGAGCCCCTGATGTACCTAAACTATTGAAACTCCCCACAAGTGACCCCATTTTGGACACTAGACCCCCCACGGAACTTATCTAGATGTGTGGTGAGCACTTTGAACCCCCAAGTGTTTCGCAGAAGTTTAGAACACTCGGACGTGAAAATAAAAAAATCATATTTTTTTTTCCACAAAAATGATATTTTTGCCCCCAATTTTTTATTTTCCTAAGGGTAACAGGAGAAATTGGACCCCAAAAATTGTTTTGCAATTTGTCCTGAGTAGGCTGATACCCTACATGTGGGGGTAAACCACTGTTTGGGCGCATGGCAGAGCTTGGAAGGGAAGGAGCACCATTTGACTTTTTCAACTCAGAATTGGCTGGAATTGAGATCAGACGCCATGTTGCATTTGGAGAGCCCCTGATGTGCCCAAACAGTGGAAACCCCCAATTATAACTCCAACCCTAACCCCAACACACCCCTAACCCTAGCCCTAACCCTAAGGCTGTGTGCACACGCTGCGGATTTTGCTGCGGTTCAGCAGCAGTTTTGGCCGCTGCGGACCAGCAGCAGTTTTTGCTGCGGTGTACAGTACCATGATTCCCTATGGGAATCAAAAACCGCAGTGCAGACGGTGCGGAATTTTCCGCGCGGATTATCTGCGGTTTTCAATCCGCAGAAAGAATTGACATGTCAATTCTTTCTGCGGATTCCCCTGCGGTTTGCCATCTCCTCTATTGAGGAGATGAAAAACCGCAGGACAAAACCGCAGAGCAATCCGCAGGTAAAACCGCAGGTCTTTTGACCTGCGGTTTCACCTGCGGATTTTACAAAATCCGCGCGGATGAATCCGCACCTAATCCGCAGTGTGTGCACACAGCCTTACCCTAACGGGAAAATGGAGATAAATCCTTTTTTTTTTTTTTTTTTTTTTAGCTTTATTATTTTTCCCTAACTAAGGGGGTGATAACGGGGGGGTTTGACTTACTATTTATGGCGGTTTTTATGTTTGGCGGCTGTCACACGCTAAAAGACGCTTTTTATTGTAAAATAGTTTTTGCATCACCACATATTGAGAGCTATAATTTTTCCGTATTTTGACCCACTGAGTCATGTGAGGTTTTATTTTTTGCGGGACGAGTTGACGTTTTTATTGGTACCATTTTCGGGCACGTGACATTTTTTGATCGCTTTTTATTCCTATTTTTGGGACGCAGAATGAACAAAAACCAGCGTTTCATGAATTTCTTTTGGGGGGGTGCGTTTACACCGTTCCGCCTGCGGTAAAATTGATAAAGCGGTTTTATTCTTCGGGTCAGTACGGTTACAGCGATACCTCATTTAGGTCGTTTTTTTATGTTTTTGTCGGTTTTATGCAATGAAAACTATTTTATATAAAAAATTATTTTTGCATCGCTTTATTCTGTGAGCTATAACTTTTTTATTTTTTCGCTGATGATGCTGTGTGGTGGCTCGTTTTTTGCGGGACAAGATGACGTTTTCAGCAGTACCATGGATATCTATATGCGTCTTTTTGATCGCGCGTTATTACACTTTTTGTTTGGCGGTATGATAATAAATCATTATTTTTTTGCTTCGTTTTTTATTTTTTTAAGGGGTTCGCTAAAAGGGTTAACTAATGGGACAGTTTTATAGGGCGGGTCATTACGGACGCGGCGATACCTAATATGTGTACTTTTATTGTTTTTGGTTTTTTTTTATTATTTCCAAAAAATGGGTTTATTGGGGGACTATTTTTTTTTTTTTTTCTAATTTATTTGGCGATTTTAAATTTATTTTTATTTCTTTTTATTTTTTTTTTACTTTATTACATAGTCCCAGGTGGGACATCACTGTCCTGTGACAGATCGCTGATCTGTCACATCACAGATCACTGTGACAGATCAGCAATCTGTCACAGGCATTGAAGAAGACTTCCTCTTGCCTGCGCTTTGCAGGCACTGAGGAAGCCAGCTTCCTCAGGTCCCCAAAGGCCCCCGTCGCCATCTTGGATTCGGGGGCCTGGAGGATAGGAGCCCCCCGCAGCAGCGCTGCACATTGCGCTGCCGTGGGGGGCTCAGGGAAGCACGGAGGGAGCCCCCTCCCTCCCGATGCTTCCCTTTAACTCCCGGTACACCGCGATCATGTTTGATCGCGGTGTGCAAGGGGTTAAGGTGTCGGGGGCGGTCCGTGACCGCCCCTGACACATAGTGCCGGGTTTCAGCTGTGATAATCAGCTGACACCCGGCCGCGATCAGCGGCGCTCACCATGTGGGCGCCGCTGATCGCGGTAGACGTACTATCCCGTCCACGGTCATATGGGCCCGGGTACCGTGGACGGGATAGTACGTCGGATGTCGGGAAGGGGTTAATAACAGCAATTGCAACACCGGGGTCAGTAAAAACCGACCCGAATCATTTTCTCTGGGGTCTGCCACCCCTGGTAGCTGAGACCTCGGAAAAATTCCGACTCTGGGGGGTGCTATACCCTTATTCCTCAGCGCTGTTAAAAAGCAGCGCTGTGGTTGAAGTATCCTTAAAGGGAATCTGTCACCCCTTTTTTTTTTTTTTTTGAGATATCGTATAATGATATTCAACTGTGTGTCGCGTAAGGATTCTCTTAGTACTTTTGCTTCTCCCTGACCCCGCACCTTTCATGCATAAATTACCTTTTTTATATCAGTTCAGATGTATGTAAACTGCCATGGTCCGGTCTGATGGGCGGGGCTTATTCACATGCTCCCCCCTCCCTGTCTTGAAGTCTGAACTGAGAAAAGTAAGTTAATGTGTATGCACAATGTAAGTGCATATTAACACATGACCATTAACCAGAGAAAACAAAAAGCAAAAAACACAAATAAAAAGTGAAAAATAAACTGCAAATAATGCATAAAGGTAATAATAAGGGTATTTAGTAAACATAATTTTGATCAAAATAATGTACAAGCCATCCCACCACGTCACGGCAACCCTTGTGGGACAGTCCTACTCTAGTATTTAAAACCTTTTCACTTGCCAAGTGACGTGAATGTGAACAAGGATTGAGTGACTGAACCACTAGTAAAAGCATAGGCCAGACTGGAGGGTGAAAGTGAAAAGGTTTTAAATACTAGAGTAGGGACTGTCCCACAAGGGTTGCCGTGACGTGGCGGGATGGCTTGTACATTATTTTGATCAAAATTATGTTTACTAAATACCCTTATGATTATTACCTTTATGCATTATTTGCAGTTTATTTTTTATTTGTGCTTTTTGTATCAGCCTAGGTAACTTCAATATCGGGCAGAAAACTTACTAAAAGGATGATACATATATAAGTTAACCCTTTAGTGGCAAGCCACAGCTTAGCAGAAAACTAGTTGGTCTGTGAGAATCTAACTGCTGAGTCCTGTACTGATGAATAGAACGGTGAAATTGTAGCCCTGTCAGGATGGAGCTGCAATGCACATGTTTGACCATTGCTTTTATTCATCCCTTTTTCCAAGCAATGCAATTTGGTTTTTCTGTAGCCCCCATAGAGAATGAATGGGGCAGAGGTGGAGAACCACCTCGTACTTGACTAAATCAATGGCCCTTCTTTTAATAAGCCGATCTGGTGTAGCATGACTCGCTTGAGTTGGCACCAGAGGGAGCTGTGCGCCAGCAATCACTGATGGGTGTCAGGTGATTCTGTCAGCTGACACCTGGCTCTCAGTGCCTGCACTGCATCCTGTACATTTAACCCTAAATGCTGCAATGGGTGAGATTGCAGCAGAGAGCAGGCAGAGGGAATGACGTCCCGATCGTGGCCAGGGTGAATAGATGTAGTCATGACATCCGGGTCACCAGACACTAAGAAGTTTGTCACATCATGATCGAACCGTGTCTGCAAGGCTGACGGGCTATAAGGTATATCAATATTCCTGCAATGCTATACCTTTCAACTGTGACCATACTACAGTAAGGCAAAATCCCATTGTAGGACTGTTTTAAAAAAACAAAAAAGTGTATGTGTGTGTATATATATGTGTGTGTATATATATATATATATATATATATATATATATATATATGTACAGTCCCGCCCACTCCGCATAGCCACATTCACTATAATATCCCACACCAGCCAGAGCTACTGGACTACTTCCCCCTAATATCCCACATCACCCCTTCAGCCAGAGCCATTTTACTACTACCCCTAATGGCTGACATCATCCCTTCAGCCAGAACCACCGGACTACTACCCCTAATATCCCATATCGTGATTGGTTTGTGATGCACACATAATACACAAAAATATAATCTCTATCTCTCTATCTCTCTATCTCTCTATCTCTCTATCTCTCTATCTCTCTATCTCTCTATCTCTCTATCTCTCTATCTCTCTATCTCTCTATCTCTCTATCTCTCTATCTCTCTATCTCTCTATCTCTCTATCTCTCTATCTCTCTATCTCTCTATCTCTCTATCTCTCTATCTCTCTATCTCTCTATCTCTCTATCTCTCTATCTCTCTATCTCTCTATCTCTCTATCTCTCTATCTCTCTATCTCTCTATCTCTCTATCTCTCTATCTCTCTATCTCTCTATCTCTCTATCTCTCTATCTCTCTATCTCTCTATCTCTCTATCTCTCTATCTCTCTATCTCTCTATCTCTCTATCTCTCTATCTCTCTATCTCTCTATCTCTCTATCTCTCTATCTCTCTATCTCTCTATCTCTCTATCTCTCTATCTCTCTATCTCTCTATCTCTCTATCTCTCTATCTCTCTATCTCTCTATCTCTCTATCTCTCTATCTCTCTATCTCTCTATCTCTCTATCTCTCTATCTCTCTATCTCTCTATCTCTCTATCTCTCTATCTCTCTATCTCTCTATCTCTCTATCTCTCTATCTCTCTATCTCTCTATCTCTCTATCTCTCTATCTCTCTATCTCTCTATCTCTCTATCTCTCTATCTCTCTATCTCTCTATCTCTCTATCTCTCTATCTCTCTATCTCTCTATCTCTCTATCTCTCTATCTCTCTATCTCTCTATCTCTCTATCTCTCTATCTCTCTATCTCTCTATCTCTCTATCTCTCTATCTCTCTATCTCTCTATCTCTCTATCTCTCTATCTCTCTATCTCTCTATCTCTCTATCTCTCTATCTCTCTATCTCTCTATCTCTCTATCTCTCTATCTCTCTATCTCTCTATCTCTCTATCTCTCTATCTCTCTATCTCTCTATCTCTCTATCTCTCTATCTCTCTATCTCTCTATCTCTCTATCTCTCTATCTCTCTATCTCTCTATCTCTCTATCTCTCTATCTCTCTATCTCTCTATCTCTCTATCTCTCTATCTCTCTATCTCTCTATCTCTCTATCTCTCTATCTCTCTATCTCTCTATCTCTCTATCTCTCTATCTCTCTATCTCTCTATCTCTCTATCTCTCTATCTCTCTATCTCTCTATCTCTCTATCTCTCTATCTCTCTATCTCTCTATCTCTCTATCTCTCTATCTCTCTATCTCTCTATCTCTCTATCTCTCTATCTCTCTATCTCTCTATCTCTCTATCTCTCTATCTCTCTATCTCTCTATCTCTCTATCTCTCTATCTCTCTATCTCTCTATCTCTCTATCTCTCTATCTCTCTATCTCTCTATCTCTCTATCTCTCTATCTCTCTATCTCTCTATCTCTCTATCTCTCTATCTCTCTATCTCTCTATCTCTCTATCTCTCTATCTCTCTATCTCTCTATCTCTCTATCTCTCTATCTCTCTATCTCTCTATCTCTCTATCTCTCTATCTCTCTATCTCTCTATCTCTCTATCTCTCTATCTCTCTATCTCTCTATCTCTCTATCTCTCTATCTCTCTATCTCTCTATCTCTCTATCTCTCTATCTCTCTATCTCTCTATCTCTCTATCTCTCTATCTCTCTATCTCTCTATCTCTCTATCTCTCTATCTCTCTATCTCTCTATCTCTCTATCTCTCTATCTCTCTATCTCTCTATCTCTCTATCTCTCTATCTCTCTATCTCTCTATCTCTCTATCTCTCTATCTCTCTATCTCTCTATCTCTCTATCTCTCTATCTCTCTATCTCTCTATCTCTCTATCTCTCTATCTCTCTATCTCTCTATCTCTCTATCTCTCTATCTCTCTATCTCTCTATCTCTCTATCTCTCTATCTCTCTATCTCTCTATCTCTCTATCTCTCTATCTCTCTATCTCTCTATCTCTCTATCTCTCTATCTCTCTATCTCTCTATCTCTCTATCTCTCTATCTCTCTATCTCTCTATCTCTCTATCTCTCTATCTCTCTATCTCTCTATCTCTCTATCTCTCTATCTCTCTATCTC
The DNA here is from genome assembly GCF_039654945.1 of Dendrobates tinctorius. Lineage (NCBI taxonomy): Eukaryota > Metazoa > Chordata > Amphibia > Anura > Dendrobatidae > Dendrobates > Dendrobates tinctorius. Next base: position 7,295,124 of record NW_027361830.1, read on the forward strand.
TCTATCTCTCTATCTCTCTATCTCTCTATCTCTCTATCTCTCTATCTCTCTATCTCTCTATCTCTCTATCTCTCTATCTCTCTATCTCTCTATCTCTCTATCTCTCTATCTCTCTATCTCTCTATCTCTCTATCTCTCTATCTCTCTATCTCTCTATCTCTCTATCTCTCTATCTCTCTATCTCTCTATCTCTCTATCTCTCTATCTCTCTATCTCTCTATCTCTCTATCTCTCTATCTCTCTATCTCTCTATCTCTCTATCTCTCTATCTCTCTATCTCTCTATCTCTCTATCTCTCTATCTCTCTATCTCTCTATCTCTCTATCTCTCTATCTCTCTATCTCTCTATCTCTCTATCTCTCTATCTCTCTATCTCTCTATCTCTCTATCTCTCTATCTCTCTATCTCTCTATCTCTCTATCTCTCTATCTCTCTATCTCTCTATCTCTCTATCTCTCTATCTCTCTATCTCTCTATCTCTCTATCTCTCTATCTCTCTATCTCTCTATCTCTCTATCTCTCTATCTCTCTATCTCTCTATCTCTCTATCTCTCTATCTCTCTATCTCTCTATCTCTCTATCTCTCTATCTCTCTATCTCTCTATCTCTCTATCTCTCTATCTCTCTATCTCTCTATCTCTCTATCTCTCTATCTCTCTATCTCTCTATCTCTCTATCTCTCTATCTCTCTATCTCTCTATCTCTCTATCTCTCTATCTCTCTATCTCTCTATCTCTCTATCTCTCTATCTCTCTATCTCTCTATCTCTCTATCTCTCTATCTCTCTATCTCTCTATCTCTCTATCTCTCTATCTCTCTATCTCTCTATCTCTCTATCTCTCTATCTCTCTATCTCTCTATCTCTCTATCTCTCTATCTCTCTATCTCTCTATCTCTCTATCTCTCTATCTCTCTATCTCTCTATCTCTCTATCTCTCTATCTCTCTATCTCTCTATCTCTCTATCTCTCTATCTCTCTATCTCTCTATCTCTCTATCTCTCTATCTCTCTATCTCTCTATCTCTCTATCTCTCTATCTCTCTATCTCTCTATCTCTCTATCTCTCTATCTCTCTATCTCTCTATCTCTCTATCTCTCTATCTCTCTATCTCTCTATCTCTCTATCTCTCTATCTCTCTATCTCTCTATCTCTCTATCTCTCTATCTCTCTATCTCTCTATCTCTCTATCTCTCTATCTCTCTATCTCTCTATCTCTCTATCTCTCTATCTCTCTATCTCTCTATCTCTCTATCTCTCTATCTCTCTATCTCTCTATCTCTCTATCTCTCTATCTCTCTATCTCTCTATCTCTCTATCTCTCTATCTCTCTATCTCTCTATCTCTCTATCTCTCTATCTCTCTATCTCTCTATCTCTCTATCTCTCTATCTCTCTATCTCTCTATCTCTCTATCTCTCTATCTCTCTATCTCTCTATCTCTCTATCTCTCTATCTCTCTATCTCTCTATCTCTCTATCTCTCTATCTCTCTATCTCTCTATCTCTCTATCTCTCTATCTCTCTATCTCTCTATCTCTCTATCTCTCTATCTCTCTATCTCTCTATCTCTCTATCTCTCTATCTCTCTATCTCTCTATCTCTCTATCTCTCTATCTCTCTATCTCTCTATCTCTCTATCTCTCTATCTCTCTATCTCTCTATCTCTCTATCTCTCTATCTCTCTATCTCTCTATCTCTCTATCTCTCTATCTCTCTATCTCTCTATCTCTCTATCTCTCTATCTCTCTATCTCTCTATCTCTCTATCTCTCTATCTCTCTATCTCTCTATCTCTCTATCTCTCTATCTCTCTATCTCTCTATCTCTCTATCTCTCTATCTCTCTATCTCTCTATCTCTCTATCTCTCTATCTCTCTATCTCTCTATCTCTCTATCTCTCTATCTCTCTATCTCTCTATCTCTCTATCTCTCTATCTCTCTATCTCTCTATCTCTCTATCTCTCTATCTCTCTATCTCTCTATCTCTCTATCTCTCTATCTCTCTATCTCTCTATCTCTCTATCTCTCTATCTCTCTATCTCTCTATCTCTCTATCTCTCTATCTCTCTATCTCTCTATCTCTCTATCTCTCTATCTCTCTATCTCTCTATCTCTCTATCTCTCTATCTCTCTATCTCTCTATCTCTCTATCTCTCTATCTCTCTATCTCTCTATCTCTCTATCTCTCTATCTCTCTATCTCTCTATCTCTCTATCTCTCTATCTCTCTATCTCTCTATCTCTCTATCTCTCTATCTCTCTATCTCTCTATCTCTCTATCTCTCTATCTCTCTATCTCTCTATCTCTCTATCTCTCTATCTCTCTATCTCTCTATCTCTCTATCTCTCTATCTCTCTATCTCTCTATCTCTCTATCTCTCTATCTCTCTATCTCTCTATCTCTCTATCTCTCTATCTCTCTATCTCTCTATCTCTCTATCTCTCTATCTCTCTATCTCTCTATCTCTCTATCTCTCTATCTCTCTATCTCTCTATCTCTCTATCTCTCTATCTCTCTATCTCTCTATCTCTCTATCTCTCTATCTCTCTATCTCTCTATCTCTCTATCTCTCTATCTCTCTATCTCTCTATCTCTCTATCTCTCTATCTCTCTATCTCTCTATCTCTCTATCTCTCTATCTCTCTATCTCTCTATCTCTCTATCTCTCTATCTCTCTATCTCTCTATCTCTCTATCTCTCTATCTCTCTATCTCTCTATCTCTCTATCTCTCTATCTCTCTATCTCTCTATCTCTCTATCTCTCTATCTCTCTATCTCTCTATCTCTCTATCTCTCTATCTCTCTATCTCTCTATCTCTCTATCTCTCTATCTCTCTATCTCTCTATCTCTCTATCTCTCTATCTCTCTATCTCTCTATCTCTCTATCTCTCTATCTCTCTATCTCTCTATCTCTCTATCTCTCTATCTCTCTATCTCTCTATCTCTCTATCTCTCTATCTCTCTATCTCTCTATCTCTCTATCTCTCTATCTCTCTATCTCTCTATCTCTCTATCTCTCTATCTCTCTATCTCTCTATCTCTCTATCTCTCTATCTCTCTATCTCTCTATCTCTCTATCTCTCTATCTCTCTATCTCTCTATCTCTCTATCTCTCTATCTCTCTATCTCTCTATCTCTCTATCTCTCTATCTCTCTATCTCTCTATCTCTCTATCTCTCTATCTCTCTATCTCTCTATCTCTCTATCTCTCTATCTCTCTATCTCTCTATCTCTCTATCTCTCTATCTCTCTATCTCTCTATCTCTCTATCTCTCTATCTCTCTATCTCTCTATCTCTCTATCTCTCTATCTCTCTATCTCTCTATCTCTCTATCTCTCTATCTCTCTATCTCTCTATCTCTCTATCTCTCTATCTCTCTATCTCTCTATCTCTCTATCTCTCTATCTCTCTATCTCTCTATCTCTCTATCTCTCTATCTCTCTATCTCTCTATCTCTCTATCTCTCTATCTCTCTATCTCTCTATCTCTCTATCTCTCTATCTCTCTATCTCTCTATCTCTCTATCTCTCTATCTCTCTATCTCTCTATCTCTCTATCTCTCTATCTCTCTATCTCTCTATCTCTCTATCTCTCTATCTCTCTATCTCTCTATCTCTCTATCTCTCTATCTCTCTATCTCTCTATCTCTCTATCTCTCTATCTCTCTATCTCTCTATCTCTCTATCTCTCTATCTCTCTATCTCTCTATCTCTCTATCTCTCTATCTCTCTATCTCTCTATCTCTCTATCTCTCTATCTCTCTATCTCTCTATCTCTCTATCTCTCTATCTCTCTATCTCTCTATCTCTCTATCTCTCTATCTCTCTATCTCTCTATCTCTCTATCTCTCTATCTCTCTATCTCTCTATCTCTCTATCTCTCTATCTCTCTATCTCTCTATCTCTCTATCTCTCTATCTCTCTATCTCTCTATCTCTCTATCTCTCTATCTCTCTATCTCTCTATCTCTCTATCTCTCTATCTCTCTATCTCTCTATCTCTCTATCTCTCTATCTCTCTATCTCTCTATCTCTCTATCTCTCTATCTCTCTATCTCTCTATCTCTCTATCTCTCTATCTCTCTATCTCTCTATCTCTCTATCTCTCTATCTCTCTATCTCTCTATCTCTCTATCTCTCTATCTCTCTATCTCTCTATCTCTCTATCTCTCTATCTCTCTATCTCTCTATCTCTCTATCTCTCTATCTCTCTATCTCTCTATCTCTCTATCTCTCTATCTCTCTATCTCTCTATCTCTCTATCTCTCTATCTCTCTATCTCTCTATCTCTCTATCTCTCTATCTCTCTATCTCTCTATCTCTCTATCTCTCTATCTCTCTATCTCTCTATCTCTCTATCTCTCTATCTCTCTATCTCTCTATCTCTCTATCTCTCTATCTCTCTATCTCTCTATCTCTCTATCTCTCTATCTCTCTATCTCTCTATCTCTCTATCTCTCTATCTCTCTATCTCTCTATCTCTCTATCTCTCTATCTCTCTATCTCTCTATCTCTCTATCTCTCTATCTCTCTATCTCTCTATCTCTCTATCTCTCTATCTCTCTATCTCTCTATCTCTCTATCTCTCTATCTCTCTATCTCTCTATCTCTCTATCTCTCTATCTCTCTATCTCTCTATCTCTCTATCTCTCTATCTCTCTATCTCTCTATCTCTCTATCTCTCTATCTCTCTATCTCTCTATCTCTCTATCTCTCTATCTCTCTATCTCTCTATCTCTCTATCTCTCTATCTCTCTATCTCTCTATCTCTCTATCTCTCTATCTCTCTATCTCTCTATCTCTCTATCTCTCTATCTCTCTATCTCTCTATCTCTCTATCTCTCTATCTCTCTATCTCTCTATCTCTCTATCTCTCTATCTCTCTATCTCTCTATCTCTCTATCTCTCTATCTCTCTATCTCTCTATCTCTCTATCTCTCTATCTCTCTATCTCTCTATCTCTCTATCTCTCTATCTCTCTATCTCTCTATCTCTCTATCTCTCTATCTCTCTATCTCTCTATCTCTCTATCTCTCTATCTCTCTATCTCTCTATCTCTCTATCTCTCTATCTCTCTATCTCTCTATCTCTCTATCTCTCTATCTCTCTATCTCTCTATCTCTCTATCTCTCTATCTCTCTATCTCTCTATCTCTCTATCTCTCTATCTCTCTATCTCTCTATCTCTCTATCTCTCTATCTCTCTATCTCTCTATCTCTCTATCTCTCTATCTCTCTATCTCTCTATCTCTCTATCTCTCTATCTCTCTATCTCTCTATCTCTCTATCTCTCTATCTCTCTATCTCTCTATCTCTCTATCTCTCTATCTCTCTATCTCTCTATCTCTCTATCTCTCTATCTCTCTATCTCTCTATCTCTCTATCTCTCTATCTCTCTATCTCTCTATCTCTCTATCTCTCTATCTCTCTATCTCTCTATCTCTCTATCTCTCTATCTCTCTATCTCTCTATCTCTCTATCTCTCTATCTCTCTATCTCTCTATCTCTCTATCTCTCTATCTCTCTATCTCTCTATCTCTCTATCTCTCTATCTCTCTATCTCTCTATCTCTCTATCTCTCTATCTCTCTATCTCTCTATCTCTCTATCTCTCTATCTCTCTATCTCTCTATCTCTCTATCTCTCTATCTCTCTATCTCTCTATCTCTCTATCTCTCTATCTCTCTATCTCTCTATCTCTCTATCTCTCTATCTCTCTATCTCTCTATCTCTCTATCTCTCTATCTCTCTATCTCTCTATCTCTCTATCTCTCTATCTCTCTATCTCTCTATCTCTCTATCTCTCTATCTCTCTATCTCTCTATCTCTCTATCTCTCTATCTCTCTATCTCTCTATCTCTCTATCTCTCTATCTCTCTATCTCTCTATCTCTCTATCTCTCTATCTCTCTATCTCTCTATCTCTCTATCTCTCTATCTCTCTATCTCTCTATCTCTCTATCTCTCTATCTCTCTATCTCTCTATCTCTCTATCTCTCTATCTCTCTATCTCTCTATCTCTCTATCTCTCTATCTCTCTATCTCTCTATCTCTCTATCTCTCTATCTCTCTATCTCTCTATCTCTCTATCTCTCTATCTCTCTATCTCTCTATCTCTCTATCTCTCTATCTCTCTATCTCTCTATCTCTCTATCTCTCTATCTCTCTATCTCTCTATCTCTCTATCTCTCTATCTCTCTATCTCTCTATCTCTCTATCTCTCTATCTCTCTATCTCTCTATCTCTCTATCTCTCTATCTCTCTATCTCTCTATCTCTCTATCTCTCTATCTCTCTATCTCTCTATCTCTCTATCTCTCTATCTCTCTATCTCTCTATCTCTCTATCTCTCTATCTCTCTATCTCTCTATCTCTCTATCTCTCTATCTCTCTATCTCTCTATCTCTCTATCTCTCTATCTCTCTATCTCTCTATCTCTCTATCTCTCTATCTCTCTATCTCTCTATCTCTCTATCTCTCTATCTCTCTATCTCTCTATCTCTCTATCTCTCTATCTCTCTATCTCTCTATCTCTCTATCTCTCTATCTCTCTATCTCTCTATCTCTCTATCTCTCTATCTCTCTATCTCTCTATCTCTCTATCTCTCTATCTCTCTATCTCTCTATCTCTCTATCTCTCTATCTCTCTATCTCTCTATCTCTCTATCTCTCTATCTCTCTATCTCTCTATCTCTCTATCTCTCTATCTCTCTATCTCTCTATCTCTCTATCTCTCTATCTCTCTATCTCTCTATCTCTCTATCTCTCTATCTCTCTATCTCTCTATCTCTCTATCTCTCTATCTCTCTATCTCTCTATCTCTCTATCTCTCTATCTCTCTATCTCTCTATCTCTCTATCTCTCTATCTCTCTATCTCTCTATCTCTCTATCTCTCTATCTCTCTATCTCTCTATCTCTCTATCTCTCTATCTCTCTATCTCTCTATCTCTCTATCTCTCTATCTCTCTATCTCTCTATCTCTCTATCTCTCTATCTCTCTATCTCTCTATCTCTCTATCTCTCTATCTCTCTATCTCTCTATCTCTCTATCTCTCTATCTCTCTATCTCTCTATCTCTCTATCTCTCTATCTCTCTATCTCTCTATCTCTCTATCTCTCTATCTCTCTATCTCTCTATCTCTCTATCTCTCTATCTCTCTATCTCTCTATCTCTCTATCTCTCTATCTCTCTATCTCTCTATCTCTCTATCTCTCTATCTCTCTATCTCTCTATCTCTCTATCTCTCTATCTCTCTATCTCTCTATCTCTCTATCTCTCTATCTCTCTATCTCTCTATCTCTCTATCTCTCTATCTCTCTATCTCTCTATCTCTCTATCTCTCTATCTCTCTATCTCTCTATCTCTCTATCTCTCTATCTCTCTATCTCTCTATCTCTCTATCTCTCTATCTCTCTATCTCTCTATCTCTCTATCTCTCTATCTCTCTATCTCTCTATCTCTCTATCTCTCTATCTCTCTATCTCTCTATCTCTCTATCTCTCTATCTCTCTATCTCTCTATCTCTCTATCTCTCTATCTCTCTATCTCTCTATCTCTCTATCTCTCTATCTCTCTATCTCTCTATCTCTCTATCTCTCTATCTCTCTATCTCTCTATCTCTCTATCTCTCTATCTCTCTATCTCTCTATCTCTCTATCTCTCTATCTCTCTATCTCTCTATCTCTCTATCTCTCTATCTCTCTATCTCTCTATCTCTCTATCTCTCTATCTCTCTATCTCTCTATCTCTCTATCTCTCTATCTCTCTATCTCTCTATCTCTCTATCTCTCTATCTCTCTATCTCTCTATCTCTCTATCTCTCTATCTCTCTATCTCTCTATCTCTCTATCTCTCTATCTCTCTATCTCTCTATCTCTCTATCTCTCTATCTCTCTATCTCTCTATCTCTCTATCTCTCTATCTCTCTATCTCTCTATCTCTCTATCTCTCTATCTCTCTATCTCTCTATCTCTCTATCTCTCTATCTCTCTATCTCTCTATCTCTCTATCTCTCTATCTCTCTATCTCTCTATCTCTCTATCTCTCTATCTCTCTATCTCTCTATCTCTCTATCTCTCTATCTCTCTATCTCTCTATCTCTCTATCTCTCTATCTCTCTATCTCTCTATCTCTCTATCTCTCTATCTCTCTATCTCTCTATCTCTCTATCTCTCTATCTCTCTATCTCTCTATCTCTCTATCTCTCTATCTCTCTATCTCTCTATCTCTCTATCTCTCTATCTCTCTATCTCTCTATCTCTCTATCTCTCTATCTCTCTATCTCTCTATCTCTCTATCTCTCTATCTCTCTATCTCTCTATCTCTCTATCTCTCTATCTCTCTATCTCTCTATCTCTCTATCTCTCTATCTCTCTATCTCTCTATCTCTCTATCTCTCTATCTCTCTATCTCTCTATCTCTCTATCTCTCTATCTCTCTATCTCTCTATCTCTCTATCTCTCTATCTCTCTATCTCTCTATCTCTCTATCTCTCTATCTCTCTATCTCTCTATCTCTCTATCTCTCTATCTCTCTATCTCTCTATCTCTCTATCTCTCTATCTCTCTATCTCTCTATCTCTCTATCTCTCTATCTCTCTATCTCTCTATCTCTCTATCTCTCTATCTCTCTATCTCTCTATCTCTCTATCTCTCTATCTCTCTATCTCTCTATCTCTCTATCTCTCTATCTCTCTATCTCTCTATCTCTCTATCTCTCTATCTCTCTATCTCTCTATCTCTCTATCTCTCTATCTCTCTATCTCTCTATCTCTCTATCTCTCTATCTCTCTATCTCTCTATCTCTCTATCTCTCTATCTCTCTATCTCTCTATCTCTCTATCTCTCTATCTCTCTATCTCTCTATCTCTCTATCTCTCTATCTCTCTATCTCTCTATCTCTCTATCTCTCTATCTCTCTATCTCTCTATCTCTCTATCTCTCTATCTCTCTATCTCTCTATCTCTCTATCTCTCTATCTCTCTATCTCTCTATCTCTCTATCTCTCTATCTCTCTATCTCTCTATCTCTCTATCTCTCTATCTCTCTATCTCTCTATCTCTCTATCTCTCTATCTCTCTATCTCTCTATCTCTCTATCTCTCTATCTCTCTATCTCTCTATCTCTCTATCTCTCTATCTCTCTATCTCTCTATCTCTCTATCTCTCTATCTCTCTATCTCTCTATCTCTCTATCTCTCTATCTCTCTATCTCTCTATCTCTCTATCTCTCTATCTCTCTATCTCTCTATCTCTCTATCTCTCTATCTCTCTATCTCTCTATCTCTCTATCTCTCTATCTCTCTATCTCTCTATCTCTCTATCTCTCTATCTCTCTATCTCTCTATCTCTCTATCTCTCTATCTCTCTATCTCTCTATCTCTCTATCTCTCTATCTCTCTATCTCTCTATCTCTCTATCTCTCTATCTCTCTATCTCTCTATCTCTCTATCTCTCTATCTCTCTATCTCTCTATCTCTCTATCTCTCTATCTCTCTATCTCTCTATCTCTCTATCTCTCTATCTCTCTATCTCTCTATCTCTCTATCTCTCTATCTCTCTATCTCTCTATCTCTCTATCTCTCTATCTCTCTATCTCTCTATCTCTCTATCTCTCTATCTCTCTATCTCTCTATCTCTCTATCTCTCTATCTCTCTATCTCTCTATCTATCTCTCTATCTCTCTATCTCTCTATCTCTCTATCTCTCTATCTCTCTATCTCTCTATCTCTCTATCTCTCTATCTCTCTATCTCTCTATCTCTCTATCTCTCTAACTCTCTATCTCTCTATCTCTCTAATCTCTCTATCTCTCTATCTCTCTATCTCTCTATCTCTCTATCTCTCTATCTCTCTATCTCTCAATCTCTCTAACTCTCTATCTCTCTATCTCTCAATCACTCTCTATCTCTCTATCTCTCTATCTCTCTATCTCTCTATCTCTCTATCTCTCAATCTCTCTATCTCTCTATCTCTCTATCTCTCTATCTCTCTATCTCTCTATCTCTCTAACTCTCTATCTCTCTATCTCTCTATCTCTCTAACTCTCTACTCAACAATCTCTATCTCTCTATCTCTCTATCTCTCTATCTCTCTATCTCTCTATCTCTCTAACTCTCTATCTCTCTACACACTATCTCTCTATCTCTCTATCTCTCTATCTCTCTATCTCTCTATCTCTCTATCTCTCTATCTCTCTATCTCTCTATCTCTCTAATCTCTCAATCTCTCTATCTCTCAAACTCTCTATCTCTCTATCTCTCTAATCTCTCTATCTCTCAATCTCTCTATCTCTCTATCTCTCTATCTCTCTATCTCTCTATCTCTCTATCTCTCTATCTCTCTATCTCTACTCTAATCTCTCTATCTCTCTATCTCTATCTCTCTATCTCTCTATCTCTCTATCTCTCTATCTCTCTATCTCTCTATCTCTCTATCTCTCATCTCTCTATCTCTATCTCTATCTCTCTACTCTCTATCCTCTATCTCTCTATCTCTCTATCTCTCTATCTCTATCACTCTCTCTCTCAACTCTCTATCTCTCTATCTCTCTATCTCTCTATCTCTCTATCTCTCTATCTCTCTATCTCTCTATCTCTCTATCTCTCTATCTCTCTATCTCTCTACTCATCTCTAACTCTCTATCTCTCTATCTCTCTATCTCTCTATCTCTCTATCTCTCTATCTCTCTATCTCTCTATCTCTCAATCTCTCTATCTCTCTATCTCTCTATCTCTCTATCTCTCTATCTCTCTATCTCTCTATCTCTCTATCTCTCTACTCTCTATCTCTCTATCTCTCTATCTCTCTATCTCTCTATCTCTCTATCTCTCTATCTCTCTATCTCTCTATCTCTCTATCTCTCTATCTCTCTATCTCTCTATCTCTCTACTCTCTCTATCTCTCTATCTCTCTATCTCTCTATCTCTCTATCTCTCTATCTCTCTATCTCTCTATCTCTCTATCTCTCTATCTCTCTATCTCTCTATCTCTCTATCTCTCTATCTCTCTATCTCTCTATCTCTCTATCTCTCATCTCTCTATCTCTCTATCTCTCTATCTCTCTATCTCTCAATCTCTCTATCTCTCTACTCTCTACTCTCTCACTCTATCTCTATCTCTCTATCTCTCTATCTCTCTAATCTCTATCTCTCTATCTCTCTACTATCTCTCTATCTCTCTATCTCTCTATCTCTCTATCTCTCTATCTCTCTATCTCTCTATCTCTCTATCTCTCTATCTCTCTATCTCTCTATCTCTCTATCTCTCTATCTCTCTATCTCTCTATCTCTCTATCTCTCTATCTCTCTATCTCTCTATCTCTCTATCTCTCTATCTCTCTATCTCTCTATCTCTCTATCTCTCTATCTCTCTATCTCTCTATCTCTCTATCTCTCTATCTCTCTATCTCTCTATCTCTCTATCTCTCTATCTCTCTATCTCTCTATCTCTCTATCTCTCTATCTCTCTATCTCTCTATCTCTCTATCTCTCTATCTCTCTATCTCTCTATCTCTCTATCTCTCTATCTCTCTATCTCTCTATCTCTCTATCTCTCTATCTCTCTATCTCTCTATCTCTCTATCTCTCTATCTCTCTATCTCTCTATCTCTCTATCTCTCTATCTCTCTATCTCTCTATCTCTCTATCTCTCTATCTCTCTATCTCTCTATCTCTCTATCTCTCTATCTCTCTATCTCTCTATCTCTCTATCTCTCTATCTCTCTATCTCTCTATCTCTCTATCTCTCTATCTCTCTATCTCTCTATCTCTCTATCTCTCTATCTCTCTATCTCTCTATCTCTCTATCTCTCTATCTCTCTATCTCTCTATCTCTCTATCTCTCTATCTCTCTATCTCTCTATCTCTCTATCTCTCTATCTCTCTATCTCTCTATCTCTCTATCTCTCTATCTCTCTATCTCTCTATCTCTCTATCTCTCTATCTCTCTATCTCTCTATCTCTCTATCTCTCTATCTCTCTATCTCTCTATCTCTCTATCTCTCTATCTCTCTATCTCTCTATCTCTCTATCTCTCTATCTCTCTATCTCTCTATCTCTCTATCTCTCTATCTCTCTATCTCTCTATCTCTCTATCTCTCTATCTCTCTATCTCTCTATCTCTCTATCTCTCTATCTCTCTATCTCTCTATCTCTCTATCTCTCTATCTCTCTATCTCTCTATCTCTCTATCTCTCTATCTCTCTATCTCTCTATCTCTCTATCTCTCTATCTCTCTATCTCTCTATCTCTCTATCTCTCTATCTCTCTATCTCTCTATCTCTCTATCTCTCTATCTCTCTATCTCTCTATCTCTCTATCTCTCTATCTCTCTATCTCTCTATCTCTCTATCTCTCTATCTCTCTATCTCTCTATCTCTCTATCTCTCTATCTCTCTATCTCTCTATCTCTCTATCTCTCTATCTCTCTATCTCTCTATCTCTCTATCTCTCTATCTCTCTATCTCTCTATCTCTCTATCTCTCTATCTCTCTATCTCTCTATCTCTCTATCTCTCTATCTCTCTATCTCTCTATCTCTCTATCTCTCTATCTCTCTATCTCTCTATCTCTCTATCTCTCTATCTCTCTATCTCTCTATCTCTCTATCTCTCTATCTCTCTATCTCTCTATCTCTCTATCTCTCTATCTCTCTATCTCTCTATCTCTCTATCTCTCTATCTCTCTATCTCTCTATCTCTCTATCTCTCTATCTCTCTATCTCTCTATCTCTCTATCTCTCTATCTCTCTATCTCTCTATCTCTCTATCTCTCTATCTCTCTATCTCTCTATCTCTCTATCTCTCTATCTCTCTATCTCTCTATCTCTCTATCTCTCTATCTCTCTATCTCTCTATCTCTCTATCTCTCTATCTCTCTATCTCTCTATCTCTCTATCTCTCTATCTCTCTATCTCTCTATCTCTCTATCTCTCTATCTCTCTATCTCTCTATCTCTCTATCTCTCTATCTCTCTATCTCTCTATCTCTCTATCTCTCTATCTCTCTATCTCTCTATCTCTCTATCTCTCTATCTCTCTATCTCTCTATCTCTCTATCTCTCTATCTCTCTATCTCTCTATCTCTCTATCTCTCTATCTCTCTATCTCTCTATCTCTCTATCTCTCTATCTCTCTATCTCTCTATCTCTCTATCTCTCTATCTCTCTATCTCTCTATCTCTCTATCTCTCTATCTCTCTATCTCTCTATCTCTCTATCTCTCTATCTCTCTATCTCTCTATCTCTCTATCTCTCTATCTCTCTATCTCTCTATCTCTCTATCTCTCTATCTCTCTATCTCTCTATCTCTCTATCTCTCTATCTCTCTATCTCTCTATCTCTCTATCTCTCTATCTCTCTATCTCTCTATCTCTCTATCTCTCTATCTCTCTATCTCTCTATCTCTCTATCTCTCTATCTCTCTATCTCTCTATCTCTCTATCTCTCTATCTCTCTATCTCTCTATCTCTCTATCTCTCTATCTCTCTATCTCTCTATCTCTCTATCTCTCTATCTCTCTATCTCTCTATCTCTCTATCTCTCTATCTCTCTATCTCTCTATCTCTCTATCTCTCTATCTCTCTATCTCTCTATCTCTCTATCTCTCTATCTCTCTATCTCTCTATCTCTCTATCTCTCTATCTCTCTATCTCTCTATCTCTCTATCTCTCTATCTCTCTATCTCTCTATCTCTCTATCTCTCTATCTCTCTATCTCTCTATCTCTCTATCTCTCTATCTCTCTATCTCTCTATCTCTCTATCTCTCTATCTCTCTATCTCTCTATCTCTCTATCTCTCTATCTCTCTATCTCTCTATCTCTCTATCTCTCTATCTCTCTATCTCTCTATCTCTCTATCTCTCTATCTCTCTATCTCTCTATCTCTCTATCTCTCTATCTCTCTATCTCTCTATCTCTCTATCTCTCTATCTCTCTATCTCTCTATCTCTCTATCTCTCTATCTCTCTATCTCTCTATCTCTCTATCTCTCTATCTCTCTATCTCTCTATCTCTCTATCTCTCTATCTCTCTATCTCTCTATCTCTCTATCTCTCTATCTCTCTATCTCTCTATCTCTCTATCTCTCTATCTCTCTATCTCTCTATCTCTCTATCTCTCTATCTCTCTATCTCTCTATCTCTCTATCTCTCTATCTCTCTATCTCTCTATCTCTCTATCTCTCTATCTCTCTATCTCTCTATCTCTCTATCTCTCTATCTCTCTATCTCTCTATCTCTCTATCTCTCTATCTCTCTATCTCTCTATCTCTCTATCTCTCTATCTCTCTATCTCTCTATCTCTCTATCTCTCTATCTCTCTATCTCTCTATCTCTCTATCTCTCTATCTCTCTATCTCTCTATCTCTCTATCTCTCTATCTCTCTATCTCTCTATCTCTCTATCTCTCTATCTCTCTATCTCTCTATCTCTCTATCTCTCTATCTCTCTATCTCTCTATCTCTCTATCTCTCTATCTCTCTATCTCTCTATCTCTCTATCTCTCTATCTCTCTATCTCTCTATCTCTCTATCTCTCTATCTCTCTATCTCTCTATCTCTCTATCTCTCTATCTCTCTATCTCTCTATCTCTCTATCTCTCTATCTCTCTATCTCTCTATCTCTCTATCTCTCTATCTCTCTATCTCTCTATCTCTCTATCTCTCTATCTCTCTATCTCTCTATCTCTCTATCTCTCTATCTCTCTATCTCTCTATCTCTCTATCTCTCTATCTCTCTATCTCTCTATCTCTCTATCTCTCTATCTCTCTATCTCTCTATCTCTCTATCTCTCTATCTCTCTATCTCTCTATCTCTCTATCTCTCTATCTCTCTATCTCTCTATCTCTCTATCTCTCTATCTCTCTATCTCTCTATCTCTCTATCTCTCTATCTCTCTATCTCTCTATCTCTCTATCTCTCTATCTCTCTATCTCTCTATCTCTCTATCTCTCTATCTCTCTATCTCTCTATCTCTCTATCTCTCTATCTCTCTATCTCTCTATCTCTCTATCTCTCTATCTCTCTATCTCTCTATCTCTCTATCTCTCTATCTCTCTATCTCTCTATCTCTCTATCTCTCTATCTCTCTATCTCTCTATCTCTCTATCTCTCTATCTCTCTATCTCTCTATCTCTCTATCTCTCTATCTCTCTATCTCTCTATCTCTCTATCTCTCTATCTCTCTATCTCTCTATCTCTCTATCTCTCTATCTCTCTATCTCTCTATCTCTCTATCTCTCTATCTCTCTATCTCTCTATCTCTCTATCTCTCTATCTCTCTATCTCTCTATCTCTCTATCTCTCTATCTCTCTATCTCTCTATCTCTCTATCTCTCTATCTCTCTATCTCTCTATCTCTCTATCTCTCTATCTCTCTATCTCTCTATCTCTCTATCTCTCTATCTCTCTATCTCTCTATCTCTCTATCTCTCTATCTCTCTATCTCTCTATCTCTCTATCTCTCTATCTCTCTATCTCTCTATCTCTCTATCTCTCTATCTCTCTATCTCTCTATCTCTCTATCTCTCTATCTCTCTATCTCTCTATCTCTCTATCTCTCTATCTCTCTATCTCTCTATCTCTCTATCTCTCTATCTCTCTATCTCTCTATCTCTCTATCTCTCTATCTCTCTATCTCTCTATCTCTCTATCTCTCTATCTCTCTATCTCTCTATCTCTCTATCTCTCTATCTCTCTATCTCTCTATCTCTCTATCTCTCTATCTCTCTATCTCTCTATCTCTCTATCTCTCTATCTCTCTATCTCTCTATCTCTCTATCTCTCTATCTCTCTATCTCTCTATCTCTCTATCTCTCTATCTCTCTATCTCTCTATCTCTCTATCTCTCTATCTCTCTATCTCTCTATCTCTCTATCTCTCTATCTCTCTATCTCTCTATCTCTCTATCTCTCTATCTCTCTATCTCTCTATCTCTCTATCTCTCTATCTCTCTATCTCTCTATCTCTCTATCTCTCTATCTCTCTATCTCTCTATCTCTCTATCTCTCTATCTCTCTATCTCTCTATCTCTCTATCTCTCTATCTCTCTATCTCTCTATCTCTCTATCTCTCTATCTCTCTATCTCTCTATCTCTCTATCTCTCTATCTCTCTATCTCTCTATCTCTCTATCTCTCTATCTCTCTATCTCTCTATCTCTCTATCTCTCTATCTCTCTATCTCTCTATCTCTCTATCTCTCTATCTCTCTATCTCTCTATCTCTCTATCTCTCTATCTCTCTATCTCTCTATCTCTCTATCTCTCTATCTCTCTATCTCTCTATCTCTCTATCTCTCTATCTCTCTATCTCTCTATCTCTCTATCTCTCTATCTCTCTATCTCTCTATCTCTCTATCTCTCTATCTCTCTATCTCTCTATCTCTCTATCTCTCTATCTCTCTATCTCTCTATCTCTCTATCTCTCTATCTCTCTATCTCTCTATCTCTCTATCTCTCTATCTCTCTATCTCTCTATCTCTCTATCTCTCTATCTCTCTATCTCTCTATCTCTCTATCTCTCTATCTCTCTATCTCTCTATCTCTCTATCTCTCTATCTCTCTATCTCTCTATCTCTCTATCTCTCTATCTCTCTATCTCTCTATCTCTCTATCTCTCTATCTCTCTATCTCTCTATCTCTCTATCTCTCTATCTCTCTATCTCTCTATCTCTCTATCTCTCTATCTCTCTATCTCTCTATCTCTCTATCTCTCTATCTCTCTATCTCTCTATCTCTCTATCTCTCTATCTCTCTATCTCTCTATCTCTCTATCTCTCTATCTCTCTATCTCTCTATCTCTCTATCTCTCTATCTCTCTATCTCTCTATCTCTCTATCTCTCTATCTCTCTATCTCTCTATCTCTCTATCTCTCTATCTCTCTATCTCTCTATCTCTCTATCTCTCTATCTCTCTATCTCTCTATCTCTCTATCTCTCTATCTCTCTATCTCTCTATCTCTCTATCTCTCTATCTCTCTATCTCTCTATCTCTCTATCTCTCTATCTCTCTATCTCTCTATCTCTCTATCTCTCTATCTCTCTATCTCTCTATCTCTCTATCTCTCTATCTCTCTATCTCTCTATCTCTCTATCTCTCTATCTCTCTATCTCTCTATCTCTCTATCTCTCTATCTCTCTATCTCTCTATCTCTCTATCTCTCTATCTCTCTATCTCTCTATCTCTCTATCTCTCTATCTCTCTATCTCTCTATCTCTCTATCTCTCTATCTCTCTATCTCTCTATCTCTCTATCTCTCTATCTCTCTATCTCTCTATCTCTCTATCTCTCTATCTCTCTATCTCTCTATCTCTCTATCTCTCTATCTCTCTATCTCTCTATCTCTCTATCTCTCTATCTCTCTATCTCTCTATCTCTCTATCTCTCTATCTCTCTATCTCTCTATCTCTCTATCTCTCTATCTCTCTATCTCTCTATCTCTCTATCTCTCTATCTCTCTATCTCTCTATCTCTCTATCTCTCTATCTCTCTATCTCTCTATCTCTCTATCTCTCTATCTCTCTATCTCTCTATCTCTCTATCTCTCTATCTCTCTATCTCTCTATCTCTCTATCTCTCTATCTCTCTATCTCTCTATCTCTCTATCTCTCTATCTCTCTATCTCTCTATCTCTCTATCTCTCTATCTCTCTATCTCTCTATCTCTCTATCTCTCTATCTCTCTATCTCTCTATCTCTCTATCTCTCTATCTCTCTATCTCTCTATCTCTCTATCTCTCTATCTCTCTATCTCTCTATCTCTCTATCTCTCTATCTCTCTATCTCTCTATCTCTCTATCTCTCTATCTCTCTATCTCTCTATCTCTCTATCTCTCTATCTCTCTATCTCTCTATCTCTCTATCTCTCTATCTCTCTATCTCTCTATCTCTCTATCTCTCTATCTCTCTATCTCTCTATCTCTCTATCTCTCTATCTCTCTATCTCTCTATCTCTCTATCTCTCTATCTCTCTATCTCTCTATCTCTCTATCTCTCTATCTCTCTATCTCTCTATCTCTCTATCTCTCTATCTCTCTATCTCTCTATCTCTCTATCTCTCTATCTCTCTATCTCTCTATCTCTCTATCTCTCTATCTCTCTATCTCTCTATCTCTCTATCTCTCTATCTCTCTATCTCTCTATCTCTCTATCTCTCTATCTCTCTATCTCTCTATCTCTCTATCTCTCTATCTCTCTATCTCTCTATCTCTCTATCTCTCTATCTCTCTATCTCTCTATCTCTCTATCTCTCTATCTCTCTATCTCTCTATCTCTCTATCTCTCTATCTCTCTATCTCTCTATCTCTCTATCTCTCTATCTCTCTATCTCTCTATCTCTCTATCTCTCTATCTCTCTATCTCTCTATCTCTCTATCTCTCTATCTCTCTATCTCTCTATCTCTCTATCTCTCTATCTCTCTATCTCTCTATCTCTCTATCTCTCTATCTCTCTATCTCTCTATCTCTCTATCTCTCTATCTCTCTATCTCTCTATCTCTCTATCTCTCTATCTCTCTATCTCTCTATCTCTCTATCTCTCTATCTCTCTATCTCTCTATCTCTCTATCTCTCTATCTCTCTATCTCTCTATCTCTCTATCTCTCTATCTCTCTATCTCTCTATCTCTCTATCTCTCTATCTCTCTATCTCTCTATCTCTCTATCTCTCTATCTCTCTATCTCTCTATCTCTCTATCTCTCTATCTCTCTATCTCTCTATCTCTCTATCTCTCTATCTCTCTATCTCTCTATCTCTCTATCTCTCTATCTCTCTATCTCTCTATCTCTCTATCTCTCTATCTCTCTATCTCTCTATCTCTCTATCTCTCTATCTCTCTATCTCTCTATCTCTCTATCTCTCTATCTCTCTATCTCTCTATCTCTCTATCTCTCTATCTCTCTATCTCTCTATCTCTCTATCTCTCTATCTCTCTATCTCTCTATCTCTCTATCTCTCTATCTCTCTATCTCTCTATCTCTCTATCTCTCTATCTCTCTATCTCTCTATCTCTCTATCTCTCTATCTCTCTATCTCTCTATCTCTCTATCTCTCTATCTCTCTATCTCTCTATCTCTCTATCTCTCTATCTCTCTATCTCTCTATCTCTCTATCTCTCTATCTCTCTATCTCTCTATCTCTCTATCTCTCTATCTCTCTATCTCTCTATCTCTCTATCTCTCTATCTCTCTATCTCTCTATCTCTCTATCTCTCTATCTCTCTATCTCTCTATCTCTCTATCTCTCTATCTCTCTATCTCTCTATCTCTCTATCTCTCTATCTCTCTATCTCTCTATCTCTCTATCTCTCTATCTCTCTATCTCTCTATCTCTCTATCTCTCTATCTCTCTATCTCTCTATCTCTCTATCTCTCTATCTCTCTATCTCTCTATCTCTCTATCTCTCTATCTCTCTATCTCTCTATCTCTCTATCTCTCTATCTCTCTATCTCTCTATCTCTCTATCTCTCTATCTCTCTATCTCTCTATCTCTCTATCTCTCTATCTCTCTATCTCTCTATCTCTCTATCTCTCTATCTCTCTATCTCTCTATCTCTCTATCTCTCTATCTCTCTATCTCTCTATCTCTCTATCTCTCTATCTCTCTATCTCTCTATCTCTCTATCTCTCTATCTCTCTATCTCTCTATCTCTCTATCTCTCTATCTCTCTATCTCTCTATCTCTCTATCTCTCTATCTCTCTATCTCTCTATCTCTCTATCTCTCTATCTCTCTATCTCTCTATCTCTCTATCTCTCTATCTCTCTATCTCTCTATCTCTCTATCTCTCTATCTCTCTATCTCTCTATCTCTCTATCTCTCTATCTCTCTATCTCTCTATCTCTCTATCTCTCTATCTCTCTATCTCTCTATCTCTCTATCTCTCTATCTCTCTATCTCTCTATCTCTCTATCTCTCTATCTCTCTATCTCTCTATCTCTCTATCTCTCTATCTCTCTATCTCTCTATCTCTCTATCTCTCTATCTCTCTATCTCTCTATCTCTCTATCTCTCTATCTCTCTATCTCTCTATCTCTCTATCTCTCTATCTCTCTATCTCTCTATCTCTCTATCTCTCTATCTCTCTATCTCTCTATCTCTCTATCTCTCTATCTCTCTATCTCTCTATCTCTCTATCTCTCTATCTCTCTATCTCTCTATCTCTCTATCTCTCTATCTCTCTATCTCTCTATCTCTCTATCTCTCTATCTCTCTATCTCTCTATCTCTCTATCTCTCTATCTCTCTATCTCTCTATCTCTCTATCTCTCTATCTCTCTATCTCTCTATCTCTCTATCTCTCTATCTCTCTATCTCTCTATCTCTCTATCTCTCTATCTCTCTATCTCTCTATCTCTCTATCTCTCTATCTCTCTATCTCTCTATCTCTCTATCTCTCTATCTCTCTATCTCTCTATCTCTCTATCTCTCTATCTCTCTATCTCTCTATCTCTCTATCTCTCTATCTCTCTATCTCTCTATCTCTCTATCTCTCTATCTCTCTATCTCTCTATCTCTCTATCTCTCTATCTCTCTATCTCTCTATCTCTCTATCTCTCTATCTCTCTATCTCTCTATCTCTCTATCTCTCTATCTCTCTATCTCTCTATCTCTCTATCTCTCTATCTCTCTATCTCTCTATCTCTCTATCTCTCTATCTCTCTATCTCTCTATCTCTCTATCTCTCTATCTCTCTATCTCTCTATCTCTCTATCTCTCTATCTCTCTATCTCTCTATCTCTCTATCTCTCTATCTCTCTATCTCTCTATCTCTCTATCTCTCTATCTCTCTATCTCTCTATCTCTCTATCTCTCTATCTCTCTATCTCTCTATCTCTCTATCTCTCTATCTCTCTATCTCTCTATCTCTCTATCTCTCTATCTCTCTATCTCTCTATCTCTCTATCTCTCTATCTCTCTATCTCTCTATCTCTCTATCTCTCTATCTCTCTATCTCTCTATCTCTCTATCTCTCTATCTCTCTATCTCTCTATCTCTCTATCTCTCTATCTCTCTATCTCTCTATCTCTCTATCTCTCTATCTCTCTATCTCTCTATCTCTCTATCTCTCTATCTCTCTATCTCTCTATCTCTCTATCTCTCTATCTCTCTATCTCTCTATCTCTCTATCTCTCTATCTCTCTATCTCTCTATCTCTCTATCTCTCTATCTCTCTATCTCTCTATCTCTCTATCTCTCTATCTCTCTATCTCTCTATCTCTCTATCTCTCTATCTCTCTATCTCTCTATCTCTCTATCTCTCTATCTCTCTATCTCTCTATCTCTCTATCTCTCTATCTCTCTATCTCTCTATCTCTCTATCTCTCTATCTCTCTATCTCTCTATCTCTCTATCTCTCTATCTCTCTATCTCTCTATCTCTCTATCTCTCTATCTCTCTATCTCTCTATCTCTCTATCTCTCTATCTCTCTATCTCTCTATCTCTCTATCTCTCTATCTCTCTATCTCTCTATCTCTCTATCTCTCTATCTCTCTATCTCTCTATCTCTCTATCTCTCTATCTCTCTATCTCTCTATCTCTCTATCTCTCTATCTCTCTATCTCTCTATCTCTCTATCTCTCTATCTCTCTATCTCTCTATCTCTCTATCTCTCTATCTCTCTATCTCTCTATCTCTCTATCTCTCTATCTCTCTATCTCTCTATCTCTCTATCTCTCTATCTCTCTATCTCTCTATCTCTCTATCTCTCTATCTCTCTATCTCTCTATCTCTCTATCTCTCTATCTCTCTATCTCTCTATCTCTCTATCTCTCTATCTCTCTATCTCTCTATCTCTCTATCTCTCTATCTCTCTATCTCTCTATCTCTCTATCTCTCTATCTCTCTATCTCTCTATCTCTCTATCTCTCTATCTCTCTATCTCTCTATCTCTCTATCTCTCTATCTCTCTATCTCTCTATCTCTCTATCTCTCTATCTCTCTATCTCTCTATCTCTCTATCTCTCTATCTCTCTATCTCTCTATCTCTCTATCTCTCTATCTCTCTATCTCTCTATCTCTCTATCTCTCTATCTCTCTATCTCTCTATCTCTCTATCTCTCTATCTCTCTATCTCTCTATCTCTCTATCTCTCTATCTCTCTATCTCTCTATCTCTCTATCTCTCTATCTCTCTATCTCTCTATCTCTCTATCTCTCTATCTCTCTATCTCTCTATCTCTCTATCTCTCTATCTCTCTATCTCTCTATCTCTCTATCTCTCTATCTCTCTATCTCTCTATCTCTCTATCTCTCTATCTCTCTATCTCTCTATCTCTCTATCTCTCTATCTCTCTATCTCTCTATCTCTCTATCTCTCTATCTCTCTATCTCTCTATCTCTCTATCTCTCTATCTCTCTATCTCTCTATCTCTCTATCTCTCTATCTCTCTATCTCTCTATCTCTCTATCTCTCTATCTCTCTATCTCTCTATCTCTCTATCTCTCTATCTCTCTATCTCTCTATCTCTCTATCTCTCTATCTCTCTATCTCTCTATCTCTCTATCTCTCTATCTCTCTATCTCTCTATCTCTCTATCTCTCTATCTCTCTATCTCTCTATCTCTCTATCTCTCTATCTCTCTATCTCTCTATCTCTCTATCTCTCTATCTCTCTATCTCTCTATCTCTCTATCTCTCTATCTCTCTATCTCTCTATCTCTCTATCTCTCTATCTCTCTATCTCTCTATCTCTCTATCTCTCTATCTCTCTATCTCTCTATCTCTCTATCTCTCTATCTCTCTATCTCTCTATCTCTCTATCTCTCTATCTCTCTATCTCTCTATCTCTCTATCTCTCTATCTCTCTATCTCTCTATCTCTCTATCTCTCTATCTCTCTATCTCTCTATCTCTCTATCTCTCTATCTCTCTATCTCTCTATCTCTCTATCTCTCTATCTCTCTATCTCTCTATCTCTCTATCTCTCTATCTCTCTATCTCTCTATCTCTCTATCTCTCTATCTCTCTATCTCTCTATCTCTCTATCTCTCTATCTCTCTATCTCTCTATCTCTCTATCTCTCTATCTCTCTATCTCTCTATCTCTCTATCTCTCTATCTCTCTATCTCTCTATCTCTCTATCTCTCTATCTCTCTATCTCTCTATCTCTCTATCTCTCTATCTCTCTATCTCTCTATCTCTCTATCTCTCTATCTCTCTATCTCTCTATCTCTCTATCTCTCTATCTCTCTATCTCTCTATCTCTCTATCTCTCTATCTCTCTATCTCTCTATCTCTCTATCTCTCTATCTCTCTATCTCTCTATCTCTCTATCTCTCTATCTCTCTATCTCTCTATCTCTCTATCTCTCTATCTCTCTATCTCTCTATCTCTCTATCTCTCTATCTCTCTATCTCTCTATCTCTCTATCTCTCTATCTCTCTATCTCTCTATCTCTCTATCTCTCTATCTCTCTATCTCTCTATCTCTCTATCTCTCTATCTCTCTATCTCTCTATCTCTCTATCTCTCTATCTCTCTATCTCTCTATCTCTCTATCTCTCTATCTCTCTATCTCTCTATCTCTCTATCTCTCTATCTCTCTATCTCTCTATCTCTCTATCTCTCTATCTCTCTATCTCTCTATCTCTCTATCTCTCTATCTCTCTATCTCTCTATCTCTCTATCTCTCTATCTCTCTATCTCTCTATCTCTCTATCTCTCTATCTCTCTATCTCTCTATCTCTCTATCTCTCTATCTCTCTATCTCTCTATCTCTCTATCTCTCTATCTCTCTATCTCTCTATCTCTCTATCTCTCTATCTCTCTATCTCTCTATCTCTCTATCTCTCTATCTCTCTATCTCTCTATCTCTCTATCTCTCTATCTCTCTATCTCTCTATCTCTCTATCTCTCTATCTCTCTATCTCTCTATCTCTCTATCTCTCTATCTCTCTATCTCTCTATCTCTCTATCTCTCTATCTCTCTATCTCTCTATCTCTCTATCTCTCTATCTCTCTATCTCTCTATCTCTCTATCTCTCTATCTCTCTATCTCTCTATCTCTCTATCTCTCTATCTCTCTATCTCTCTATCTCTCTATCTCTCTATCTCTCTATCTCTCTATCTCTCTATCTCTCTATCTCTCTATCTCTCTATCTCTCTATCTCTCTATCTCTCTATCTCTCTATCTCTCTATCTCTCTATCTCTCTATCTCTCTATCTCTCTATCTCTCTATCTCTCTATCTCTCTATCTCTCTATCTCTCTATCTCTCTATCTCTCTATCTCTCTATCTCTCTATCTCTCTATCTCTCTATCTCTCTATCTCTCTATCTCTCTATCTCTCTATCTCTCTATCTCTCTATCTCTCTATCTCTCTATCTCTCTATCTCTCTATCTCTCTATCTCTCTATCTCTCTATCTCTCTATCTCTCTATCTCTCTATCTCTCTATCTCTCTATCTCTCTATCTCTCTATCTCTCTATCTCTCTATCTCTCTATCTCTCTATCTCTCTATCTCTCTATCTCTCTATCTCTCTATCTCTCTATCTCTCTATCTCTCTATCTCTCTATCTCTCTATCTCTCTATCTCTCTATCTCTCTATCTCTCTATCTCTCTATCTCTCTATCTCTCTATCTCTCTATCTCTCTATCTCTCTATCTCTCTATCTCTCTATCTCTCTATCTCTCTATCTCTCTATCTCTCTATCTCTCTATCTCTCTATCTCTCTATCTCTCTATCTCTCTATCTCTCTATCTCTCTATCTCTCTATCTCTCTATCTCTCTATCTCTCTATCTCTCTATCTCTCTATCTCTCTATCTCTCTATCTCTCTATCTCTCTATCTCTCTATCTCTCTATCTCTCTATCTCTCTATCTCTCTATCTCTCTCTCCCACTGCATTTGGGACAGCCATGTGATAAAGTAGTTATTTTATGTCATGTACCACGTGTAAAACCTTTTATTGCTGTGCTCCTTTTGTGGGGTTTTTTTTGTTTATCCTTCTCCCATCGCATCTTAATTTAGAGGCTGATGGAAGTGAATTATTTGGGCAGTGTGTACCCCAGTCGTGCAGTGATCTCTACTATGAAGGAAAGGCGAATGGGAAGAATTGTATTTGTTTCGTCACAAGCCGGACAGCTGGGGCTTTTTGGATACACTGCTTATTCTCCAACAAAGTTTGCACTCCGAGGCCTTGCAGAAGCACTACAAATGGAGGTATGTTACATACAGCAAAGCACTTATAAGCCCCCATACTCATTACACAGAAGCTGGCCAAAGCACCCCTTATCTGAGATGAGTCAGCTGTATAAGGCTGTGTTCACAAAGCAATGCCTTTTTTTTTTTTTTTTTTTTTTTCTTTTTTTCTTGGCCTTTGTGTCATTTGTCTAGTTTCCACCTTGCAATATAAATTGCATCTTGTTTTGTAGTGTATACGATTTAAGTTAAAGGCAATCTGTCACCCATTTTTCGTCTATAAGCTGTGTCCACTGCCATTAGGGGCTTATCTACAGCATTCTGTAATGCTGTAGATGAGCCCCTGTTGTAACCTGAAAGATAGGAAAAACAACTTGGATTATACTCACCCGGGGGGGGTGGTCCGGTCTGCTAGGTGTCGCGGTCCGAGTCCGGCGCCTCCCATCTTCATGCGATGACGTCCTCTTCCTTGCTGCCTCTCGCGGCTCCTGTGCAGGCATACTGTATCTGCCCTGTTGAGGGCAGAGCAAAGTACTGCAGTGCGCAGGCGCCAGGAAAGGTCAGAGAGGCCTTGTGCCTGCGCACTGCAGTACTTTGCTCTGCCCTCAACAGGGCAAATAAAGTACGCCTGTGCAGGAGCCGCGGCAGAAGTAAGAAGGAGAACATCATTGCACGAAGATGGGAGGCGCCGGACCGCGACACCTATCGGACTGAACCACGGGTGAGTATAATCTAACTTGTTTTTCTTTCAGGTTACATAGGGGCATTACAGAATGCTGTAGATATAAGCCCCTGATGGCGATGGCTGCAGCTTACATACGAAAAAATAGGTGACAGATTTCTTTTTAATTAGTACCTACTCCACCCTTACATTCACCAGTATCTGCATGCAGAGGATGTCTGGACAGAGGTGGTAAGGGCGGCCGTGGCGTGCAGCCAGCTTTTTTGCTATCCTGATCCGTGGGGTTGATATGACCCACTGACCATAATTTGGGCGCTAAGCAAAAGGGCCAGGTATGGCATGTCTTTTAAAAAAAGAAAAAAAAAAAAAAAAAGCTATAGCCATTGACTTGGGGGTATGAGGACAAAGACATCAAAACTAACCTTCCATAATGCAACCCCACCCATGCTTAAATCCTTCACCCAACACCCCCCCGGCGTGTTTTTGTTTTCTTTCATTGTTTACGGTTTACTGATTGGATTAATTTATTTGATGTTTTGATCAGACTTTTATACATGTAACAATGCCAAATGTGTGCTTATTTTATTTTTAGTGAGGCAAAAAAGGGGTGCTATGAATTTTGAGTTTTGTTTATTTTTTTTTTTAAACTTACTGTAATTTATCATTACTGTTATACATATACATGCAACATCACTGCTAAAATCACTGTCTTCTATGAACTTTGGAATGATGCCTTTCACAGGAGGATCATGACCTTCCTGTGGGTCTTTAGCAGACCCATGGCTGTTATGGCAACCCATTGGCATCCCGCGATCATGTCATGGGTGCGCTGATGGGCATGTGGAATGACTGTCCTGACCACCGGCCAGCGTGTGCTAAATGCCACTGTCAGAAATTGACAGTGGCATTTAACATGTTAACAGTCACGGGTGGTCCACCAGCAGCTGTTAAAGGCGTGTCATCTGCTGGGAAAGAGGCAAGCTTGTCATGCAAGCCCACATCAAAGGTAAGGAGCCAGCATATGACGCACCAATACGTCATATGATGGTAAGTGGTTAAAATTGGTGGTGGTATAGTATGGACCCTTGATTTATCCACTAGTAGAAAAGGGGTATCCTGTGTGTGTTTGTGAGTGGAAAAGTCAGTTTTTTTCAAGTATACCCCTTTTTAAATTTGTTGCAGGGGGGGAAAACATGGCATGTGGTACAATAAAGAAAAGTCTACAAATTTTTTTTTTTTTTTTGTTAGCAGCTAGCTGTTCTGATTTAAGTAGAAAAACTTTGTCACACAAATTGCTGGTGTGCAAAAAAAAAAAAATATATATATATATATATATATATATATATATATATATATATATATATATATATATATATATATATATATATATATACACTGTATGTGTGTATATGTGTATATATATATATATATATATATATATATATATATATACATACACACACATACAGTGGGGCAAAAAAGTATTTAGTCAGTCAGCAATAGTGCAAGTTCCACCACTTAAAAAGATGAGAGGCGTCTGTAATTTACATCATAGGTAGACCTTAACTATGGGAGACAAACTGAGAAAAAAAAATCCAGAAAATCATTGTCTGGTTTTTTTTCATTTTATTTGCATATTATGGTGGAAAATAAGTATTTGGTCAGAAACAAGCAATCAAGATTACTGGCTCTCACAGACCTGTAACTTCTTCTTTAAGAGTCTCCTCTTTCCTCCACTCATTACCTGTAGTAATGGCACCTGTTTAAACTTGTGATCAGTATAAAAAGACACCTGTGCACACCCTCAAACAGGCTGACTCCAAACTCCACTATGGTGAAGACCAAAGAGCTGTCAAAGGACACCAGAAACAAAATTGTAGCCCTGCACCAGGCTGGGAAGACTGAATCTGCAATAGCCAACCAGCTTGGAGTGAAGAAATCAACTGTGGGAGCAATAATTAGAAAATGGAAGACATACAAGACCACTGGTAATCTCCCTCGACCTGGTGCTCCACGCAAAATCCCACCCCGTGGGGTCAGAATGATCACAAGAACGGTGAGCAAAAATACCAGAACCACGCGGGGGGACCTAGTGAATGAACTGCAGAGAGCTGGGACCAATGTAACAAGGCCTACCAAAAGTAACACACTACGCCACCATGGACTCAGATCCTGCAGTGCCAGACGTGTCCCACTGCTTAAGCCTGTAATGTCCGGGCCCGTCTGAAGTTTGCTAGAGAGCATTTGGATGATCCAGAGGAGTTTTGGGAGAATGTCCTATGGTCTGATGAAACCAAACTGGAACTGTTTGGTAGAAACACAACTTGTCGTGTTTGGAGGAAAAAGAATACTGAGTTGCATCCATCAAACACCATACCTACTGTAAAGCATGGTGGTGGAAACATCATGCTTTGGGGCTGTTTCTCTGCAAAGGGGCCAGGACGACTGATCCGGGTACATGAAAGAATGAATGGGGCCATGTATCGTGAGATCTTGAGTGCAAACCTCCTTCCATCAGCAAGGGCATTGAAGATGAAACGTGGCTGGGTCTTTCAACATGACAATGATCCAAAGCACTCCGCCAGGGCAATGAAGGAGTGGCTTCGTAAGAAGCATTTCAAGGTCCTGGAGTGGCCTAGCCAGTCTCCAGATCTCAACCCTATAGAAAACCTTTGGAGGGAGTTGAAAGTCCGTGTTGCCAAGCGAAAAGCCAAAAACATCACTGCTCTAGAGGAGATCTGCATGGAGGAATGGGCCAACATACCAACAACAGTGTGTGGCAACCTTGTGAAGACTTACAGAAAACGTTTGACCTCTGTCATTGCCAACAAAGGATATATCACAAAGTATTGAGATGAAATTGTGTTTCTGACCAAATACTTATTTTCCACCATAATATGCAAATAAAATGAAAAAAAAAAACAGACAATGTGATTTTCTGGATTTTTTTTCTCAGTTTGTCTCCCATAGTTGAGGTCTACCTATGATGTAAATTTCAGACGCCTCTCATCTTTTTAAGTGGTGGAACTTGCACTATTGCTGACTGACTAAATACTTTTTTGCCTCACTGTGTGTGTGTGTGTGTATATGTGTGTATATATATATATATATATATATATATATATATATATATATATATATATATATATATATATATATATATATATATATATATATATATATATATATATATATGCAGCAACTGCGTGAAATGCAATATCTGTATTTTTCAAAAAACAAAAAATTTCATGGGCTCACATAATTTTCAGAACCAGCAGAGGGAATGCCTATGGCTCAGGGCTGATGATATATTTCTTGAAAGGAGCCAATAGCCATAAAGGTTCCCAGGGAATTAATATCAGCTCACAGCTGTTTACTTAGCCTTTACTGGCTAGTTTACGGGGGAACCCCAGAAAAAAATTGACATGGGGTCCCCCTATAAAATCGAACCAGCAAAGGGTAGGCAGACAGCTGCAGGCTGAAATATTAATAGCCTGGGAAGGTGCCATGTTTATTGGCACCCCCAGGCTAAACACATCAGCTCTCAGCTGCCCCAGAAATGGCACATCTTATAGATGCGCCAATTCTGGCACTTAGCCTCGCTCTTTCCACTTACCCTGTAGCAGTGGCAAGTGGGGTTCAGTTTGTGGGGTTGATGTCACCTTTGTATTGTCAGTTAACATCAAGCCCACACATTAGTAATGGAGAGGTGTCTACAGTGGGTACAGAGAGCATTCAGATCCCTTTACATTTTTTACTCTTTCATTGCAGCCATTTGGTAAATTCAAAAAAGTTCATTTTTTTTCTCATTAATGTACACTCTGCACCCCATCTTGACTGAAAAAAGCAAATTGTAAACATTTTTGCAAATGTATTAAAAAAAGAAACTGGAATATCACATGGTCATAAGTATTCAGACCCTTTGTTCAGTATTGAGTAGGAGCACCCTTTTGTGCTAGTACAGCCATGAGTGTTCTTGCGAATGATGCAAAGTTTTTCACACCTGGATGTGGAGATCCTCTGCCATTCTTCATAGCAGAGCCTCTCCAGTTCTGTCAGGTTGGATAGTGAACGTTTGTGGACAACCATTTTCAGGTCTCTCCAGAGATGCTCAATTGGGTTTAGGTCAGGGCTCTGGCTGGGCCAGTCAAGAATGGTCAGAGTTGTTCTGAAGCCACTCCTTTTGTTATTTTAGCTGTGTGCTTAGGTTCATTGTCTTCTTGGAAGGTGAACCTTTGGCCAAGTCTGAGGTCCAGAGCACTCTAGAAGAGGTTTTCATCCAGGATATCTCTGTACTTGGGCCGCATTCATGTTTCCTTAAATTGCAACCAGTTGTCCTGTCCCTGCAGCTGAAAAACACCCCCATAGCATGATGCTGCAACCACCATGTTTCACTGTTGGGATTGTATTGGGCAGGTGATGTGCAGGGCCTGGTTTTTTTTTTTTTTTTTTTTTTTTTTTTTTTTTTTCTCCACACATACCACTTAGAATTATCACCAAAAGGTTCTATCTTCGTCTCATCAGACCAGAGAATCTTATTTCTCATAGTCTGGGAGTCCTTCATGTGTGTTTTTTTTTTTTTTTTGTTTTGTTTTTTTTTTGTTTTTTTTTTAGCAAACTGTGCGGGCTTTCATATGTCTTGCACTGAGGAGAGGCTTCCGTCGGGCCACTCTGCCATAAAGGCCCAACTGGTGGAGAGCTGTAGTGATAGTTGACATTGTAGAACTTTCTCCCATCTCTCTATTGCATCTGTGGAGCTCAGCCACAGTGATCTTGGGGTTCTTCTTTACCTCTCTCACCAAGGCTCTTCTCCCACGATTGCTCAGTTTGGCTGGACAGCCAGGTCTAGGAAAACTTCTGGCGGTCCCAAACTTCTTCCATTTAAGGATTATGGAGGCCACTGTGCTCTTAGGAACCTTGAGTACTGCAGAAATTCCTTTGTAACCTTGGCCATATGTGTGCCTTGCCCCAATTCTGTCTCTGAGCTCCTTGGCCAGTTCCTTTTTGACCTCATGATTCTCATTTTGGTCTGACATGCGCTTTGAGGTCTTATATGGACAGGTGTGTGCCTTTACCAATCAAGTCCTATAAGTTTAATTTAAGACTGCTGGACTCCAATGAAGGAGTAGAACCATCTCAAGGAGTATCACAGCTTGTGACTTAAATGAGTGTCGAAGCAAAGGCTCTGAATACTTATGACCGTGTGATATTTCGTTTTTCATTTAATTTGCAAAAAATTCTACATTTGTTTTTTATTTTATTTTTTTCAGTCATGATGGGGTGCAGAGTGTACATTAATGATTAAAAAGGAACTTCTTTGAATTTACCAAAAGGCTGCAATGAAACAGTGAAAAATTTAAAGGGGTCTGAATACTTTCCGTACCCACTGTATAAGACACCTATCCATTACTAATCCTATAGTTATATGGTAAATAAACACACAGCCAGAATAAAGTCCTTTATTTGAAATAATCACACACTCCTTTATTGAATCTACATTAACCATACTTACTGAAGGTTTAATCCCCGACGCCCTCGTCTCCTGCAAACAATCAAAAAATAATAAACAAACATATAATACTATTCTGTCTGATGTAGTCCATTTAATACCGAGCGTCCTGAGGCGATCTCGCATGTAGAACAGTCACATCAGGAGATGTGACTGCTCTACCCGGCCTCCGACGATACACTGCGGGAGCGATTACACTGACAGGAGGAATCATTGCGCTGCCGGGAGAGTTCACCGGAGTTCATCAGCTCCGGTGCTCTCTGCACTACCGCTGGGTGAAAACTTTCTCATGCAGCAGTGCTGTAAGTGAGCGCACTGGAGCTGATCAGCTGATGTACTTCGGTAACGCTCATGGCTGCTCAGTGATACACTGACAGGAGGTACTCGCTCCCGCCAGGTAACACCGACGTGGGACACTCTGTATTAAATGAACTACGGTGGACAGCGAGTATATGTTGGTTTATTCATTTTTGATTGCCTGCAGGAGACGAGGTCATTGGGGATTAGGTGTCCGGTGAGTATGTGTATTGTATGTGAATGGTGTGTTTTGTGTTTGTTTGTTTTTTTTTTTTTCCCTTACATTGAACTTGGGTGCCAGATGATGAGACTATTCTCCCATCATCGGTTCATGCGGTCTCTTTGTATGTGTCAAAAGATGTAGCCGGATGGGAGTAGTATTCCCATCTGACAATGCCTAAGTACCATCACTATGGGCTGTTCGTCGCATGGGCGTGCACACACACATTCCCCCCCCACCACCACCACACTTTCTCCTTCCGACATGATTTCCTTTGACAATTCTGCAGCGTTTTTTGCAGCAAATGCACAAACCTTTTTACACCTGCGTTTTTGCTGCAGATTTGACTGACTCAATTGAAGTCAATGAGTCAAACGCTGCAGGAACGCAAAAGGAATTGACATGCTGCAGGAATTAAAATGCTGCAAATATGGACAGAAATGTATGAATCATGTGCACAACACTTCAGGATTGTCATTGCATTACCTTCCTTTAGTATTCCATTGCGTTTTTGGAGCTTTTCCACATGTAAAAAAAAAGCTGTGAAAACTCATCAAAAACACATCGTGTGCACATAGCCTAAAATTGGTGTTACATTGATCCTTGAAATATACTTAATGTGAAACTTTGTAAAATAATGTAAAAATGAGATGTGAGTAAATGTATTACCAGATTTGCTTAGTGTGCACGCAAATATTATCTAACATATGGCAAATAAAAGTAGGAAGAGGGTGTTTTGTTTTTTGTTTTTTTTTGGCAATTTCTTCACAATACCAAAGCATGTTCAGTTTATTTTATCACATAATCACATATTTTACATAACCTCACCAGTTTTTGTAAATCTATTATGCATCTTTCTCTCACCCATGACAGCACCACAGAGAGAGGGGATCCGCCCTTCAGGGACAGGAACCTACAGATAAAAGGGCGGTACCTCTCCTCCGCCTCCAGTTGGGTTCCTGTCCCTGACGGGGGACCCACAGGACGGTACCTTTTGGCTGTGTCCAGGATCCGGGGCCGGCCTGACCGGTGATGGCAGCGGGGAGGCTCCTGCCTCGGGAAGGTGCGGTGCCCGAAGCCGCCACTGCTGGGGCCGATGCGGGCTGCCAGGTGAGCGGGCGCGAGAGCCGCCGCTCCGGAGAGGAAGTCAGGGCTCGCGAGGGCCCGGCGGGCAGTGCCAGGGTACAGAGGTGTACCAAGATGGCGGCCGCCCCAGAAGTAAGCCGGGTCCTGGGAACCGGATCATGCGCAGCAGTGCTCTCCCCAGCGACCGCGGTGCAGGATGGGAGCGGTGACGTCACAGCCGGGAAACTTAAATTGGTGGCTGCACAAGCACTTCTGGCTGGAAGCAATCCTGAACATGGGGGATAGCGACCAGCAACAGGAGCAGCAAGCCAGGCAGGAGCTTAAGCAGCAGCACCACCATCATCGCCAAAAGGAACGCGACAGGGATGGTCGTTCCGGCTGTCGCTCCACGCAGCGTAGCACGTCAGCTGCAAGGAGAAAATCGCCACCAGGAGAGCAGCATATACAGGACCTGACTCCATCTCCCGAATCGGTACCTGCAGCCGCATACTTCTGGGTGAGTGATCTTCGTGAATGTTCACCATTGTAATAAAATCCCTTTTCCTTACTAGGGAAAGAAGAAGGGGAAAAAGAACAGGGAGTGCCCCACTTGTACTAGGCCCCTCCCCTTCTTGGGAGAAAAAACACTGAGTCATGTACGAAAGAAATCCTCTGTCAGGAAACTCTGGATTTCGTCTCTGACCTAAGAGCCACAATAGATTCGGAGGTTCAGAGTGCCCTTACATCCCTTAAGCATAGGGACAAATCAAAAAAGACACAATAGTGACTTCCCAGTCGGATTCCTCGACCTCGGGAGAAATCATGTCCAAAACCTCAGATTCCGGTTCCTCAGACGAGGAAACAGATGGGCGTCACTGCTTTCCCCCTAGATGAGGTAGACAACTAGTGAAAGCGGTAAGGTCTACCATGGGGGTGTTGGACCCTAGGCCCGATAAAACAGTCCAGGACATAATGTTCGGGGGACTGGGCCAGAAAAAGGAGTGTTCCCGCTAAATGAAAATGATCGGGGTCTAATCAAAAAAGAATGGGATAAACTGGACAGGAAAAGCACCACAGTCCCTTACCTTAAAAGAAAATATCCCTTCGAGGAAGAGGCATCTACATCGTGGGATAAAGCTCCGAAGCTCGATGTAGCCGTCGCAAAGGCCTCAAAAAAATTCGCTCTCCCCTTTGAGGACATGGGCACCCTCAAGGATCCCCAAGATAAAAAGGCAGCTACCTTTCTTACAGGGGCATGGGGAATCAGCTGGGGATAACCTCAGGCCAGCCATAGCGACAACATGTACTTCGAGAGCCCTAATGGTTTGGGTGGACCAACTCGAAAAGCAACTAAGAGAAGGGACACCAAGGGATAAAATCCTAGACTCTAACCCAGTAATAAGGGGAGCGGCTGCCTTCTTAGCGGACTCATCGGCAGATTCAGTCCGGTTATCGTACAAAGCAGCAGCACTCTCAAACGCAGCACGTAGAACACTATGGCTTAAAAGCTGGCCAGGGGACCTACAGACTAAGATGAAACTGTTCAATCCCCTGTGAAGTGAAATTCCTTTTTGGGGAGACGTTAGATGACCTCCTCCAGAAAGCGGGGGACAAGAAGGGGTTCCCAAATTTGGGGCCTGCCGCATTTAAGAGGCCCTTTCGGAATAGGAAGTTTTTTTTCGTCGGAGACCACCAAGAGAGCAAAAGTGGGATGAGAAGAGAGACGGTTCCTCTTCGGCAACTCGTCCCGAGACAAAAAGCCCTCTAAGTGACAGTTTGCCCAGGGTGGGGGGAAGGTTAACACTTTTCCTCCCAGCCTGGAAACGAATCTCCAACAATCCATGGATGGTAAACCTAATCCAGGAGGGCCTAAGGATAGACTTTCTCTCCCTCCCGCCTCAAAAATATCTAAACTCCGCTAAGATCCAGTATGCAAGAGCAGGAAACCCTAGAGAACGAAGTCCTAAGCTTGGTAGGGAAAGGAGTCCTCCAGGAGGTTCCCCTGCAGGAAAGGGGCAGGGGGTTCTACTCCCCTCTTTTCCTGGTGACCAAACCAGACTGCAAGTTTCGAACGATTATAAATTTAAAAAAATTAAACAGATACATCAGGAATCAAAGCTTCAAAATGAAGTCGATCAGGTCCACCACCAAAATCCTGTTCCCGAATTGCTTCATGACGGCGTTGGATCTCAGCGACGCATATTATCACGTCCCCGTTCACAAAAACTCCAGAAAATATCTCAGGTTAGCCGTCTCGATAAAGGGCGCGATAAGAACTCCAGTACAGAGCCTTGCTGTTCGGAATATCCATAGCTCCACGGGTATTTACCAAAATAGTAGCGGAAATGATGGCCCACATAAGGGAGCAAGACATAATAATCCCGTATCTGGACTATTTTTTTTAATAGCAAGCAGCTCGGCTGAAAAATGCCGGGAACAGAGGGACAGGGTGATGGACACTCTGCAGGGACTGGGCTGGCTCCAAAAGCTAAAAAAATCAAGATTAGAGCCCAGCAGAGTACAGGAATTCCTGTGTCTAACATTGGACTCAAACAGCCAAGGGTGCTGCCTCCCAAACCGCAAGAAGGAGAGAATCGCTCAAATGGTAACGAACCATCCAAAATTCCTCCATGACATTAAGGAAGGCTGTCACTACTGGGTTCTCTTTCCGCCTGCCTGCCAGCAGTCCAATGGGCTCAGTTACACGCGAGAGATCTACAGTGGGATGTACTAGCCAACCAGTCTGCAGTAGGGGAACACCTAGATGGTAGTATTACCCTAAATTCAAAAACTACTCATTCCTTAACCTGGTGTCGAAGCCAAGACAGCCTTTCCACAGAGATCCCCTGGGTAACAAAAATAACAGTTACCACAGATGCCAGTCCCACGGGGTGGGGAGCACACATGAGCAACAAAGTGGCCCAGGGTGCGTGGGGAGGTCAAGAATTAGAGGCCTCCTCGAACCAGAAAGAGCTCTTAGCAGTGGGTTACGCATTAACACACTTCTTACTCCTACTCCGAGGTCATCATGTCCGCATATTTTCGGACAATCGAGTCACAATAGCATATATAAATCATCAGGGGGTAACCAGGTGCCGAGCCCTAATGGACACATCCTCCAAAGTCCTCTAACTAGCAGAGGCAAACCTGTTATCCCTGTCAGCACTACACATCCGGGGCACGGAGAATCAAAGGGCAGACTTTGAGTCGCACCCAATTACGACAAGGGGAATGGGTCCTAAAGTGGTCCGTTTTTCGGCAGATTGTAAAAATGTGTGAGGCCCCGGACATAGATCTGTTTGCCAACTTCAGAAACAAAGTGGAAACCACCTGCTCCATAGACCCCAGGGGGAATCCTCTAGTTCTGGACGCCTTCATGCTCCCATGGACACAGCCTAACATATGCCTTTCCCCCGATTATGCTGATCCCAGCAGTGCTAAGAAAAGTCAGGGAGGACGGGGCAAGAATGATTTTAATAGCCCCCTTCTGGCCCAAAAGAACCTGGTTCTCCTGGCTAAGAATGCTCTCGGTAACCGACCCATGGATCCTACCGGATCTCCCGGACCTGCTGTCGCAGGGCCCAGTGCTACACCCTCAGGCAGGGAGCCTCCATTTAACAGCATGGAATTTGAGAGGGCACTGATGCAGAGAGAGAGGTTTTTCAGAGAACCTGATAACTACGTTACAAAAAAGTAGGAAACCGGTTACAATGAGAGCCTATGGGAGAACGTGGAAAAAATTCTTATCCACTTCGGGGGTAAAGGTTCGGGACGGGGTTCACATTGATAAAATCCTAGAATTTCTACAAAAGGGCCTAGAACAGGGTCTAGCGGTCAACACATTAAAGGTACAAGTAGTGGCCTTGGGCGCCCTTTATAACCATGATGTGGCAGGTAATCCTTGGGTGGCAAGATTTATTAAGGCCATATCCAGATTCAGGCCGATAGCTAATCAAAGATTACCATCATGGGGCCTAAATCTTGTACTCTCCACACTAACAGGCCCTCCGTTCGAACCTATTCACTCAGCATCCCTAAGAGTCCTGTCGTTAAAAACAGTGCTTCTAGTGGCACTAACATCAGCTCGCAGAGTGAGCGACATGCACGCTTTATCAGCAGGGCCACCTTTCACAAAGATTCTAGAGGATAGGGTCATTCTAAAGCCTGACCCGGCCTATCTACCAAAAGTGTCATCACATTTCCATAGGTCCCAAGAGGTAGTACTTCCTTCATTCTGCCCAAATCCGAAAAATTCCACACCTTAGATGTAAAGAGGTGCCTAGTACAGTACTTAGAGGCCACCAAAAAATATAGGAAAGAAGGCTCTCTTTGTGTGTTTTCAGGGACCTCGGAAGGGACTCAAAGCATCTAAGAGTACCCTGGCAAGGTGGATAAGGGATGCGATTGCCCTGGCATATTCATCCAGTGGAAATACCATCCCGGAAGGGTTGAGGGCCCATTCCACAAGAGCGATGGCGACCTCATGGGCTGAAAGATCTGAGGTATTGATAAAACAAATCTGTAAGGCGGCCACCTGGTCATCACCCCTTCAACCTTTTTCAGACACTATCGATTAGATCTAGGCTCTACGTCTGACCTGGCCTTCGGGAGAAGGGTCCTTCAGGTGGTGGTCCCTCCCTAAGCTACCAATCTCTGTAATTCTCTCCGTGGTGCTGTCATGGGTGAGAGAATAGCTTAGTTACTCACCGGTAACAGTGTTTCTCGAAACCCATGATAGCACCCGCTTATTCCCCTCCCCTTCACGAGTGTGGTGAGCACGTTTTTACTGTTCGTAGAGTGTTTCCGTTTAGGCACGGTGCTTCTGATAAATAAGCAATATTATAATGTTGTACATATTTCTGTTGTCTAACTAACCTGGAGACCCTCTGATGCTCTGTAACCAACTGGAGGCAGAGGAGAGGTACCGCCCTTTTATCTGTAGGTTCCTGTCCCAGAAGGGGCGGATCTCCTCTCTCCGTGGTGCTGTCATGAGTTCCGAGAAACAGTTATCGGTGAGTAACTAAGCTATTCCTTAAGTTAGATAACTAATATTTATTATTCTTTCCAGGTCAAACCATATAATATTTATGTGACTGTTGCTTATCCTCCGGATACTGATACACCTGGGTTTGCAGAAGAAAATAAATCTAAGGTAAGCTGTCCATACATTTATTGCAGTAAACGTTTTAACTGTTCTGTAAAACTGAAGTTTGATGTCTATGCTCCCTTTAGCAATGTAAGCTAGTTAAAGGGGCTATTTGAGACTTTTGAAAAAAAAAAAATAAATGTGACTAAGCATTAACGGGCAGGTCCATAAAAAGAAAGGAGGGTGGCGCACTCATCGTTCTGGTTAAAAAACAAAAAAAAACCTATATTGTGCATGTCCCATTGAAGCGCAGGAGACGCAAAACTGCTGTAGTCTGTCCTTTTACGCCTCCACTTTTCTCCCTGTCTCCATGCTTTTAAGGGACATGCAATAAAGGTTTGTTTTTTTTTACCAGAACAGTAAGTGCCACCCTCTTTGTTTTTTTTGTTTTTTTTTTTCCCGTACATTAATGTGTTGTATGTATGACATGGACATTAACAAAGGCGATAAGTGATTTTGGTGCCGGTTCTTTCTCCCTCAAGTTACACTAACGGGCAGGTAGTTGTTACCTACCTGCCTGTTGTGCCCGTCCCCATTCTCTGCTGACTCAGAGCGGTCACAGACTTCCGCTGATGTCACATCAACAGAGCTGCAACTTTCCTGTTGACAGGGCGAGACTACTGGACTTGCTGATGGACAGTCGGCTACCCGTGCCTAATTGGTGGAAGCTGGTTGTCAATCAGCATGATGCTAGTAGTCCCGCCCTGTCAAGGCAGCTCTGGTGACAGGGAGCAGTTGAATCTCTGGCAGGAGTGGTTAATGACCGGTGCCGTGTACAACAAGCAGGTAGTTGCCTCTGTGAACAATTACAAGCCTGTTTAGTGCTTTGGCACTTTTTTTTTTTTTTTGTTATAAAGTTTACTGTGTCTTTTCCTTCCTTTAGCCCTTGGAAACTAAACTGATTTCTGAGACTTCAAGCCTTTGCCAAGCTGATCAAGTGGCCAAAGTAATCGTTAAGGATGCTGTAGTAAGTATGTGCTCATAGAAATTATCCTCATTTCAAATTGTCTCTTCAAAGAGGAAGAGGACTAGAGCTCTAGTGCCACCTAGTCCTCTTCCGCTCTGAAAAAACAATTCGCATATTTCCCAGAGGAGCATTGTAAGGCTCAAGTCTCCTCACCTGTGCATGTCTCGTTTGTCCTGTTACTCTACACAAGGAGAATTGTTACCCCTTGGATCCTCATTTCAGGGCATCCATTAAACTTCCCTGTAAAACAGTTTGTGTGTGTGTGGTGTTACAAATTAAAGGCAGCCTGTCTGTTCTGAGAAGTGCAGTCAGAAGTTTTGCATGGTCAGAAGTGGATTGCCGTTTAAGTATACCTTTTTGTTTATGGTGTTTTATTAGCTTCATTATTTATTTTTTTAATTTAATCCAATACATGATGCTTTATAAGGGCCCTTGCATTGAGGTGCTCTTGGCTGTCATGTAGCTTTAAATCTGCTACATTTTGCTTGCCTATAGTGCAGTTTCAGACAACCTGCTGTTACCTACTAGACCATAGCAGAAGCCTGTAGCCTTCAGAGCATGGCAAGACCTTACAGCAGACCTGTCACTTTATAAGCTACAGGGCTCAATGTGGGAAGGCCTGCTGCAAACACTGAACACCTCAGTGGCTGTACAGTGTAAAGGGGGCACAAGTCTTTTATTATAGTAGTCAATATACTCTTGGAAGTGAAGGCTGCAGGGACTCATTCAGTCTTCCTGCCTTACTATAGGATTACACAAACTATCATAAGTAATTGTTCAGCTGCATTTTTATTTCTTTGTCTCTTTTCAATTTATGTGCAATAAGTACCTAAGGTGTGAACTGTGCTTAATCTGGCAACTAACATTTTTGTTTTTTTCCCTCTGTGTTTCTATCTGCAGCAAGGTAACTTCAACAGTTCTGTTGGTTCAGATGGCTATATGCTGTCATCACTGACATGTGGCATGTCCCCTGTCACCACTATAACAGAGGGTCTGCAGCAAGTAAGACACATCATGTTGTTTTTATAGTTAACTAGACAATCTGTATAATAAAAAAAATGCTATACAGACTGTGGAAAAAGTAGCAGTAACTCCCTCCATTTTAAGTTTAACCCTTTCTGACATGGGCAGTTTCAGTTTTGGGGTTTTAATTTTTTTCCTTCCCTTTTTCCTTCCCTTCTTCCATTTTTTTTTTTTTTTTTTTTTTTTTTTTTTTTTTTTCTTCCCCCTGTCCATATCGATTTATAAGGGCTTGTTTTTTTTTTCCCCGGACAAGTTGTGCTTTTGAGTGACATCATTCATTTTACCATTTTAGTTGATTTGAAAACCTGGGGGAGAAAAAATTCATGTGCAGCGGAATTGCCGTTCTGACTTATTAGTTTAGTGGTTATTAAATGAAAAGTCATCTTTTTCCTATTTTCCTAAACCCATAACGCTTTCCTTTCTCAACTGATGGAGTTGTTTGAAGGCTTATTTCATATTTAAATAATTAAGCAACATTTTTCTTGGTGACAATTTTGTGATAGATATGACATTTTGATCATCTTACATCCTTTTACTGTGGAGAACGAACAAAAAAACAAACGCAATTTTGGCGCTTAGCGTTTTTTTGTTTATGATGTCTACTGATTGGATTAATTTTATATTTTGATTCAACTTTTATGGACTGGACTTCAACAGACTCCTGGATGTCATCACAACCTATCAGCACCTTGTGATCTTGTTACATGAGTGCATAGTATGACATACCCCCATAGTGGCATGCTGTTAATGCTTCTGTCACCGTTTGACAGCACTATTTTCAGGTTAAGTCGTGGGTTTCTTTTCTGGGGTTCCCCTGTAAACTACCCATTAAAGGCTAAGTAAACAGCTGTGAGCTGATATTAATAGCCTGGGAGCCTATATGGCTATTGGCTCCTTCCCAGAATATTAACGTTAGCCGTCAGCTTTCCCTCTGCTGGTTATGAAAATTATGTGGGAGCCCACACTTTATTTTAAAAAGGAAAAAAAAAAAAAAACATTGCGCTTCACGCAGATTTCATGTGTGTCTTTAACTCTTTATGCACAGTTTTATTAATGAGGGTATCTGGCTGACACCTGTTCATTACTAAACCTATTTCTTCAATGGAAAATGAAAGCGGTTGAACAAGCAAATGACATCACAATTTTTTTTTTTTTTTTTTTTTTAATATATCTTTATTTGGCTCTATGGATTTACAAAAACTCATAAAAACACGTGGATTTTCCATTGAATTTTTCTGCTAAGAGTTGCATAAATTTCTGCAAGCAAATACGCACCATGTGCACATAGCCTTAGGCTATGTGCACACGATGCAGATTTCCTGCGGATCTGCAGCAGATTTTTCCGCTCAAACGCTGCAGATCCGCACTGTGATTTACAGTACAATGTAAATCAATGGAAAAAAAAACCGCCGTGCACACGCTGCGGTTTTTTCCACGCGGGTTTTGTGCGGTCCAAAAAAAGCAGCATGTCACTTCTTTCGTGCGGTTTTCCACCTGCTCCATTCTCCAAATCCGCAGGGGGAAAACCGCACAAAAACCGCTGGAAAACTGCAATAAAAAAGGAAGAAACCTGCAGGAAAAATGCAGGTCATTTGACCCGCGGATTTCTTAAAATCTGCGCGGAAAAATCCGCAGGGCGATAATCTACGTGTGCACATAGCCTCATAGTATCCCCAGAGGACTTAAGGCGAACCTGTGAGCAGTTTTAGCTGATATAAGATATGGCCACCGCCTTTCAGTTCTTAGCTACAGCATTCTATAATATTGGAGCTCCCGGTCTGACCTGCAAGATAAGAAAAATAAGTTTTATTATACTCGCCCGCGTGACAGTCCAGTCCGATGAGTGTCACAGGTCCCGGTCTGGCACCTCCCATCTTCTTATAATCGCCACTTTCCTGCTTGCTTTTTGGCTCCCCGGCAACGCGCTCCTGCGTAGGTGTACTTATCTGTCCTGTTGAGGGCAGACCAGGGTACTGCAGTGCGCAGGCACTGGGAAAGGTCTGAGAATCCCAGCGCCTGCGCACTGCAGTTCTTTGCTCTTCCCACAACACGGCAGAGAAGTAAACCTGCACAGGGGCATGATGCCGGGGAGCCATGAAGCAAGCAGGAGGGTGGCATCACAAGAAGATGGGAGGCTCCGGACCAGGACCTGCGACACCCATCAGACTGGACCGCCCACCGGGTGAGTATAATAACACTTATTTATTCAGTCGTCCATGACAGCACCACCTGAGAGAGGGGATCCACCCTTCAAGAACAGGAAATCCTACAGATGCATAAGGACGGCACCTCTCCCACGCATCAGTTGGTTTCCTGCTCCTAAAAGGACAGGATTCCCTACAGATCGTATCATCATGGACGAGGAATCCCCAGGCCGACTGACCGACTCAGGTAGCGGGGGGGGTCTCCTACCTCGGTCAGTTCGGGGTCCCTGGAAGCGCCACGGTGGGTCCGGGTAGGGCTCCACGACAGTGTGCGGAGCAGGTGGGAGCGGGGTCCGGAGGATGCCCGTCTCCAGGGCCAGCATGTGAGTATGTTGCCCCCGAACCCCCGTCCTGGTCTCCTCCTGGAGCAGTCCAGGCTGTCATCCGGGGCCGGCTGGCGTGGTGGCGGGCACGGAGCGGATCGGGCCATGGCGCCGCTGTGATTTTTTTTTTTTCGCACCCCCACGTGTTCACTGAAGCCGTATTTTCTCTGTTCGCCACTGGGTGGCGGCGGCGCGGGTGCCGACGTGGAGGGGGGGAGGGAGGAAAATGGAACCCCTGGCATATCGCCTACGGACCCGGGTTTCCGGGGGGAGGAGCATAAAAGGCCACAGAAACTCTTCAGGGCTGCTTTTGGCCCATTTGCAGCAATGGTTGATCCGGAAGCTCCCGTGCAGGAACGTACAGTACAGAATGCTGTAGATAAGCGCTGAAAGGCAGTGGCTGTATCTTATATCAGACATTCATGGTGACAG
Organism: Dendrobates tinctorius; assembly: GCF_039654945.1. Lineage (NCBI taxonomy): Eukaryota > Metazoa > Chordata > Amphibia > Anura > Dendrobatidae > Dendrobates > Dendrobates tinctorius. The sequence goes on from NW_027361830.1 coordinate 7,338,112, forward strand.
GTTCCCTTTAAATGGAACCAGGCACCATGCTATAGAGCAGGGAGAGCTGAGTAGACTGATTATATAGCTTTGTGAGAAAACATTCAGTATAAACATGTGTTTAGTTTCTTTTAAACCTTTTGCTCGTTCAGAGAAAACTCTCAATCACGGAGACCGCCTACTGGACCGAAAATCTCAGGTTTAAATATCTAAAATGCAGGTTATTCTGAATTTCTTATCACAAAACTATAGATTACAGTAGTCAGCTGCTCCTTTATAACATGGTTAAAGCAGATTGTACTTTTATTTTCATGGTGACAGGTTTTTGTTAAGTGTTGTGATTGTTTGACCTTTTATAGATAATATTGAATAGCAGACCATGGTAAGACTCATAAGTACTGATGGGCTGACAGATGGAGTCCTCTCCCTCTGTCATACTCATTGGGTGCTTAGGCTGCCAGCTGGAGAAGCACAATATCCTCTGTACAACGCAGCAGGCACGGTTCTTGTACTGGCGAATCACTGCATTGTGAAAGTGCAGAGCAGAAGGTAGCTACCGTAATCCTTTGTTGCACTCCAGTACAGGTCTCTGTTTTCATTGGTCTAGACTAGTGTGATCTTGTATGGGCAGTGGAACAACACATGCCAACATTGAATAAAATGTATAGAATATAAACGAGCGCTTTGAATGCAAGTAAACCTGTAATTTGCCCAGTCCTGATTGCTAATTATACTGCCCCATCCTTACAGGTTGTCACAATGGGACTCTTTCGAACAATTGCGTTGTTTTACCTTGGAAGTTTTGACAGCATTGTCCGTCGCTGCATGATGCAAAGGGAGCGCTGTGAGAAAGAAGAGAAAACGGACTGACCATTACATGCCAAGAACTGCATATGCTTGCTGCTAAAGAGCATATGACCTGATTAAAATCCTACCCTTTCACTTCATCAACTTTCCAGCGTGACACTTATATGTACAAAGATCATGAACGTGCATATTGATAATGTTTGCTGGCAACCAGCATGATACTATGCAAACTGCCTTGAAAGTCCTTTACACTTTGACTTTTGTCTCAAAAGGAAAATGAATAAACTGGAGATGGTGCATACTATGCTACTTATTTAATGTTCTTTTTGATGCACTATTTTTTCCTGTAAACAGCTAGCTTTTCTTTAGTAGCCAGATTTGCATCTTCTAGACGAGACAAATTGCTGGTGTTCAAAATATAAATGATGCTATGGTTTGTGTACCCTCTTGTGCCTCACAGATATTTCTACAGCCTGTTATCTACTGTATGTATGTTATGGGCAAAGTCTTTCATGTGAAAAATAGTCTAATATGAAAAAAAGTTTTAACATTGACTCTACAGAAATTCTTATTTTTATGATTGGAGAATTGGTGTATTTCAAGTTCTTAAAGGGGTTGTTAACTTTTTAGAACATCCCCTTCTTAATTGCTATATTCCAATTATAAAAAAAAATAAATGGCCTGTATTTTATGTTCCAGCGATGTCTGAGCCTGGTTTCCCAAGGTTCGCATGATATGCTGCGTGAGTCCAGCAACCAATCAGTGGTTGCTTCACTCTCACTTTCATTGAATGTAACTAACATTCAGAGGAAACCAAAGAGCAGCCACAGCTCTTCCTAATTCTGGGTGTCCATTTCACCTGAATGACGTGAGTGAAGCTGCCACAGATTGGTAGCAAGGCTCATGGGTCATATAGCATCCTGCACTCCCTAGAAGACCAGGTGCTGACATTATGGTGCAGAAGTCATTCCAGCAAACGAGTATAGACCTCTGTGGTTTTACACTGGGGAACATTTAGCAATTGAGTAGGAGTTGTCCAATTAGTGGACAACTATTTTTTAAGATTTGCTGTAGTTGAAATGTTTTAGACATGGCTTTCTCTTTTACAGACTTTCACATATTTCATTATTATGCAATAGTATTAATCTATTAGGGAATGCTTACACAAATTTTTTTTTTTGTGTGTGTTATATGTGGTGGTCAAAAATGCTTGTTTTTTTTTTTTTTTTTTTGTTTTTTTTTCTTCAAGCAGAAGCACTGCAGAAATTGCTGCTTTTTCACTGGAGTTTTGTAAACCTGAATCATGTGGGTTGGTTTTTTTTTCAGCATTTTTTTGCTTATCTTACTTGCTTTTTTTTTTTTAACCAATGAAGAAAATATAACTTTTAAAGATTCCTGACAAAACGTTTGGGTGTCTTCCTAGCGAAAAATGCCAGAATGTCACTTATTTTAAGTCATTGGACTCCTCCTCCCCCTGTTAGGTGTAGCCTCCGGTGATAAGCCTGTACCTTTTCCGACACATGACAGCTGACCTATACAGCTAATGTGCCCGGAACAGCCGCGGGTGGAATCGTGATTCACCCATGGCTGTTAGCATGTTAAATGCTGCTGTCAAACTCTGACAGCGGCATTTAACATGGACGTGCAGGAAGCGCGTCATTACCTCCTCCCATCGGCACCCGTGTCACATGACCAATGGTGTTGTTCAAAAGTACAATTTGTCCTGCAAAAAAACAAGCCCTCACATGGCCATACTGACCAAAAAATTAAGTTATGGCTCTGGGAAGAAGGGGAGCAAAAAATTAAAATGCAAAACCAAAAATACCCCTGGTTGTTAAGGAGTTAAACACCGGATGTCTTTGAAAGCCTGAACTCATGAACATTGGTTTTCCTATTTAAAAATTAACAGGACCGTTATTTTTTATCTTTTTGTTACCACTTATCCCTTTTTTTTTTTTTTTTTTTTTTTTTTTCAGCGTGCGCTCGCTCAAAAAAAAAAAAAAAAATGCTGTTTGAACATACCCTATTTCTACCTCTGTGCAACCTCCAATGGATAATTCAGGAAATTTCAACTATAATCAGTATTTTAAATTTTTGATAGTATGGCATCATACATGACTGACTAGTGTTTGATAGTTTTTCTTACTGATATGTCTCATGTGTAGTGCAATAACAAAGCGCAAATGCCTTTTTTAAAAAGTTTGTGATTACCTAAAGGAGAACACGGCTTGCTTGAAATGAATTTTTTTTTTTTTTTTTTTTTGCAATATATAGTATATTGATGAATCCTGCTTCTGTACAATATTTGCATATTGGCTTTATTCAGGGACATTTCACACTGTCTGAAATCTGATGTTTAGGAATGCCAAGAGAGCATGCTTTGTTGGAGATTCTAACTGTAGTAAAATTTCTCCATTTTGACTCATCGCGTCAATTATGCTGGTGACTATGATGAATTGGCTTGCTAGCTTTTCCGAGTTAGGCCTGATTTCAGATGGGCCGTATTTCCTCACATAAGAGAAAAATTGACATGTTATTTTGATCAGTGCATGGCCTAAGTGCCATCAGCAAACTACTGTCCAATGGAAGGTAATGCGATTTTAGCCAGAACAATTTACAAATGATGCAAGTTATCTGCTGCAGATACTAGACATCAAGTATGGACTGGGACTAAAATTCATCCCTGGCATTTGATATCACACAGGCCCATGTTGTCCCCGTCCCAAAGCACCAGATGCATATATATTTTACTAATATTACCCTGGATGGAAGAAAAGACTATTTACTACAAGACCAATATTTCTAATGATACCTGCTGGGGTAAGTGATGGAGTCAGTAACTTTGTGTTCAGTCACAACTCTTGACAGTATGGGTGTCTTGAACACCGATTCTGTTAATAATGTAGCAGATAAGACTGCCCACGACCAGACAGGCCCTTCTGGTATTTGCGAAATGGCCAATTCGGCCCTGCTAGACATGCTATACTTTTTTCAAATTTAACCAAAACCTAGAGTAAAAGCAATGAGCAAATACCCTGCAGTATGTAAATAGCTAGTAGTACATGTAAATAACTGGGTAACTTGGTTGACATTTTTGATCAAAAGAGCGTACAAGCCATCCCACCGGGATAAAGTCTACCCTATCCGACCGGTACCTAACAATAGCATCACACCTCACTGTGCCATCAGGCTTCAAAATAGACATAGCAGGACTTTAACATGATTTCACACCTGCTTGGGGTCAGCCAAATAAATGAGATGCACAGGCCTAAAAAAGATCAAATTTGTAACCGGCTCGGCTAGGGCTACAAAGCAACCTTCGCCGCAACACGCCTCTTGCTAGGTGTTCCTAAACTGCAGCGTAAAACAAGTGAATGTAGCCCTAGCCTAATATGGACTTAATTGTTGTAAGGTGTTTTTTTTTTTTTTTTTGTTTTTTTTTTTTTGGCACAATGGGTAACATAAACCCAGACATATGCCATATGTGAGCCAAGCCTTGGCATATAATCATACTTTTGTCATTAATCATTGAAAACGTAGGTGGTCTATTGGGGTTCTTTGACTGCATTAATAGCTGTAGTCTGTGTGCTCATGTTGTCAGAGTTGATTGCAGCGCTTGCAGAACAATAGTGTGGACCTGGTGCATTTGTTTTTCCTTGTGGAAATTTTGCATTGATTATGTAGAATTATTCTCAGTAACAAGTGCTGTGGAGACTCCTAAAATATATAATTGGGTTCAGTAATTCAGTGCAGGATGTGATGAATATTTTTTCATAAGAATTTGGGAAAGTTATGAAATGTCCTATAAATGTCTGTCTTATTCCTGTTCTGGGAATCTTCTTTTAGCTGAGGTGAATCTGTGCTGCACTTTTTGCACATGCTCAGTAGTGAGGCAGTGCTGTGGAGTCGGGAGTCAGGGAAATGCCCTATAAGGGTATATATAACAAAAATGGGGCGCACCAACTGTACCAATCACAAGTGCTTTTGATGAAGTGACCCAAGTATTGCCTTTTAAAACCAGGCTCAAAGAGACTTTGGACAGATATGATAGGGATATTACCCATAAGAAAAAATCCAAATTTCACAGAGATCGTAGAGATTTTGAGGAGAAGCAGGTATTCCAATGGAAACACAAAGGGAATATTAGCCGTAAGGCCCCTATGGATAGGGCCCCAGAGAGAACTGTGGAGTTGGCCCGTAAACCTGATTATACATCGGGTAGTGATTTTTTTATCTTCAGCTGAGAGCGAGGCCGAAATCGGACAAGAAGGGGCCATCGCAGGCGGGAGGATGTTCACAAGAAACACCCGCTTCAGGGGACGCAGGCCCCCCGCAGTACAATCAGTACAGGAATTTTCGCAAGTAGATGAGGAGATTGTCGTGGAGGATGGGACTACGGAGATACAGGTACAGGAGAATGTGCTTCAAATCATTAACCTATCTCAATATAACCTTTCACCTTTGGAAATTTCTGTGTTACAGAGGGGTTTGACTTTTTCGCCTGTTATAGGTATGGATAAGTTCACTTTGGTTAAGGACCTTTTATATTTTTTGCAGACAATTAATTCTTCAGGTTTTACACAACAAGCCACGGATGGTGGATGGTTTGGATCAAACGGATCGTCAGGTGTTACAGGATCTATTGGATCTTTTACAGGAGGACATGACACATGGTAAAAATCGATTTCCTTATAAAAATGAATCAATGGTAGCCCCGCCTTTTTCCTTGGTTCCAGCTGTGAGGGTTTTTTTTGAGTTGGTCAAAAAAGATTTTTTGGCCATTCCTGCTAGATCACATCATGTGGATAATCTACATGCGGGGGAAAGACTGGCTGTGGATAATTTAAAATCTAACAAATTGTTTTTGATTAAGGAGGCTGATAATTGGATAATGTTCGATTCTACAAAAGATTACCGTCAGATCCTACTGGACCCTTCTCTATTAAATTCAAGAGACTACTAGATAGGGCTTTTGAGTTGGGTATTATTAACAAGGAGATGGAATTTTTGTGGGTTGAACATCCAATCACTCCTACCTTTTACATTTTGCCGAAGGTCCATAAGGATCTTGTTAGGCCTCCGGGCCGACCTATAGTTGCCAGTATAGGCAGCTTATGCGAAAAGGCCTCTATCTATGTGGACTATTTCCTTCAACCGATGGTGAAGACGTTACCATCCTATATACAGGATACCTCTCATTTTATTAGGAAACATCGTGATGTTACTCTACCCCCTGGGGCCTTGTTGGTCACTTGCGATGTAGAATCGCTTTACTCTCATATTGACCATTCTGATGGCATCACTGCAGTACTGTATTTTTTTGATCAGATAGTTCATTCGGATAGAATGCACGATTCATTCATTGTGGATCTGTTAGGTTTTGTGATGAAGCATAATTTCTTCCTTTTTGACAGGTCTTATTTTCTCCAGACCTCCGGTGTGGCTATGGGGGCCAGATGTGCCCCGGTTTTGGCTAATTTGTTTCTCGGATGGTGGGAGGCCACTCGGGTATATGTGACACAAATGTTCAGAGATAAAGTGCGACTTTGGTCGCGCTTTATCGACGATATTTTTTTCATTTGGACTGGTACGGTAGAGGAATGTGATATCTATATGGGATTATTGAATTCCAATCCATACAACATTGTGCTCACTTATACTGTGTCCTCTGTTTCAGTTAACTTCTTGGATCTTACGGTCTCTAATATCAATGGGGGCATCTCTACAAGACTGTTTAGAAAACCTACTGCTACAAATAGTCTTTTGGACTATACAAGTTTTCATCCAGCCCATACGAGAAATGGGGTGCCCATAGGGCAATTTTTGAGAGTACGAAGAAATTGCACATCGGAGGTAGTGTTTCGTGAGGAGGCTGCACAATTAACGAAGCGCTTCAGGAAGAGAAACTATCCTCGGGGTAGCATTTCACGAGCTTATCAGCGAGCGAATGGTACTACGCAGGACTCTCTCCTGGTTACTCGTGACAAGATTCGGAGTGTGATGCCCCGGTTCATTACGCAATATAATAGTCAGTGGTCACAGGTGAGAGAAGTGATTGGGAGACATTGGGGTATACTTACGACGGACTTGCAGACGTCTGCTCTGGTGCCGGAACGGCCCTGTATAACAGCAAGGAGGGCTCCAAACTATAAGGATATTTTAACAAAAAGTCACTATATGAGACCAGTAATTGGGTTGGAAAGGGGAATAATGCTTAGGGGCTCATTTGCATGTGGCAATTGTACCATATGCCCCCATATGCATTCCTTCAGGGATTATTTTGTGAACCCAAGAGACGGCACTAGACATAGGTTAAGGTCATATATGAACTGCAAAACTACTTGTGTGGTTTATGCATTAATCTGTCCATGTCATCAGGTTTACGTTGGTCAAACTTCTCAGGAATTACGCCGGAGGATCCAGAAGCATTTCTCAACAATCAACCTGGCACGTATTGATCAAACAAAGGGCAAGGTGTTAACATCTGTGGCAGCCCATTTCTTGAACCACCATGCTGGTAAGATTGCTGGTACTATGGTGGTCGCATTGGAGAAAATATCTTTATCCAATAGGGGGGGTTCACCCAGAAAGCTATTACAAACAGAGTCCAGATGGATTTTTAATTTGGACTCACTGAGCCCAAGGGGTCTAAATGAGGAGCTCTTATTTACTGGATTTCTGGGATGAATATTTATGATGTTCTCTTCTCTCCCCTCATGCAGTTATCCTATTGGACATCACTTCTCATGGGGAAGATGGTTACCCATCACCTCATTGGAATCTCAGTCTGGATAGACTGTGTTAGGTCTTCGTTCTCTTATATGTAACTAAAATCTGAATAAAGTTGTACTGTACTGATTCATATGGTTCTAATTGATAGGTTTACACGATGTCTCTGTAGTCTCTTTGAGATATTCCTTATTATCTTCTGTTTTCTGTATAGTAGGTGTCTGATGTGAGGGGGTCTTTATCATCATATCATTTTTGGCTGTGAGGTTTTACCTTATACTGCTTGGGACATTAATCCCTTTATGGATTTTCTATCTAGTTCTATTGTATATTGTGACCTTGGAATAATATGGTGGATCCCTAGGTTTGAGCTCATGGGGACCATTGGGTTGGACCTGGGGATAGGTAGCCATTGTTATATTCTTAATGTCTTTTATGACATGTACCGGTGTTCATGCTTCACATTAACCCTAATTAGCTTATGGCTCCTTTTCATGTTGTGACCCCCTCCCTATGTGTTTCTGTCTGTCTCATTGTTGTGTCTGTTCTTCATGTTGCATGCTCTTGTGAGCACTGTGTCGTTGGAGCTGCAGCCTCGCGCCCGGGTGTGGGTTACCGCTCGGTGCTGACCTTGATTGACTTCTTTGGCCAGCATGTGGGGGTGTGAGGCTTGCGTTCCAGGGGAGAACTCCATGCGTCTCACTGGACGCAGGTGCAAAAAGGAAAGGGAGAAAGAAAAAAAAAAAATAATAAAAATTTTTCGAAGAAAAATTTTTTTGAAGGATTTTTTTTTTTTTTTTCTCCCCTGTTTTATCAACACTCCTCACACAGCTCATTGCGCATGCGCGGCGGCCATGTTCCTTCAGTGACCGGGACGCCGGTCTTTTTGTAGTGATTGGAACTTTTGGATGGGGGCAGTTCACCTGTGGTGCATGTGCGAGTCATTTGAGTCTTAGTAAGGTATATAAGGCTGTTGGATCATGATCAGTGTACCTCCCCTGATGAAGCCGCATGGGTTGCGGCGATACGCGTGGGGTATGATCCTGGGTGTAGCACCCACTTGGTTATAGCTGTATTTTCACTGCGACCTTATTATTGGTTGCTCTGGAGTAATTTTTGTGTGGTACAATTGAATATTGGATTGTGGGCATTGGCCATATTGCTGTTGGCTTATTATGGCCTGTGTGCCCTAACCAGTGAATATTTAGGGACACATGCAGTGATTGTGCAATATTAGGGCCCTTGGTCTCCATGAGCAGGTTTATGGGGTGGTTGTTATTAATTGCAGTGAGGTTGGACCACATGGTTGATATACAGGTTATTACAGCATAATCTATAATTGTGATATGCCATACTTCACTGTTATATATTGTGGGATGCTTCATATGTTTTTATTATTTTTTTAATTGTATTGCTGCATCAATAAAACATTGTTTTTGTACTGGTTCAGTGTGCGCTATTTGCAGTGGTTCTTTTTCTTCTCTTCTATAAGGGTATATGCACACCTTGCGGATTCTGCTGCGGATCTGGCCCTGCAGATCTGCAGCAGATTCTCCTGCGGTGTACAATACGTACCCATTATATTCAATGTAAAAGAAACGCTGTGCACATGCTGCTGAAAAATCCGCGACGAAATGCAACAGTTTTGAATCCGCAGCATGTCAAGTCCTTGTGCGGATTCCGCAGCGTTTTTACACCTCTTCCATTCTAGGAATCCACAGGTGTAAAAACGCAGGGGAAATCCGCACATAAACTGCATAAGATCCACAGGAAATCTGCACTAAATCCGCAGGTAAAAGGCAGGTCATTTTACCTGCTGATTTAGTAAAATCCGCAACGTGTGCACATACCTTTTTAATGTCTGTCCTGTTCCTGATCTAAGGATCTCTGCTTTTAGTTGAGATGAATCTGCTGCATTTTTATGTATATGGGGTGCTCATTAAAGATTTCCCCTGACCCACTTCTATTCATCGTAGGACGCTGAAACTGCACATGTGGTGTGAGGTTTGATAATGGACCCAGTGGAATATAGAGCAGTCATCATTTGATAAGATGAAAGAGGTTTATGGCAATGATTCCCCATCATATGATGTAGTCAAACTTGTATTGTCAGTTTAAGGCCTCATACCCATTGGCGATTAAAAAAACGGTCCGTTTTCGGTATGGAAAAATGGGATGATTGTCATGCGATTTCTGTGCGATTTTTCAATACATCATCCGTTTTCCACAGAGCTAGAAGGCAGAATCAAATAGAAATCATTAGACCCAGCCCCATATAAAGGCATTTAGCAACATATCTGATTGCTTGATGTGATTTTACACATGTTTATTTGTGTATTGCAACCAAGCAAGCATGGTAGCTAATAATCTAAGTCTTGATCCTACTGAGGAGCTCTTCTTTAACTGGGTGTTATCCCGGGAGTATGGTGTAGGATATTCCCCTGTAGTAGCTCCGAGGAGGCGGCACCGATTCTGGGTGCATCCGCTAATCACCCAACGCCCAAAAAAAGGACGTTTTCCGCATATCTATGGCAAGCTACGGAGGCATCGTGACAAGTTTTTTGCATACACGAGGATGTCACTTGAGACATTTGATATTCTCCTTGCCGCACTTCGCCCAGCCATCACTTTCCAAAACACACGTTTGCGCAGGTGCATTTCAGCGGAAGAACGGCTTCTGTTAACCTTGAGGTATCTTTTGAGGCAAAATAACAACTTGTACATATTTCTTTATGTAGATGTAGTGTTAATTTGTTAATTCTTGCCCTCTTTAAAGGATGTGATAATTTTTTTCAAAAATGTTTTTGTAAGGTTTGTCATTCCATGACATCATGTGAGGTCATAATAATTTAACTATGGCCCACACAAGACACCAAGACTGTGTATTTGAGAATCATTATTATGAGTGTAAAGTTAAAACACCTTTTCTTTCCAAGATTGGACACACAACAGATTAACGTTAAATAGTGGCATCTGGGTCACATGCTGATTGTTGTTGGAAGTGGCCTCAGGGGCCACCTCATCCAACGTAGTCAGGGCCCATGTACCCAGAGTGTTTCCTTTAGCCAGCTTGCGGAACTTTAGTCTACGTCCCCACGTTAGCATATCCAGCAATGTTAACCTACCCTTATGTTACTTTATTTCTCCTATTTTTAAGGTTTTAGGCAACGGGACAATTGTATGCATCCCTCCATTTAGTTTCTTCTTGGTGTAACTACAATCTCAAATATAGTCAAGCACACATGTTCCCAAATATGGATTAGCCTCAAGGCCAAAGTGATGCCGGAGCCCACACCCGAACATTGGGAACGCATCGCCAATGGGATCTGAGACTTGCCAGTTTCCCAATTGTGTGGGTGCTCTAGATGGGAAGCACATCCGGGTCAAGAAGCCGCCGAACTCAGGGTCCTTATACTAGAATTATAAAGGATATTTTTCACTTGTCTTGTTGGCCTTAGTAGACAGCAAGTACAATTTTATAATTGTAGATATAGGGGCCTATGGAAGAACGGGAGATTCACGAATATTCAATTCTTCCATTATGGGTCGGCGACTGAAGGCCAATGAATTGGGTGTCCCACCACCAAGGAGTCTTCCTTCTGTTGGCCAACCAATGCCTTATGTAGTAGTTGCTGATGAGGCATTTCAACTTACACATTCTGTAATGAGGCCTTATCCTAGACGTGGTCTGGACAGACGTGGCCGCATATTTAATTACTGACTCGAGCCTGTCGGCTTATTGAATGTGCCTTTGGCATTTTGAGTGCTAAATGGAGGGTCTTACTCAGTGTCCTCCAGTTAAGCGAGCAAAATGTAAATTTGGTAATCAAGGCCTGTGTAATCTTGCATAATTTGACCCGCCAACATGATTGCTCTGTGTCTCAGGATGTTGTTGGACAATTACCAAGCAATCCTTCACACATTTCCCTTGATTTGCCCAGAGTGAGACAGCTTTCAGGCCTCAGAGTCCGCATTCTATTGGCAAATTATTTTGTCACCTGAGGGAGCAATACCGTTTCAAGAAAATGTATACACATGATTTTTAAATTTTCACCTGTATTGATTATTTTTGTGACAACCTTAATAACATTTGTTTAACGTTTCAGCCAAAATAAGGTATTTGTGTGGTCTTTACTAGACCAACATATTTTGATGTAACCCAAAAAATACTTAACAATTAAAATAACATAAAAATTTAAAGAAGCTTCGTTTTGCCTTAACAAATAGCTTGCCTACGTTGGTGAGGCTTTTTTGCTTGTAAAAAATGTATAACATTACAAGGGCAAAAAAGACGGCTGGGATGCTGAGGGTGAGGATGTGGTTTGTGAGGTTTGTCTTTGTGATGGATTGTGGGAAGTTGGAGCCAAAGATACATTGTGTGCCTGTGTTGTGATATGATGTTGGTTGTTTGTTTCCTCACTGTGGCTATACGCCTCATGTGGGCCATGTGCCCAACCAGGAGCATTTTCAGACTGGTATGATCCTCTTGTTCCGCGTTGGCCAAAGCGACCTTGCAGCTGTTGTCCTTGCTGAAAATAGTCAGCATGGCCATATGCATCATAAAAGCTGCTTTGCGGACCATGGTGGTACCGGTCAATAAAATGAGATGGACCAGATGCTGGAGGCATTTGTGTGTAGCTATGAGTAGGCCTCAAAGTTTGTTGGCCATGGAGATGCTGCTAATCCTGGGAATGTTGTGGTTGGACGATTGCGTTATGACCTGTCTCTATCTGTTGCCCAGTGTTTGCAGTGTGATGTGTATGAGTCTGTTGTTGACTGGCTGGTTGCGGATGGTTTGATGGTGGTGGTAATGGAAGTGTGGCAGAATCAGTGGTGTGGGGAATTTGTGCAAGAATTTGTGTTTTGATACATTCTATGAATACATTCAAAGATAGCTTGTGGGTTATTTGGAGGGATTGCGGCAGTTAGAAGCTGGAAGATTGCTGTTTTAGTTGGTAGGCGGAAATGTGTAGGAATTTGGCGTAGGTGCTGTGCCAAACTTCGACCAAAGGCTTCCTCCCCATCATCAGTGATTGTGTGTTGAATATAGTCCAGCACGCGACTATCAACCTGTCTGCGGATAGATTGTGTTGGCTGCTCTCTCCTTCGCAATCTCCGCGGAATAGCAGTTGCTTGGGGTGAGGTATCAAGAGCCAGAGTTGGGCTGCTGCTTCGTGCCTGCTCCTCTTGTTCAGTTCCAGTTTGTGCTGGCAAATCAGCTACTTGTTCTTCCTCTGCAGAAAGTCCAGGAGCACCCTCCCCTGCGGTTCCTGTTTCTTCATTTTGGGAATCTGCTTGCTCTGCTTCAGATGGTGGCTCTGGATCTGCTAAGTTTGATTCCGTTCTAGCAAACGGATACAAAATATTCAATAATTCTGGAAGTCAAATTTATAGAACACAATTAAAAAAGAAATTACTTACGGTCTTAAATCTATGATTGGTGCCAAAAAATTAAGGCGGCTATTATACAAATATGGTCTTTTTCTCGATGCTGCCGACCCACTTTTCTTACGATTCTGCCGTTCCCTCCTGTAGGTATCTCTATCTACAGTTGCGCCATCTACGTTGCACATCTTGCACTTTGAAATTAAAAAGCAAAATCAAAACTTAGCCCAAAAATGTGCAGAACAATTGACCAAAACAAAACTAGGGCTCAAAAATTTTAAAAGATTTATAGTAAAATTTTTATACCATAAAAAAAAAATGGAATGGCCAAATATCAAACGATTTAGAAGGGAATTGTTAAATAGTCCAAACAGCTTGCCTTCAGATGCAATAGTTCTATTTTGAAAAAAAAAAAAAGTTAACAAGTACAGACTGATTTAAATCAGACATACTTGTGGACAAGGCAAGGGGCTCGTGTTCGTAATTGCCCAACTCAAATGTTGAAAACAGAAAAAAAAAAATTGGCCCTTTAACATATATTTTGGATAACACGACCACAAACTTATTTTGAAGAAAAAAAAAAAAAAAACACATACTAATTCCCAACTGCACATCAGGATCACTTGCGGCATAATTTGTAAACAATTGGCGACAGATATATGTCCTAATGCGTCCTTCAAACTACGGTTTTGATAGTTGGTGTCTCTGGGATCCCACAGCTCAGGCCGTTCTTGGACAAGTACCAACATAAGCTCCACATTTATGTTTCGGGGCATTGCAAATTTTGCACACAAAGTAAATCTGTAGAGGTTTGTCTCATGCAAGGCTTGCACACACTCCTTTTACAACCAGCCCTCTCCGCACTACCCTGTTTGCCACTTCCTGTTATGGGGTTTTTTTTTGTTTTTTTTTACAAACTTTTTGTTTGCTTTTGCACCAAAAACGGACAGAAAACGGATGGTCCGTTTTTTGTCTGTTTTTTAATCACACCCATTGACTTATATAGGTGAAAATTGCAGCATGCTGCGATTTTTTTTTTTTTTTTTTTTTTTTTTTTTTTTTTTTTTTTTTTTTCCTCTTTCTCAGACCGATTTTGGCTGAGAAAAAAATCGCAAGTGAGATGTCACCCATTCACTAATATGGGTCACAGTGCAATCCGATTAAAAATCGGATTGCAATCATCCGATTTAATCGCCAATGGGTATGAGGCCTAAATGTTGACTTTGGTGCAAACCGCTCCAATTCCAGGGCGACCCCACTCTGCTATTGATGAACATACCATCCAGCAAGTGAGGGTTGCAATTTTGGAAAATTTCCGCATAACCATTCAACACCTAGCCGAAAGTGTCAAGATTAGTGTGGGGTCCATGGAAAAAAATCGTCCAAGACCTCTTCACATGCATAAGGTATCTGCTCGCTCGGTTCCCCGACTGCTCACACCTTGCCAGAAGCAGGAATGAGTCAAATGCTGTATTGACTGTGCCATGGAAACCAGGAGGACTTTTTCAACCAACTGATCACACAGGTTGAAAGCTGGGTCATCACTATGATCCTGAGACAAAAGTCCAGTCAATGCAATGGAAGTATCATGGCTCACCGCCTCCAAAGAAGGCATGTGTCAAACCCCCTTCAGGCAAGGTCATGCTCACAGTATTTTGGGACTACACAAAGTAATATTGATGGATTTCTTACGGGTGTTCATTTGAGAAGGCGTGTTGGAGGAAGTTATCTGACTTTTGCTTGGTTTGTAAGTGTTGTAATTCCCTATCTTGGTTTATTCCTCTTCATGCACTCCCCGGTGCATTCCTCTGTTATGTGAGTGAATATTTTGTATGCCTAGAGTTTACTGTTAACCCTTGTTTGTGTTGCTGTACTAAGGTGCACAATAGCGCCCCTCTTCCCTGGGTGGAGGAAGAGAACAGACGGAGGGCTGACTCAGGAGATAAGGCAAGGGTGGAGACCCTGGCATCTTCACCTTCAGAAGTGTTCCGGGGAATAGGGCGAGCTAGGGCCCCCCCTAATGTTTTGGACAGGGAAGGATCCCTTGGTCCCGAGTCACGGACAGCTGGGTCATGATGACAATGCACCAGTTTCATAACTCGCATGTTGCCCAAATGGAAGCATGCTACTGTGGCTTTGAAATTCTACTGCATCCCCCTTATTTACCCGATTTCACACCATCTGACTTCTACCTCTTTCCAATATTGAAGTTATTTTTGAAAGGCAAGCATTTTCCAGATGATGAGACTCTGATTTGTGAAGTCACAATGTGGCGCAAGTTGTCGACTTCTACAAGTGAGGTGTTTACAGTTGCTTAAAGAAATGGGAGAAGTGTGTCCCTAGGTGACACCTATGTGGAGAATGACTAATAACTGTGCCAAGTTTCATTGCTCTAAGTTGACAGGAAGTGGGTCAGGGGTAAATCTTTAATGAATGCCCCTCGTACATGCTCAATAGTGATGCTCCTCTTCCACAGATCGGAGGAAAAAGGCATTGGGAAGGAATGCCTGCACTCACCTCTGAACTGTTGTATTCCAATAAATATATTTTATGTTCTATCTAAATAGCTTGATTAGTGTATCATAATGGTGTTGGAAAGCCTGATGTTACAATTTTACTACGGTAAATGTATCGCCTAAACGTGAGCCATGTATGAGGGAGTCCTGAGTCAGGGAAATTGAGCTTGGCTTACCGACTCCACAGCCCTGCGAGTAACAACACAAGTTGTTGCTAAAAGGTAGTATTTCAGCACAAAATGACAACTAAACTGAGCCAAGATGCTTGGTGCTCTTTGCATGGCCATACCCAACTACTTGCCTTGCATGAATCTCAGCACTTTCTTCCTTGATTGACAGTTCTGGCTTTATAGGGACCAGAGGAAGGTGACATAGGTGGGAAGGTGTGGACTGTGCCCACTGTACACAGCACCTGTGCTTTGAACAGTCCTGACAGACTCCCTTGAAGGATTAACGGACTAAGTGAAGTACCTAAATCGAATAACTCATTCCAGGTTTTGTTCTTTTGTCGTGTACTTTGTTAACCTGTATTAGATATTTTCTATGTTTTTGTCTTTTTTTTTTTTTTTTTGTGATCATTACAGATGGTGTGAAGCTCATAACCACTTCCAGCATTCCTCTATTGGTATTACCATGCCGTCTTACTGTGACTGTAAACGGAAGGCTTTTTTGTCACCATAAATTTCATGTTGTTGAGTTCATTTGCCGTTTATTGCCTAAAGTTGTCTCTGCAGCTGCAGTTCATTCCTCCCAAGGTTACAAAATGGAATAAATTAAAATAAAAAAAACATACGTTGAGTTCTTAATATATTAGTATTTGCATTGATTACCATAATACAGAAAGGCATTTTTTTTTTTTTTTTTTCTGTTCGATGAGCCTGACAGAACTGATTAAATCAGCATTTGGTACATGCTGTAGAGAAATATGATCCGTATCTCTAGAGAATTGACCTTTTACTGATGCTATTGGTTTCAATCTGCATTTCAACAATAAGTATTAAATTGAATAGCTGTACTAAGTGATGTAAAATTAAATTTGCCTTATAACAATGACTGAGTAAAATAAGGGGTCACGTTATGTCATAAATATACATAGCACTGAAAGCTCCACATAGTAATTGTGTATGGACACAACTTTCATATGACATGTACATCTAGTTTATTGGGTAGCTGTATGTTAATGCTGCTCCTTCTTATGATATTGAAGCAATATACCCAAGTCATAGACTTCTAGCATATCCATGGGACGAGGTTTCTATGGCCACATACAGAAGAAGACTGGTGATGTGGCTGCATGACTGTTTAAGAAAATAGACAAGTCTTCTCTATGTGGCTGACACTCACTGCACATCCTGTGAATTTTCAGAAACTTTTAATGCAAGAATATCCAAGAATGCATCGTTGCTTCTTTCATATTATTTTTTTTTTTTTTTTTGTACGTTTTTCTCATGCCAAAGACCATGTCAAATGCTTTGCACCTTACTTTCAATATGTGATTCACGGTTCTTCACACTTTTGAAATTCCATCTATGGATACTCGTTCTTTTGGTCACAGATGTCGATGTAAAATTGGGGCATGGCTGCAATCTCCCTATGATGACATTTTGTCCATCAGTCTACTGAGCCTACAACCAATCAGCCATCAGGTGACTGGATGAGATGTCATTACTTCTGGTCTAGATGGAAAGAGTGGTGGGGGTTCAGTGGTGTGAAGAACACATTTCTTTATTTTATAAAGGCTCCTACCAATTTTAAATGGTACTTTTTTAATGGTCTGGTTTTTTTTTTTTTTTGTTTTTGTTTTTGTTTTTTTTTTTGAGGTGGGAGGAAGAATACTTGTGCCACATCATGGAATAACCTTTCATAATTATGGTGTAAAAACATAAAAATGCTATGTGATTTTACGTTAACTGAATTGATATATGGAACATTGTAAACTGAAAATCAAATGGTCTTCATGTCATCCATATTAAAGCAACAAAATTCTAATTATCATTCACGTTTCCATTTTATTTTTGCGCTACCCCACATTCTAAATCCTCTATTCATTACCCCAACGTCAACATAGAACACATATCAATTATGTTTTTCATGGACTTGTAAAAGTAGAAGCTTAAGAAACCTCCATTTGAGAAATGGTTAACACCCAGATGGTAAAAAGACATATGAACCAAACAATACTAGAACTGGTCCATTGCTAATTTGTGCAAAACTGTAAAGCGCTGTGGAATATGTTGGCGCTATATAAAAATATTATTTTTTGTGACTGAGCGAAAAATTGTCAATCGGGTCTTGGGGGTCTGTATATTACTTGGATTAAAAAAGTGAGTTTGCAGAGAATTTGGCCATGTCCCTGAGCCCTAGGAGTGTGGTGTACCTTTCTTTGTGATACTTTTTTCAGGCTGTGTTCAGATACATGTAGTTTTATTCAGTTTGCAGTGTGTGTGAACAATACATTGCATGCAAACAACACACTGACCAGTGTTTAGTAAAAGTGCAAGATCTATTGACTAAGATCTAACGTCTGTGTGGGCAAGAATTCAGCATCCACTAGTCCATGATACATCAGAGCGCATTGAGCTATAAACCGACAGTGCGCACTTTGTAAATGCAGTCTTAGGCCTGTTTCACATTTCCGTTTGTTGCCATCAGTCAAAATCCGTCATTTTGCGAAAAAAAGGATTTTTTTTTTTTTTTACGGATCCATTTATTTTTGCCTTGCATTAGCGGCAGATTTTGACTGATGGTCATCCGTTGGATCCGTTTTTTGACTGACCCGCCATAATTTTGGCGTCCACTGACTTCAGTCGATGGATAATGAAACGTTGTTTGTCAGCATCAAAACAGCGGATAGCAACGGATCCGCTGCTATCCGCCATTCGTTATAATGGTCGTCTGTGGGCGGCGGATCCACTGCCAACCGTTAATTGAGAGAATCTGGCAACGGATCCGCTGCTATCCGCCATTCGTTATAATGGTCGTCTGTGGGCGGCGGATCCACTGCCAACCGTTAATTGAGAGAATCCGGCAACGGATCCGCTCTTTTACACTGAGCATGCCTTGAATAATTTCCTGCCCAAAAATTTAACCCCAAATTCCGTTCTGGCGGCGGAAAATATTCTCTCCCTCTCGCTAAGTGGATCCGTCAAATGGATCCGGTGGCATCCGTTTGTGTCACAACGGAAACGGATCCTTTTTTTCACAACCTGCCGGATTTTGACTGACTTCAAATAACTGAAATGTGAAACAGGCCTTTAAAGGGAATTTGTCACCATGTTGAGGTTATTTAATCAGTGGAAGAGAGCCTGATTACAGTGATGTCACTTACTGGACTGTGTAATGAAACTGCAAAACAATCAGTGTTTTATCAGCAGGAGATTACCACCACAGGACAACTGGCCTCATGCTTCCTAGTCCAGCCATGCAAACACCACTGCTTAGCATCTGTCACTATATAATGTACACTGAAAGCTGTGATGTGGGTGGGATTATACACAGTTTAGCAACTGAGCTCTGCTAAATTTTGAACAGATAAGAACAGATAAAACTATGATTGTATTATAACTGCTGCGTCCAGTAAATTAAGTGACATCACTGGAATCTGAGTCTCTATCCCTACCTCATGCTGCTGTTAGATTACATAGTAAAAACCTGTTGATTCCATTTAAGACTTCTGCCGTGTTGGCATTGTAATATCGGTGTACCTGTGAGAGAAATGAGCTGATGTCATGATTGATTTCATTATTTAAATAAATGTTGACAAACAATAGTTCAAGGTCCAAAAATAAAGTGTGTATAATCTTGAAATCACCTTTTTTAATGTGCTAAATTTGATTTTAAGGACATAGTTTGTGAACTTTTGATCAGGGTCATTTGGCTTTCTTCTGGCGACTTGACCATGCAGCCCATTTTTCTTCAAGTGCCTCCTTATTGTTCCTCTTGAAACGGCCACACCGCTAGTTTTCAGTGCAAAAAAAAAAAAATAAATAAAACGCGTAATTCCTTCTCGATGGGGTCTGCCTCACATCCCAGTTTCAGAATACGCTGCTACAGATGTATTACTGCATAAACTGCAATGTGTAAATAATGCACCTGCTACACCCGTGGTTCCCAAGATCAGATCTTGGGGGCCAAATCTTGAATTGGATATGTATGTTCAATGTGTCTTTGTACTAGTTTTGTTAACTTTTTGTTTAACCCCCTTCACCATCAAGCCTGTTTTCACCTTCTTGACTGGGACAAATTCGACCAGCATCACTTTACGTGATAACTCTGGAACTCTTCAATATATCCCAGCGGTTTAGAGTTGTTGTTTTTTTTCTGTTTCATGTTGGTGGTAACTGTTGGTCAATATGATTTTGTTTTAGGAAAATATTGAAAATCTGCTAGTTGAACATACCCCAATTTTAAAGCTTTTAGTTTTTATACCCTTAAGGCTGCATTCACACGTTCATGTTTTTTCGGCGGTTTTTACCTTGCGATTTTGCCGCGAAAACGCAAAATAAAAGCATCCCATGCAATCCTATGGGATTATGCTAATGCTGGGGATTTTCCCATGGCGGAATCGCATCGCGGAAAAATACGCAGCATGCTCATTAATTTGCAGAATCGCGTCGATTCCGCCCACATAGGAATGCATTGTTCTGCTTACTTTCCACGTGTGGCTGTGCCCACCATGTGAAAAGTAAGCAGAACATTTGCGGATGGTACCCACGGTCCGGAGGAGAGAAGGCTGTCCTCTGGGGTCTGGGTACCATATCCCTGTAAAAATTAGAATTAAAATAAAAAAGTCGGGTTATATTCACCTTTCGATGTCCCCAGGTGGCAGCTTGCGATGACCTTTGCTTGAGACGTCATCAAAGGTCATCGCAATGCATCACTGGGAATGGGAGCATGTATCGCTGAAGTCTGGGAACACTGCGCGGGATGTCGGAAGGTGAATATAACCCGACTTTTTTTTTTTTTTTTTTAATTATTTTTACATTAGATCTTTTTACTACTGATGCTGCATAGGCAGCCTCAATAGTAAAAAGTTGGTCACACTCGTCAAACACTGTTTGACGAGTGTGACCAACCTGCCAATCAGTTCTCCAAGCGATGCTACAGAGCTCGGAAAATACTAGCATTCTGCAAGCTAATTACGCTTGCAAATCGCTAGTTTTTCCGTGGGAAAATCACGGGAATTTGAAATGCAATTTTCCCACGGAATGGAATTCTCGCGGTAACTTCCGCGAGAGTTCCGCAATGTGTGAGCTTAGCCTAAAGCAGATAGTTATACCACACAATGAATAAATTGATAATGTTAAATTGGTGAATGTTTAACCATTCGGTTTTTTGTTTTTTTTTTCAACCAGATTTACAAGACTGTGAGGGACCACATCCCATTTGAAGTGACTTAGTGGCCTATGTGACAGAAAATTCCCAAAAGTGACACCATTTTAAAAACTGCACCCCTCAAAGTGCTCAAAACCACATTCAAGAAGTTTAACCGTTCAGAAAAATTAAAGCAACCTGAAGGAAAAATTACAAATTTTAGTTTTTGCCCACAATGTTGCTTTAGCTCCAATTTTTTCATAAGCGTAACAGGAGAAAATGCACCATAGCATTTGTTGTGCAGTAGCTTCTGAGTACGCCGATACCCCATATGTGGTGGAAAACTGTTTGTGCTCACGGCAGGGCTTGGAAGGAAAGGAGCACATTTGACTTGGAGCTCAAAATTAGCTGGAACAAATAGCGGAAGCCATGTTGCAGGTTGAGAACCCCCAATGTGCCCAAACATTAGAGCCACAGTGCAGTGTCTCCCTCCCCCCCCCCCCCCCCCATTTTGGAAACTGCACCTTTCAAGGAACTTATCTAGTGGTTCTGTTACAAGCTTTTCACTGTTTTTACCAGTTTTTAATTTTTCTTTATTGCTACAATGCTTCTCTGTCCAAACTCTTTAGTTTGCAACAAACAGTATTTTGCGCAGTAAAAATAGTTAACACAAATGGGGGTAGTGAGAAGCTGGGGGGGTTACATTATTTAATTTTCATTTATAGTTTTCCCAGAGGACTTAAAGGGAACCTGGCACCATGTTGTAGAGCAGGGAGAGCGGAGTAGATACTGTATATAGTTTTGTAAGAAAAGATTCGGTATAAACCGTTTCTTATATAAACCTCTGCTCTTTTTTGGATTTTTTTTTTTTTTTTTTTTTTTAAACATTTTTATTGATTTTGTAATGAAGTTGTATATTGCAAATTATAAACATTGCATTGAATTGCTACAAAGAACATATTTAAACATGCTGATCACCTAAGCCTGAATAGAAGCAAAAATAAACTTATCAAATATAAAATTATCAAACCCCCTTACGTCCACATTTTCATAGATTACATTGACTGAAATCAGACGCCTTATCTCCAGCTCCACCTTATCCTCCAAATAGCTCATATAAAGGCCCCGTCACACACAGTGATCTCGCTAACGAGATCGCTGCTGAGTCACAAGTTTTGTGACACAACATCGCTGTGCTGATAGCTGGTGAAGCTGCCTGTTTGACAGCTCATCAGCGATCATGTAGCGATTCACCAGCGATCCTGACACGTTGATATCGTTGTCGGGATCGCTGGTGAGTCGCTATGTGTGACGGAGCCCTAACACATTTCAGTTTACCCAGATTACCACTCAAATCCTCTAATAGATGGCAATCAGAATCCACAATGGCGCTCATTAAGTCTTGAATTTCTCTGGTTCCTATAAACACTCCATTTTTAAAAAAAAAAAAAAAAAATTCATTTTATCTTTCTTTGTTTCTCTTTTTTCCAAAAATAAGACCGATGTTAAACCTTCCTTGATCTCTTTTATCCCTGGGAGTGTTTTAGCTAGCCAGTGTTGCAGAATTAAACGTTTTGTCAACATTGCAATGGTATGAAACAAGTCATGTAGCCGTCCCCCTCTTGTTTTACCTGTCGTAAAGTGAAACAACCAACACAGTGGATCTACGTCTACCCATATCCCACATATCTTCTGATACATATCCTGGACTTTTCACCAGAGTTCGTGTCCTGGGACATGACCACAATCCATGTTCTGTGTCTGTTTTGGGCATTGTACATTTTGGGCATCTTGTCTGCCTATCAGAATTCTGTGGAGTCGGAGGTATATTGAAGCCACATATTGTTTTATGCATTATTCTGAACTGACTATCTCTCCATTGTTCATTAATGATATGCTTTCTTAACAAATCCCAGCCCCGCAGAATCTTATGCTCAAGTTCTTCATCATGTATATGTTTTTCTCATTTGTGAAATATTTTGCCCTTCCCTGAAGGGCGTAAAATGTCCCTCAGCATCCCATATATTGAGGTGATAGATATTTCTCCAATGTCTTTGGTAACTAAGTCCTCCCATATTTCTGAATCTATTTCCTTCCTCACATCCTGAATGAGGTCTAATACATAATGCTTTAATTGACTATATAACATCAAATGTAATCTCCACAGCTCAAATTTGTCTATCACTTCCAATCCCGTCAACCAGCGGCCTTCTTGTAGATGTAGTAAGTCCCCTAACGTCTGTATACCTTTCCCCAACCACTCTGTGTATAATTTATTTTCTCTTCCTAATCTAAAGGCAGGAAATGCCCAAGGATTCAGGTGTTTTGACACTCTCCACGACATTTAGTTTTTTTCTTGCTGCCTTCCATGTGGCAATGGTATCTTTACATATTACCGAATATTTGATGTGTGGAGGTATGTGTGACAGCGGCGTATGTAGCAGCGCCGTCAGGTCCCACAAACCACAAAATTCCGTTTCCATTTTGTAGTCAGTATATCGCCCTGTTTTTTTAATCCAGTCTATTACATTCCTCATTAAACACGTTATATTATATCCCCTAATATTTGGCAATCCCACTCCCCCTCCCTCCTTTGTGTGGATTAGAGTTCTTGTAGCCAATCTCGCCATTTTACCCCTTCAGATGAATTTAGAAAAGGCCCTGTTTAATCTGAGAACAGCTGCGTGACGAATTAACATTGGGATAGTTTGCATTGGGTACAGTAATCTCGCAAAGCTTGTCATCTTGATTAGGTGGCAGCAACCCAGCAGCCAGAGGGGTAGATTTCCCCACCTCTCCAACTCCTTCTCTATTTTGTCTAGGATAGGCTTATAATTGAGATCATAAATCTGTTTGGGCGTTCTCCCCAAATAAATTCCCAAGTACTTTATAGATGTTGTCGCTTTCGGGATACCCATTATATTACTCTCCTGGCCACGTTTTACCTCACTCCTCATGAACAGAAGCTCACATTTAGACTTATTTAAACGAAAGCCTGAGAATTTTCCAAACTTTTCAATTTCAAGCAGCAACATAGGGAGATCTTCCTCTGGGTTGTTCATGAACAGAATTATGTCATCTGCAAATAGGGCATTTTTGACTCTCATTTCCCACCTTTATCCCTTTTGTAGGAACTGCAATCACTTAAATATCTCGACATAGGTTCTATCGCCAAATTAAACAGTAAAAGGGACAGCGGGCTGCCCTGCCTCGTTCCCTTTTTCAGCTCGAAGGCATCTGAGAGAAACCCCGGCGTGTATACCCTTGCTTTGGGATTCTGATATAGTACCGCCAAAAATTGTCTAAACGGACCTACCAGATTTATTTTATCCAGCACTTGACCCAACCATGGCCACCTCACATTATCGAACGCTTTTTCTGCGTCCAGTGTGACCATAGCTGGATCCTCTCCCTTATCCAAATGCTTCCCTCTAATCTTGTCTAGCAATAACATGGCTTTCCTTATATTAGTAACGGCTGATCTTCCCTTCACAAAACCTGTTTGTTGCTTTGATATCAATCTAGGCAGTATCCTAGCCAGCCTGTCTGCTATTATTTTTGAGAGAAGTTTAACATCTTGATTTATTAATGATATCGGTCTATATCCTGAAGGGTCTTCCAAATCCTTCCCTCCCATCGGGAGAAGCTTTATGTAGGCCGTATTCATCCTTTCTGACATAGCTTCGCCTTGCAAAATGTGATTTATATAAATCTTTAAGCGTGGGAACTATTTTCTCTCTCCGCGCCTTATAAAATGAACCATTAAATCCATCGGGCCCTGGAGCCTTATTGGCCCCCAATCCTTTTATTGCCATACTAATTTCTTCCTCCATGATGCAACCATTTAAATCCTGTAATTCCTCCTCCGTCAGTTTAGGGATACCAACTCTACCCAGCCATGTCTCCCCCCGCTACATCTTGATGATCCTCATACTTATATAATCTAACATAGAATTTGCCCAGCACTCTGTTTATATCTTTGGGATTAGTCAGTCGTTGTCCTTTTTTATCTCTAATTGCCATTATAGATGTACCCACATATCTTCCCCTAGCCAAATTAGTCAGTATTCTCCCTGCATTGTCACCATACCTATTTAATTCTACCTCCCAGTGATTTCTATATAATTGCTCTTTTTTTGCGCCCATTCTTCAAAAAATTTTTTGGGCCCGCATCCATTTCTTTGTCCTCATCCAGTAGTGAGTTCTTATATTTTGTATAGGTGCTCCTAACTTCACTGCTTGCTGCGAAGTACTGGTCTTTTATTCGTTTTTTTATTCTCTGCGTGTAAGCCATGATCTTTCCCCTTATCACCACCTTTGATGTTTCCCAATATAGTCTAGGGTTAGATTTGTGCTCCTCATTATACATTGCAAACTCTGTCCACCATTCCCCCATCCGTTTCACAAAATCTTGCTCTTTTGTCATGTTTCCTGGAAATCCCCATAAATAGGCCGTCCCTTTCTGATGTGCGTCAGCTAAAGGGCATGTCACACTAAGAGATATCGCTAGCAATATCGCTATAACTAGTGACGTTATAGCGATATTGCTAGCGATATCTCTGTGTCTGATACTTACCTACGACCGCTCCCCCGCTGGTTATCGCTGATCGCGCGAGAACGTTCAGGACTGTTTCTCGTCGTCAGCTTCCTGTGGCGCTTCCTGCTGTGAGGACGAGCGACGCGTGGAGCCGGGCGGGAGGACGCAGGATCGCCTGGTGTGACAGGTAAGTAGCGATCCCCGTCCCCAGCGATGTCGCTAGTGAGATCTGCCTGTGTGGCAGCTCACTAGCGACCACTTAGCGATGTACCAGCGATCCTGACCGCGTCATATCGCTGGTCGGGATCGCTGGTACATCGCTAAGTGTGACAGTACCTTAAGTCAAGAGATATAGGACTATGATCAGATATCACCATGTCTTCAATATTGACATCACAATTTTGTGTAGTATCTTATCTGACGTTCTCGACCAAGTCTTGTGTGCATGAGAGTAATGTGAAAATTCCCGATCCATAGGGTGTGACGTTCTCCACACATCTTTCAGCTGCCAATTCGATATCATATCTTACAAATAACCTTTTTCCCCCATATATCTCTTCCCTTATCCTGGGTTTAATCTTATTAAACTCCCTTTTCTGTCCTCTTCCACCTCATTACAATCTCCTCCTATGATTATGTTACCACTATCAGCCAGTATTTTGTTCTGTAAGGACATAAAAATTTTCTTTTGATTTAAGTTCGGGGCATATATATTGTACAGGGTAATACTTTCATTATTTATCTCTAATGTCAAACGGATTAACCTACCCTCCTGGTCCATTTCTACGGATGAAACTCTGTGTGCCAATGCTTTATGTATAAGTATTAGGACTCCTGCTTTTCTGTCTACTGAGCTAGAATCATAAACTTCTCCCACCCATAATTTCTTCATTCTAAAAGTCTTCTTTACCCAAGTGTGTCTCTTGAAGCAAGGCTATATCTGCTCTCAATCTTTTCAGGTGACGAAGTATCATCATCCTTTTATGTGGTGAGCGCAACCCTTTTATATTCCATGTTATTAATCTAACCATTTTTAATTACAAAATGGTTTCTTCTGCGAGGACGTGTGAAGCTTCTCCCTCTCAGGTATGGACTGACAGTCAATGCCATCTCAGTCAGTAATAAATTAATTAGTACAATAGCAGTGGGCTCATAAACTTTAACTTTCCTCCCTTTCCCCCCCCCCCCCTTCTCATCTCACCCTCTTACCATATAACAACCTCTTTGTTGACTCCTCTTTTTTCTGCCATTATCCAAACCAAAAGACAAACAATTTCCCGCCTGCCTATTATCCCATATTTATCATGTTGTACCTATTTTATATCCATTCTCTATCTGAGCCCTGACCCTCATGTAACCTTGAAACTCTGAAATCTTAGATCAACATCTATTTCCCTTAATTTGTCATATCAATTTCCTAACATCATAATTTTCACAACCATATTATCTTAAAGTCCTTCTCCATCTCTCCTTTTTGATGTCAGAAAGGTATAAAAATACTTTACTCCCACCCCCTTCATCCTCCTAAGCAATATCTCCCAGTGTGAATCTAGCATTTGTATGAT
The DNA here is from genome assembly GCF_039654945.1 of Dendrobates tinctorius. Classification (NCBI taxonomy): domain Eukaryota; kingdom Metazoa; phylum Chordata; class Amphibia; order Anura; family Dendrobatidae; genus Dendrobates; species Dendrobates tinctorius. Next base: position 7,364,943 of record NW_027361830.1, read on the forward strand.
ACATTCCCCCTGGAAGATATCTTAATTTAACACAAAATACTCCCATCAACATTCAATGAAGATCTTGTCTTCTACCTAGTATATTCATCACATCTGGTCATTATTATCCCAACTTTATATATGTCTTTTTGTTGTGAAAACCTCACAATGTCCATAAACCTGGAAGTCACAAATTTTCCGTCAGCCAGTATGATCAGCTTGCAGACCAATTAAATCCGCACCCCAAATTCTCCATTCGGTCCACCAGAACCTGTGAAAAGAAATAAGATGGGGAAGAAAAAAAAAAAATAGAAGGGGGATCTCTCCACCAGCTGTCCTGTAGTCTTCCTTGAACATACATAGTTCCGTCTGATATTGACCCGGTCGGGTGAATATACCTGTAAATTTTGTACACCACCATGTAGTTCACAGATGATATCCCTTATTACTGTACGTCTTCCTATTTTAGGTGATTGGGAGTGTAAGTAGTCTTTCTGTAGCTCAACCTGGACCATAAAAATTTCTCCCTTCCATCTTCATATTCTCATGTGAGGTATTCCAGTCATACTTTTCACTTATGCTGACCCCAGGACATATCTTGACACAATCTCATAAGCATTAGATCATTTAGTATTCTGTCTTGTTTGGTTCTTCCTGAACGCCCTTGTCATTGGGGTTCTTTGTTCCTTAAGGCCCTTTTACATTTAGCGATGCACCAGCGATCCGACGAGCGATCCGACCCGGTCAGGATCGCTGGTGCATCGCTAAATGATCGCTAGTGAGCTTTCATACAGAAAGATCTCACAGCGATGCAGCAGCGACGCAGCGCACGATACTTACCATTCACACACAGCGATCCTGGCGTCCTCCCGCACGCGTCGCTGGACGTCACAGCAGGAAGTCTCAGCAGGAAGCGCCCGACGAGAAATGGAGCCGGACATTCTCGCGCGATCAGCGATGAGCAGCGGGGGAGCCGGTCGTTGGTAAGTATCACACATAGCGATATCGCTAGCAATATCGCTATAACGTCACAAAACCAGTGACGTTTTAGCGATATTGCTAGCGATATTGCTTAGTGTAAAACCCCCTTTAGCCATTGTCTCTCTTTCATTATCTCCTTCCAAATGCAAATCTGACCTCTGGCTATATGGATAGGGTCTCCCCTCTCGTCCTCAGCATCTCCCCCTGTCTCCTCTCTCGGCGGGCTGGTATTTTCAGGTGATTGTTGTCCAGATGAAGATTGCTGCTGGGACATAATTTTCATGGCCTCTTTGGGATCTGTAAATGACCTCATCACACCATCTCTTGTCCTAAAATGCAGCTTTGCTGGGTAGTTTAACTGGAATCTGATGTTGCGTTTAAACAACAGAGTGCATGCTTCGCTGAATGCACTTTTCCGTGTCACCTCTGCTGAATAGTCTCCAAATAAAAGGACTTTATGTCCCTGAATTATCAGCGGTCGCCTTCTTCTTTATAAAGCCCTGAGTATTTCTTCCTTATCTTTAAAGTTTAAGTACTTTGCCACTGCCTGGCGTGGTCTGTGAGCTTCCTTGTTGTTCTGTTTATTCCTGCCCCTCTCAGTCGCCTCTCTGGGGGGGCCTATCCTGTGTGCACGCTCCACTCTGCAGTTATGTGACAGTCCCAGTGCTTTTGGCAATTCCACCTCATAGATATCATTTAGCTGCTGTGTTTATTGTCTCTGGGAGGCCTATCATTTTCAGATTGCTTCTGCGGGACCTAGTCTCCAGATCCTCTAGTTTATCCACAGTGTAGGAGGCTTGTTTCTTTAAGTCACTGACTTGTTTTTCTAGCTGAATAACTTTGTCCTCCGCCTCAGAAATTCTCTGCTCAGCTTCCTGCAGTTTCTGCTCCTGATGAGTCATCTTGCTTTGCAGCTCTTTAGTGGTAGATTGGATCATGTCAGCCTCTGCCTGGTTAAAGTCTTCAGCAAGGTATGATGCCATTTCTTTTGCTAAATGTTTAATGATCCATGAGCAAGTAGCTGTGTTTCCAATGTGCCTCTTGCCTCCATTGTCTCCCCCTGGCTGAAATTTCCTTCCTCCTCCCGTTCTATCTCCTCTTGTGCTTGCCCTGTTTGTGCCTGTGTCTCTGTCGCCATCACTGTGCTCCCACTCTGCAGGCCTCCTCCGACCTCCTCCTCCCTCTGCTCTTTCCCTGCGCCTCTCGTGACAAACCTATCCATGTTGCGGACGGTCCTGGATGGTCTCACGATTATACCAGTACCTTTTGTGAGTCAGGGCTCTGTGTAAAGGCAGAGTACTTGTGGCGGTCAGCAGGAGCTCCCTCACATGTGTCTGCACATGGCGGTGCCGGAACAGGAAGTCCTTTTTGGAGTTTTGAACCGTGCATAACAACTTTCCTTGTGCAAGTGTGCATACAGACCGTCTAATGTGTCTAAACATTGAAAACCCCACTCCCCCACCAGAAATGACCCCATTTTGGAAGCTATACCTCCCAAGGATATTATTTAGAGGTGTGGTGAGCACCTTGAACCCACAGATGCTTCTCAGGATTTTATAACATTGAGTCATGAAAAAAATACATTTCCTGCAAAAATGTTGCTACAGCCCCAAATTTTTCACTTTCACAAGGGTAACAGAAGAAACTGCCAATACAATTTGTTGTACAATTTCTCCTGCCTACACAGATAACAAACAAACAAACATACATACATACATACATACATACATACATGCATACGTGGTGGAAAACTACTGTTTGCGCATATGGCAGGGTTCTGAAAGGAATAGCCCCAATTGAATTCTGAAGTGAAGTTTTGGCTGGAACAGATTGAGGATGCCATGTCACATTTGAAGAGCCTCTGACATGCCAAATAGCAGAAACCCAAACAAGTTACCAAATTTTGGAACTTACACCTTAGGGAATTCATCTAGGGGTATACTGAGCATTTTTAATGCTCAAGCAATTCACAGAATTGTACAACATTGGGCTGAGTAAGCTGAAAATTTAGTTTTTTTTTCCACTAAAATGTTGCTTTGGACCCACATTTTTAATTTTCAGTTTGCAATAATTAGGAGAAATTTTGTAATAAGTTGTATAGTTTATTTTTTCCTGAATTTGCCAGTACCCCATATGTGGTCAAAACCACCATGGTTACTTACCGGTAGCCGGTTTTTCTGGAACCCATGACAGCACACCTGAGAGAGGGAAACGCCCAGCCAGGACAGGAACCTACTGAAATATAAGGGGTGGCACCTCTCCCCCACTTCAGTTGGTTACAGAGCATGAGAGGACTTCCCAGTTAGTTACATGTTTATTCAACACCACATCACACACATACACCCTACTAACGTGCACACCCATACGGTGAAAAAGGGGGGGGATATACGGGTGCTGTCATGTGTTCCGGAAAAAACAGCTACTGGTAAGTAACCATGGTGGTTTTCCCTTCACCCTTGCCAGCACACCTGAGAGATTTTTGGAGACTTCGAAACACCTTAGGGAGGGACCACCGCTTGTAGCACCCTTCTACCAAAGGTCAAGTCAGCAGAAGAGGATAGGTTTAATCTATAGTGTTTAAAGAAGGTTGATGGTGAGGCCCAGGTAACGGCCTTACGAATTTGATCAATTGATACCTCTGCCTTTTCAGCCCAGGAGGTCGCCATGCCTCTGGTGGAATGAGCCTTGATTCAGTCAGGAATCGCAACACCACTAGCCGAGTAGGCTATACTAATGGCCTCCCTAATCCATCTGGCAATAGTCCCTTTTGACACTCCATAGCCCTTTCTGGCACCCTTAAAAGCTACGAACGGACTGGGACCTCCTCCACTGGCTATTCACAGATATATATTCTAGCAGGGCTCTCTTATCATCCAAATTGTGGAATTTTTCCTCCCCTGGATTTTTTGGATTTTCGCAGAAGGAAGGACAATCTCCTGACTTTGATGGAAATTTGATACTACCTTAGGCAGATATGCGGGGTCTGTTTTTAATATCACCCTGTCCTGAAATACTTGTGTATAAGGAGGACTTACTGAGAGCCTGCAAGTCACTTACTATACGGGCCGATGTAAGGGCCACTAAAATAATTGTTTTTAGGGTAAGATACTTTATGAGTATTTGTTGAATAGGCTCATATGGTTCTTTTGTAAGGGCCTCTAATACCAGGTTTAGATCCCATGGAGGAGTTATTGGTAATGGGATAGGTCTGGACCTATGGCAGGACTTAATAAATCTAGCTACCCATCTGTTTGCTGCCAAATTGCAGTTATAAAGTGCGCCCAGTGCAGATACTTGCACTTTGAGGGTATTTACCGCTAACCCCAGCTGTAATCCTGATTGTAAAAACTCCAAGATAGCCCTAATCGGGGGCTCTTGCTCTAACGGCTTACCTAAGAACTGCAGGAATTTATTCCATGTTCTGCCGTAGATATTAGTCGTTACCGGTTTCCTACTTTTTAGCAGGGTGGCCACCAACCCGGGAGAGAAACCTCTATCCATTAGAAGTAACCTTTCAAATTCCACGCCGTCAGATGGAATCCCTTGACCTGAGCGTGAAATATTGGACCCTGAGTTAACAGGTCTGGGATTTTCGGCAGAATCCATGGGTCTGAGAGGGACATCATTCGCAGCAGAGAGAACCAGGGTCTTTTTGGCCAGAATAGGGCTATTAGGATCAGGAAATCGGCTTCTATGTTCTCTACCCCCTTTATATGCAGTGCCGTCAGAGAGAGTAGGTGCTGTTCTGCTCTGTGAAAAAGGTCGCTGGCTGCCTTCATTAGGGAGTGTGATCTTGTACCCCCCTGGTGATTGATATATGCCACTGTTACTTTGTTGTCTGACATGATACGGACATTGCGGCCACTGAGGAGGGGAATAAAGTCTCTTAGGGCTTTGCTCACTGCCCACAGTTCTCTCAAGTTGGAAGATGTGCCCCGTTCTTGAGGCCCCCAGGACTCCTGGGCCTCATGACCCCTTAGGTGCGCCCCCCACCCGGAAGAGCTCGCATCTGTCAGAATTATGTCGGTCACTGGTTTGTCCCATAGCATCCCTGATGCCAAGTTTGTCCTGTCTAACCATCAGTTGAGAGAGTCCCTGACCTCTAAGGAAAGCTCCAGTCTTCCTTCTAAACGCCCTCTCAGCGATCTTTGTGATGCTAGAATTTCCCCTTGAAGCTGTCGGGTGTGGAATTGTGCCCACCTGACCACCGGGATACAGGACTTCAGGGTACCTAGCAAGGACATCGCGTTCCTCAGGGTCATGTGGGGTTGGTCTAGGGCAGCCAAGGTCACATTCCTCACTTTCATTGTCTTGGCCTTTGGTAGTAGACAGGCTTGTTGCTCGGAATCCAGGATAAACCCTAGAAAAGTCTGTTTTTTTAGGGACTGTAACCTTGATTTTTTTTTTTACCATCCACCCCAGTTTCTGTAGGGTGTCGGTCACTCGTCTCAACTGTACAGTACAGTGATCTTCTGAGCTGCCCACTATCAGGAAATCGTCCAAATAGGGTATTATGATCGCGTCGTGAATTCGGAGGAAGGCTGTCATTTCCGCTACGACTTTGGTAAAAACTCTTGGGGCTATGGATGTGCCGAATGGAAGGGCCCTGAATTGAAAATGTCTGAGAATGCCCTGGATATAGAGGGCCACTCTTAAGTATTTTTGATAGCCTGGTTGGATGGAGATGTGATAGTATGCATCCTTTAAATCGACTACGGCCATAAAACAATCGTGATGCAGCAGTTTTATGGCTGTAGCTACCGACTCCATCTTGAAAGTCTGTTTTTTGGTTTTTTTTTATCCACTGATTGAGGCTTCTGAGGTTTATGATTGTTCTGAATGACTGGTCCGGTTTTTTTTTATCAGGAAGAGGGGCGAGTAGAACCCTGATTTCTCCTGTTTGCTCGGGACTTCAGAAAGAACCTGCTTGTCTAGCAGGCTCAGGATTTCCGATTCTAAGGCCAACTGTTCTTCTATCGCCTTCCTGATAGGGGTAATGACAAGTGCTGTTTTCGGCTGATGTGAAAAAGGAATCTTCAGGCCTTCCCTTATGATGCTTAGGATCCAGGCATTGGAAGAGATGTTTTCCCAGGCCTGGGAAAAGAGCGCCAATCTCCCCCCTACCGGAATACTGGCGACATTGTGGGGATTTCGTGGAAGTGGAGGTGGCTCCACCAAACATAAATCCTGACTCCTTTTTCCTTTTATCTTCCCATTCCCTTCTATCCCCCGGGGGACGGCCCATGTTGAATTTTCCTCTCCGAAAGGGTGGCCTCCTCTGATCTGCTGGAAACCTGGAGAAGCCCTTCTTTCTGTCACTTGCCTTCTCTAGGATGTCATCTAGGTTTTTCCCGTATAAAAACCGACCATCGCATGGGAGAGAGCACAGATTAGCTTTAGACTGCAGATCTCCTGGACAGCCCTTAAGCCACAATGCGCGCCTTGCGGCGTTTGATAATCCTGCCGCCCTAGCTGTCAACCTCATAGTCCGCAGAGGTGTCCGCCAAAAAAGCTGCCGCCCCATACAGAAGGTACATATCTGCCAGTATTTTTTCTCTCGAGACTTTTGAAGCCAGTCTCTCTTCTAATTGCTGCAGCCAAATCGTTAGGGAATGAGCCATGCAGGTGCCAGCTATTGCAGGCTTCAATCCTCCTGCTTCCCATGCATACCTTAAGTAGGAATCTGCTTTTTTATCTAGCGGGTCCCTAATTACCCCTGAGTCTTCCAAGGGCAGAGCCGATTTTTTTGGATGACCTGGACAGCGCCGCGTCAATCTTTGCGACTTTGTCCCATATTTCTGTGTCCTTATGCTCAAAGGGGTACCTCCTCTTAGAGGAGGAGGGATGAGCCCCTGACCTCTCAGGCTTCCTCCATTCTCTCTCAATGAGTGCCTGGACCTTTTCATTGACTGGAAAGGTCCATTTCTTCCTCTCTTGTAGTCCCCCAAACATGACGTCCTCCAGGGACTATTTTTCCTCCTGTAGGCCCATCATCACTCTGATGGCCTTGAGGAGAGCATCCGTATCTTCTACTGGGAAACACGGCTTGCCACCCATGTCACTGTCTGAGGAGGAGGATGGGTGTTCGGCCTGAGATAAGGCCGAGGACGAGTCTGAGATAGAGCTAGGGGGATTCGTCCTACTCTTTTTCCCTTTTTTTTAACAATGCTTTAAGCGAGTCTTCCATCTCCGACCTGATAACTGATCTAAGGTTGGTTGCAAAACTAGGCGCTTCCTCTGCCATGGTACACTGGATGCAGCAGGCGCAAAGGTCCTTCTGACAGTCTCTTGCTAGGGCGCTTTTACATATGGCACAATCTCTGTTGTTCTTCTTACTCCCTGCTTTCTTAGGTTTTCCTAAGGAATTTAAATATACAAAAGAAGGCCCCTATTAACAGCTTGCTAACTTTCACGAAGATCACTCACCACCCATAATCAAGGGTACCGGACTCGGAGGCTGTGGAGGAGCACGTGATCTGTGCTCTCTGGATCTCGATGATTCCCCCGACCTACGGCTGGGGCGACTGCTGCTTGATCAGCTGCCATGCTTGTGGATGGAGGGTTGTGAAGGAGGTGGAGACGGTGACCGCTCCTGCTCTGACCCCATGGTTACCCATCAGTACCGACCGCCTCCTCCTTTAAATAGTCTGCCTCGGTCCTGTGAGCATTTCCTCCCCTCCCCCCCTGTGACCGCCGGCCGAGCGCTGCATCTCCCTGCTTAGGAAAGGCCGGCGTCACACCAGGCGCCTTGTTACCGTCGCCTAACTGACATCAGCCGGCGCGCTCCCAGGATGCCCTGCACCGCTGACATCAGCGGCCGGAAGACGCCCGCGGCCCTCCCTCGCTAGGTGTTCTGAGGGAGCGAGACTGCGGGCATACGCAAGGGGAGAGAGGCGCGATGGAGCCCCAGGGATCTCCGGGGACTGCGCTTCCAGACACCCGACGGCTGGCGCTACAGGTGAGGCACCCTGTTCTTCCCGCGCCGGGACGGGCCTGGGACCTTTCACCTATGACATGCACCGCCACTGTCAGTGGGATTCCCTTCCAGGACAGGAACCCAACTGAAGCGGGGGAGAGGTGCCGCCCCTTATATTTCAGTAGGTTCCTGTCCTGGCGGGGCGGATCCCTCTCTCAGGTGTGCTGTCATGGGTGAAGGGAAAAACTTTTTGAGGCACAGTGCAAAGCTCAGAAGGGAAGAAGTGCCATATTGGAGTTCAAACATCGCTACCTACAGGAAGCCAAACATATGGACGCTAAATGTGGTTTAGGCACACTGGGACTCCGATGGGAAAGGGCATTTGGATTTGGGAGCGCTGGATTTCTTTTGGGGGGTGAGGAGCCATAATGCTTTTCCAGAGCCTTTGTGATACTAGTAACATGGAAGCCCCTATATTTCCATTGACAGATGATAGACCTGAGTGAGTTTTTTTTGTGAATTGAGTTGACGCTTTTATTGGAAAAATTTTATATAACATTGGGGTTTCCATCTAAATCTCTAAATGTGATTCAGATGAAACCCTGAGGGATCCATTCACTATAATGAGGCAAATTGAAACAATATCATCAGAACAGAAAAATTAATATATTATATCAAAGGCCCTATTTCCCTCAGAAAAGCCTTTTACAGTAAGAAAATTGGACACTCCAGTCATGGAATATACTACTGAAGACAAAGTCCAAAGATACAAAAAATGTCGGACTTATATATTCATATTGCCGAACTGAAGAGACCCAGAAAAGATAAAAACATTAAATTTATTGAGATAAGTTAATAAAACAAAATAACCAGCAAGAGGTAGAACACCAAAAACCCAACAGAAATAATTATATATTTTGTAGATAATCCTATGCATAAATCCCATATATCCAAGGCAAATCAGCATAAATTAGCGGCTGAAAATGCAGACACAATATTAATTATATTGCAAATTGCATATAGATCCGGATAATATAATGCACCTATAGTGCCAACACAATATAAGTTGTAATACTAGTTATATGTAAACCTAGGCACTAAACTCGGTTCCCTCAGCACAATTAACATCATCATGGATAACAATCCTAAGTGCAATAAAGAAAGTGAGGATTATAAAGGGACAATTTACCTCATGTGAGCAAGCGTCTATAATGGTGCATAGCGTGTCCTCACCTACCCCAACGCGCGTTTCGCAGTCGCTTCTTCCGGGGGCGTGTCAGGTGAGTGTGTCAGGAGGTTATATACCCCAGGGAGCCAATAGGCAGCCGTTGCATGTCGCAAGAAAAAAATCTGTTCCTTCAGATATTTCTGGCGTGTGCGCTGATCTGTGCAGCCCGGTATAACGTCACTTCCGGTGACGCGCTCCTTGAGCCGCACACTAGTGCGCATGCAGCTCAATGGTGGAGCGCTCCTGGAAATGAACGGTGCTACAGATTCTGCGCACGTGCGCGCTATCATCAGGGATATAGATATAATAAATATACTGTGCCGCAAAAATATATAAGGTGAAGGTGAAGAAAATAATCTATATCAGTGTTTAATTTTTATAAATCAATGATCTCAAATGACAAAAGAGATCAGTATAATCAAGTGAACGATAATAATAGTGCACATTAAATAAGGTAATGCAAAATTCAGTGAATAGTGATATATATTTAATAAGGTGAAAAATTAATAATAAGGTGCATAACAAAAGGACAATTCCATATTTCATTTTATATAAAAAAAATATATACAACCGACCATGACATAAATATAAGTATGTAAAGTGACAAGTGTATACTAATATATCCACCCTGTTCCAAACATGATAAATATATTCCTATATACAAATGTAAAAAATATCAAGGACATATTAAAATAGTCATTAATTGAACTTCTCTAAATTCAACAATATTCTAAGCATGCTTGAATCTGAATCTCACTCCAAATGCTAATGCGAAAAAGAAGGGGGGACCATAATACATATAGCAGCATTTGAATCTCGTCCCCTGAGATCTCGGCACGAGATCTGAAGCTGCGCATGCGCCGTCCCCGAACCGGCGGCCGTCTTGCCGGCGTCCATGCTCCCGGAGGCCACCGCAACATGGCGGCGCCCAGCAAGGGGTGTGCGAGGGCCTCTGGGCTGCGAAGAAACGCCGGCGGAGCCGCCGCCCCTGCACTGGAGCACAGCCCGCTGCCACCACCGCACCGCAGAGCGCCGCCCGCTGCCACCACCGCAGAGCCCACCTGCCCCAGCATAGCTGCCCCAGCCCAGCTGCCCCAGCACAGCTGCCCCTGCCCCAGCACAGCTGCCCCTGCCACAGCTGCCCCTGCCCCAGCACGGCTGCCCCAGCACAGCTGCCCCTGCCCCAGCACAGCTGCCCCAGCACAGTCCACCAGCCCCAGCGCAGCTGCCCCAGCACAGAGCCGCCGCCACCGCACGAGCCTGGACCACTGAATGACCCCTGTGACTACTTCTCCACCTGTGGTAAGCTGAATTCGGACTGTAAGACGGACCCCTATTTGACACATTATTATTTTTTTTCCCTATTTTCCTTCTGAAAATTGGGGTGCGTCTTATGGTCCTGTGCGTCTTATAGTCCGAAAAATACGGTAATTATTTCTGTTGGTTTTTTGGTGTTCTACCTCTTGCTGGGTATTTTGTTTTTTTAACTTATGTTAATTATCTCAATAATGTTTTTATCTTTTCTGGGTCTCTTCAGTTCAGCAATATGAATATATAAGTCTGACATTTTTTGTATCTTTATGGTTTATGAAGTGTCAGAATATTTGATGTAAGGACTATTTTGTGGATTTATTGAAGACAAAGTCCACCAATAAAGTTATGAATTTTTATTAAATCATAACAGTAGGCAAATACATTACATATATAATAAGGACAAATGAATAGTAGACTTGAGTATTAATGATATGAGGTCCACATAAAAGAATAGGGGCAGGGAGAATGCATAACCTAGAAATACAATAAATGTAATAAAGTGCTAGTGCTGAGTAATATTGGTACATACTAGTAGATGCAACTATTAATCTTTACAAAAGTATACAACAAGTAGATGACTGATCAATGTAACAGTCCTAAGTGTATATCTATATGCCATGCATTCTACATAGAGTAAAGGAGTGCTTCTAACTAAAAACCATATCGCTCAGTAAACCAGGTTACATGTTCTTACCCATATGTTCCCTTGTGGAATAGCACACTAGCAACCCAGGGAAACCCTTGCTTAAGCACTCAGTGTAGAGAGCAGGATAAATGAGTTGAGCCTTACTGCGATCTTTAGGAGGCAGAATGAACAAATCAACAGCAGGCAAATAATAAGTTTTTAATTTTCTTTATGCGGTATAAGTGATTACATGACTTTATTCTTTGGTTCAGTGTGATTACAGCAAAACCAGATTTATATTTTTATATTTTGCCAACTATCACTATAAAACACTTTTTTAGTTATTTTTCTATATTTCTGCAAACAGTGTCATGTGACTGCTTGTTTTTTGCAGGACGAGGTGTCATTTTTATTGTTAGCATTTTCGGGCATATGACATTTCTTGATCGCTTTTTATTCCCATTTTTTGGAGGCAGAAATAACAAAACCAGCAATTCAGGAATTGTTTTTTTTACGTTTAGTGTGGTAAAATTGATCAGGCAGCTTTATTCTTTGCTTCAGTATGATTACAGCAATACCACATTTTTTATGTTTTGCCGCTTTTACACAATAACTTATAGTAAAAAATGTTTTTGCATCGCTATATTCTGAGAGCTATAACGTTTTGTTTCTTAACTGATGGTCTATATGGTAGCTTGTTTTTTTGCAGGACAAGATTGTTTTCAATGATCCCATTTTTATTTACATTGAAGTCTTTTATTGCATTTTATTCCACGTCGGTATGATGGAAAACCAGTTTTGCCACTTTTTTTTTTTTTTTTAGTGTTCGCTGAAGGGGTTAAATAGCAGGTGATTCCAGACACAACGGTACCAAATGAGTACTTTTTTCACGTAAATTACATCGTGGGGTTACTAACCGAGTGAGACCCTCTCTCTCCTAGCCTTTTTAAATGCTGCAATAGATGGCAGAATTTAAGAGGTTAAACAGTTGGGTGTGGGCGGGCATCGCACTGGCTGTGACAGACGGGGCTCAGCTATCACTTAAGCTGAGCTCAGAATGCCACTTATTATGAGGGCAATCTGAACACGAGCTCCCTGTGGAGCCTCACCACCATTATTATCTGGCAACAGGCCAGATTGCCCCCATTGTTACTGTCCTGCAAACAGGGACGTACATAGAAATCACAGTGACCCATAGTACAAGTTGGTTCCCCCACACCTCTAAAAATACATATTTTTATATTTCTTTACTGAGATGGAGATATATACAGGATATATATATATATATATACGCATCGGGTATTCTAGAATATGTATGTAGTAGCGCAGGCCATTTCCCAGCTGCGGCGCCGCTGACCTCCGTGCGGCAGGAGATTAGTTTTACCATGGTGTGTACTGCCGGGCTTTGTGGGACGTTATCTGTCCAGAATTTATGCCCCTGCTCACCATGGAGAAGTGGATGCAAATCGCTGAAAAATTCTGGACAGTCTGCAATTTCCCCAACTGTTTGGGAGCGGTGGATGGGAAACACATCCAGATAATAAAACTATAATTGCAAAAAGTACTTTTCCACAGTACTCATAGCCATTGCGGATGCAGACTGTGTGCTTGTTGCAGTGGACATTGGGGCATTTGGCCGTGGGAATGACTCCCAGGCTTTTAAGAACTCTGACATTGGATGGAGGTTGTATGGCAACCATTTCAGTTTTCCCATGCCACAGCCTCTTTCCCACACCGAAGGTCAGGCACAGCCATTTGTAATGGTTGGGGATGAGGCATTTCAAATGTGCCAAAACCTGATGAAACCCTACTCCAGCCGGGACTTGAACCACACCAAAAAAATATTTAATTACAGACTGACCAGGGCAAGAAGAACTGTTGAGTGTGCTTTTGGTATTCTTGTATCCAGATGGCGCATTCTCGGCACAGCCATTAATCTTAAAATGCAAACAGTGGATGAGGTGGTGAAGGCGTGTGTGGTTCTTTATAATTTTGTGATGGCTAAAGAGCACCCAAATTTCAAACTCTATGAACCACCTGCAAACCCATTGCCTGAATTCACTCAGCACCCTCTCAGGTCATCAGTTAAAGTTGGCCAAATGAGGGACCAATTTGCGGCCTACTTTATCTCTGATGTAGGACGTGTGGAATGGCAAGATCAAATGGTGTGAAAGTGTTTTCTTGTGTGTATGTTAATAAAAAAACCTATTTTGATACCTGTACCGAGTGCCCTCTGTTTTATACACTCCAATACAATAATCACCTGCCCAGGTGTACCAGTGAATTCATGATCCTGAGTTTTGTTCATCATGAATGTACTAGTACTCATGGCCAGGTGACTACCTACACACAAGTTGTATGACCTTTATCATCTCTATAGTTTTTGTTCAATGTGCAGCCACGGTGGAGATAATACAACTAATATTTGTATCACATGGCCTGATGTTACAAATAGTGATTTTGGGATGCAATTTTATCCTTGACTTTATAAATATTAGTTGTCGGATCTCCACTGTGGCTACAGTATGAACGCAAACTGGAGAGATGATAAAGTTTATACAACTTCTACAATCACCAGGTCGGGTGTCATGGTGGTGTTATCACACCTGGGCAGTTGAATACACGTATGAGAAACTACAGCCTTGCTACAGTCTGCGTGCAATAGATAATGCAGACTGAAGCGACAACGCAGGTTAACTCATATATGTATTCACCTGCCCAGGTGTGAAAAATAGTTATGATACCATGCCAGGTTATTGTACATATGACGTGTATTTTCTCCATCATCTCTTCAGTTTATTCACCACACACTGAATAGAGGATGTGGTTAATTACAAGGTATATCTAGAATCCCCTTTCCTGGTGTCACAAAGAGTAAAATGATGATGTTAAAAACACACCATCCTAAATTCACTCTTTTTGATACCTGGCAAGGTAACAATAGATATGACTTGCACTCAACACCATCCTCTATTCAGTCTGTGCAATATTAGCAGACTGAAGAGACTGGTGGTGAAAATACAAGTCATATAGTGTTTTTTTGACTACACATATCTCCAGGAATGACACAAGAAACATATGTCAGGTAATGGAGCTATGTGGTGGTAAAAACACAAAGTGTATGGCGCAGTGTGTGTACGGCGCAGTGTGTGTAGCCGGCGAAAGACACATTCATCAAACATTATTATGGTAAACCATAAATTACCATTTAAAAAAAACATTTTACTGGGACTGACGTTTTGGGGAATATGGAGGCAATTTTGGGGTGTGGAGAGATAAGGAATGGCTTAAAGGGGGAAGGGGAGACGAAAGTAGTGGGGGATGGGAGTTCAGGGATGGAACTGGAGGCAGGTTGAGACACAGTGTGAGGTGATGGGGGAGGGAAGGTAAGAGTCCTCTTTTTGTGCCTCCTGTTGCCTTGTGGGTCCTGCCTGGAGCGCCTGCTACTTGTGGACCACCTTGTGCTGGGTGACCGCCTAGAGCTGGTGGACCTGGGCCTGGATTCGGAAAATATGGAATGCGGGTCACCCCTCTGCTGCTGATGCTTGGTGGTGGCAGTGGCAGTGCTGGTCCAGGCAGGAGGAGCAGTGGTGGTGCTCAAAGCAGGAGTAGCGGTGCTCCTATCAGGAGGGAGTGGTGGTGGTGCTCCTAGCAGGAGGAGCGGTGGCGGTGCTCCTAGCAGGAGGCATGGTGGCGGTGCTCTAGCAGGAGTGTTGTCGACAGTACTCCAAGCAGGAGGAGTTGTTTCGGCGGAGGTGCTCCAAGCAGGAGGATTCTTTTCGGTGGCGGTGTGCCAAGCTGGAGGAGTTGTGGTGGTGGAGGTCCAGACAGGAGCAGCGCTTGGCATGGTGGTGATGGAGTGTCCAGCAGCACTCGGCCTTGAGGTGGTGTCCGGCTTGGCTTGGAATGCAGGTAGCTGTGCAGTGGTATGCAGCAGAAGTCGGGAGTGAGGTGAAGCGAGTCAGTTGTGGCACAGGTGGAAATGCCACCACTGACTGCTGCCCGTACTGACTCTGCTGCATATCCTGCAAGAAAGCATTGTTGCAGGCCTGCATCTCAGTCAGCTGGAGATCTGGACTAAGGTGTTCCGCCATGGCCCGCTCAATTTTGCTGGTCTGTTGAGGTCGGATTCCAGGCGGTCAAGGCAACTATCGACAGACTGGAAGTGGTGGTCCATGTGGTTAAAACCGCTGTCTACTCGGTTAAAACCACTTTCCACTCTGTCTGCCAGCGCCTTGAGGCCATTCTTAAAGGCCGATCTCAAGTGAAGGAACTCTGGCATGACATTCCTGTCCGAGGCCCTCTGCCACTGGTGGGAAGTGCCCGTAAAACCAGTGGCATAGATCTGGGACAGGGCAAGACCTGACATACCAGCTTCCTGGTCTCTAGTTGTCTGTGTTGCCGACCTGCAAGCTGCTTCCAGGCTGTCGGATTGCTGGGACGGGTCCGAGGTCGTTTGATGAAGGACCGCTCCAGGGACAGGTTGCAGGGTGCTGCTCCAGGTGCTGTGAAAAGAAAAACATTAGTATCATTCATTTACAAGCGCCAACTGCTGTGGAATAGAAAAGCACAGATTAAAAAACTATATAATACACCAAAATACTTTCGCTCTGGTGGCAAGGACCAGTCGTAGGAACGCCAACTCCCAATGATATCGGTATTTCATTCTGGTCCTTGCCACTGAACCACTGCGAACCTGGCCCTCATTACGAACATCCCTGTTGAAGCGGTCCTTCATCAAGCGCCAACGAGTTCTGACTTTGTTCACTGTGGGAAAAAGAAATAAAAAAAAAAATTATACAATGCACTGATGGGCAAAACTCTAGCATCACACACACCTGTGTGTTCACAGCCAAGAGTCACTGCGGCATGGCATCACAAATCAATACAATATACAATGCACAGTTGGCCATGAAAGCACAGATGTGTATGATGCTAGAAGATCTCTAGTATCACTCACACCTGTGTGTTCATAGCCAAGAGTCACTGCGGCATGGCATCACAAATCAATACAATGCACAGTTGGCCATGAAAACACAGATGTGTATGATGCTAGAAGATCTCTAGCATCACACACACCTCTGTGTTCACAGCCAAGAGTCACTGCGCCATCACAGAGCATTGAAATCCTTGCGGACCCTTTGAGAGGCGTTGTCCCAGCCATTCATCAGCGCTGAGGCCACCTCATTCCAGAGCCGCCAGATCACCACCTTGTCTGAGTGCTGCGGCTCACAGCTGTCCCACAATGGGACTTGCTCCTGGACCAAGTTGATCAGGGCGTCGTTGTCCAGGGTGATTTCTTCGTCCCGTTGTGGATCCTAGAAAAAAGAAGCAAGATAGAAGATGGAAAACAGGACAGGAAAAAAGGCAGGGGGGGGGGAAAGCACATTCACAGTCAGACTATACTTACATGCTGTCTCACCACACGCACTTGGCTTGCCTGCTGCTGCTCCTCCTGTTCTTCCTCCGAAACCATGGCCGATGTGGCCTGATAAAAGAAAAAAAAAATTATTTTGCCAAATGTGTACATGCAGCTGCGAATACTTACCCAAACTGTAGGGCAGGAAGATACTCACTTCACGCTCTGCTTGGGCCAGTTCACCCCGGGCCGGTTGGTATTCTTCTCCAGAAGACATGCTGCAATAAACAAAATAAAAAAACATTAGCACATAAATTTAAAAAGGACAGGCAGACATTAGGTTGAATGCTCACATTCTTGAAGTTCCTGCTTGTCTCAAAATGCCTGGATCCTCTTGTGTCGCTTGTATGCAGTCTGTAGAATAGTGGTTTGCCAGTGCAAACACCTTCTTTTATCTACACTACCCCACAAACAATGTTTCTTTGTTTCCAGAGGTGGTTTAAACCAGTGTCTAGACATTGTTTACTCAAAAATCGCATACGCTCAAAAGCGCTGAAGTGTGCATGTCCAAGCGTACGCCTGTGACCCCATAGACTGTGTTATTTTGGCGCATTCCGGGCGCACGCGATCGCATGCGCTTTTTTAACGAGATTGGACGGAACAAAAAATGCAACATGTAGCGTCTAGGCGCACACCTGGAAAAAGCGCATACGCACGAAAACGCTGATAAAAGCGTTCAAACGCTAGACCATGCGCCCCCCATGTTAAACATGGGGGCGCATGGCGCATGCGGTCGATGCGCTGCGCGCAAAAACGCTAATCTGAAACCAGCCTAAATGGTAAAAAAACAAAATTACAAACTTTACTACAAAATAAAGCGCCATTTTCCGACACCCATAGCGTCTCCTTTTTTCACGATCTCGTGCTGGGTAAGGGCTTATTTCTTGT
The DNA here is from genome assembly GCF_039654945.1 of Dendrobates tinctorius. NCBI lineage: Eukaryota > Metazoa > Chordata > Amphibia > Anura > Dendrobatidae > Dendrobates > Dendrobates tinctorius. The sequence continues at coordinate 7,382,293 of NW_027361830.1, forward strand.
GTGCCGGTCTGTCGTTTTTAATTTTACCATTTTGGTGTAGATATGATTTTTTGATCGCCCGTTATTGCATTTTAGCCAAAAAAACGTAATTCTGGCATTTTGACTCACTGCACCATTCAGCGATCAGGTTAATCTGTTTTTTGATAGATTGGGCGATTCTGAACGCGGCCATACCAAATGTGTATGTTTGATTTTATTTTTTTGTTCCATTTTGAATGGGGTAGAAGGGGGGTGATTTGAACTTTTTTATTTTTATATACTTTTTTTTTTTACTTTTGGCATGCTTCAATAGCCTCCATGGGAGACCAGAAGCTGCCACAACCTGATCGGCTCTGCTACATGATCAGATCGCCTCTATTTAGCAGATTTACTCACTATGAGCACCGACCAATGGGTGGCGCTCACAGCAAGCCGGCACTGACAACCATGGAGGTCTTCAGGAGACCTCCAGTTGTTATGCCAATACACCGGTGACCCGCGATCACGTGACTCGGGTCACTGGTTGGAATATTTCCGGAGAGATTGCTGTAAGCGCTTGTTAAATGCCTCTGTCAGAGTTTGACAGTGGCATTTAACGGGTTAATAGCCACGGGTGGATCACTATTCCACCAGTGGCTATTCCGGGCACATGTCAGCTGTTCAAAACAGCTGGCATGTCCCGGGAAAGATGTGGGCTCACCACCGGAGCCCACATCAAATGGAGGGAGTCCGACATTGGGGTACTATTACGCCTGATGTCTAAAAGGGGTTAAATAATGTCTGGTATCTGTTCCATCTGGTGGTATACTACAAATAAAAGTATGGAATATTGTAGCAGACTGCACTATTCCATACAACGGTATCCTGTAACATACATGCTTAAAGTATTTACTTTTTTTTATAGTAGATGTTGAAACCACTATATGGCATCCATAGGAGGCAACAGTTTAGCATATACTCATGATGCATATGTTAAACAGAGGCCATTTGGCCGTAAAGAGTTATCCCCCCCAAACTCCCAAAAATCAAGTTATTCCTGATGATAGGGATAACTTACTGATTGTTGGATATCTGACTACTTGGAACCTCAGAAATCCTGAGGACAGGTCTCCACTGCTCAGCCATGAATGGATTGAAAGTGTGCATACTCAACTTCTGCTCTGTTCATTGTCTATGGCACTGATGTAAATATTTGAGTGTAGCGCTCAGCAGCTCTATAGATAATGAATAGAGCAGAGTCAAAGTATGAACAAATGAACAATGTTGATCCATTCAGGATGAGACTGCACTGCCCTGTTCTTGGAATCTCTAGGAGATCCAGCAGTTGGATACCCAGTGATCAGCAAGTTATCCCTTATACTATGGATCTGAGATAGTTTAATTATTTTAATAACTCTTTAGAGAGCCAGGTTAGTTTTCTTCCTTAAAATTTCAGAATCATACATAAACCAACAACAAATATGCTCACGCACACATACTGTCTCAGAAATGCCGCAACAGAGCAGAAGATTGCAGCGTCTGGTTTCACAACTCCTGCACTGTTTAGAAGAATTTCACCATCTTATTAAACAGAGCAGGTTTTTTCCTTTCTGGCAGGGCAAGGCTTAATCTGTTAACTTGAAGCTCCTGGAGCTTTCCTACCTGGATTGTCTCAGCTGTTCAGTGTTGACCACTCCCTTCTGTAATATATGCTCACCTCCAGTACTTAGAAATTACCAGTGTTAGTTCTTACTGCCTGGTTAGGAGGTGGAGTTCGTGGTTGGAGTTGGCGTTTGGAGATTTGTTCAGAAGATTGTTCCTTGGAGTTTTGTTTGTGTGCACATCCTCATCCTCTCCTATTTGGTTTAGCCTTCCTTTAACTCCTCTGTGTTCCTGTCTGGTGAGTCTATATTGTATGATTGTTATTTTCATTAATTCCTGTCCATCTTCCCTTGCTTCTCTGGTTAGTGCTATCCTATACACTTTGGCTTCCCGCCTCCCTGATGTGACGCTAGTCACTTCTCTCTGCCAAGCCGTGAGTCAGAGTGATCAAGGAGTCCAGGAGGGTGCGTCATAAACAGAAGGAAGAGACAAAAGGCGTAGTCAGTTAACTTTCCGAGGTCAGAGTACCAAGATGATAACTGATCAGAGCTGAAGGGGTTAACAGGTGGATAGTCAGAACAAAGTCCAAGGTCAGGCAACAGATCAAGCATATAGAACTGAAGGCACAGGAAAGCACAAACCTCACAAGATGAATGTACGCCTGGCAGTTGGAGAAGCTGCTCAGTTACCTAGGCATGGCATTTACCCAGGATAGTGAACACCTGGAGACTGCCGACGCCTCCCAGTCACAGATTGGCTAGTCGATGCACTACGTGACACATACACACCTATATATATACACATGCAAACATACACACAGTGGCGGACACAGATAGAAAAGGGCCCCTGTGCAAGAACAGTATATGGGTCTATTTAAAGTCCAATAGTTCTGTCTATGAGAGAAGAAGCTTGCTGATTTGGATGTGCTAGAGCTCCCTTACCTCTTGGGCCCCCATGCAGCTGCACCAATGATTTGTTCACCCCTGCATACAAACCATACATACATACATACATACATACATACATACATACATACAGACACGCGCACACACACACATGTCCGAAAGTGTTGGCGTCCCTGAAATTGTTCCAGAAAATGAAGTATTTCTCCCCAAAAAATTATTGCAGTTACAAATGTTTTGTTATACACATGTTTATTTCCTTTGTGTGTATTGGAACAACACAAAAAAACAGAGGAAAAAAAAAATTGGACATAATTTCACATATGAAGCACTGTGGCATGTCCAGGACTCCACATGTCCAGCAGCAGTACCGGACCGCTTTCAATGGTGACCAAGTAAGGGCCTGGGTGAGTTGCTTATTTTATTGCCCCATGTTGATCTTCACAGTGGACAGACTCCAGCATGTGGTTCTCCCTCCAAAGACAGGAAACTGATGTGTTGGAGAGGCATCCGTTTTACTCCATAGGTTTCCTGCCCTTGAAGAGTGAATGCTCTCTCTGTGGGTGCTGTTATAAGTAGAGTTGAGCGAAACGGGTCGAAAAAATTCAAAAGTCGCCGACTTTTGGCAAAGTCGGGTTTCATAAAAAGAAACCCGACCCTAGGATGAGGTCGGCCACGAGCTCGGCGACTTACGCGCCAAAGTCGCGTTTCAAATGTTTGTTTTGCGCTCTTTTTCAGCCAATCAGGATCCACGGACACTGTGGGCAACGTGATGACCTAGGCACGGGTCACCACCATCTTTCAGAAGGGCATGCAAGTGATTGGCTTGCTTTGGTGGGCGTCACAGGGGGTATAAAAGGGCGTGCACGCCGACCGCCATCTTACTTCTGCCGATCTTAGTATAGGGAGAGGTTGCTGCTGATTCTGTAGGGAGAGCGTTAGGCAGGGAAGAAGACAAAAAAACTGCTTCTGCTGCTAGCGATTTGGCCTGCACAACACACAAGTCACTGTGTGTGCAGTGCAAGGGGAGGCTATATTGTGGTGTATCAGTGGTGTTGGTTGTTGGGCTGCCTTTTAAGGCTTCCTGACACGCTGGCATTGCTGTTTACCCACTGCTCCGCAAACTGCTTTTTTAAAAGCAATCCAATCTCCCTTATCCTCTAGTCACTTTTGTCACAGCTGTGCCATCGAGCCTGTCACATAGCGCTCAGATATCAGTGGGCCTCACACAATCCACAAGTGTCCAGTGTCCAAAAGTGTGCGCAGAGATTCAAAATCTCCATTATCCTCTCGTCACTTTGGTCACAGGCAGCTGTGCCATCGAGCGTGTCACATAGCGCTCAGATATCAGTGGGCCTCACACAATCCACAAGTGTCCAGTGTCCAAAAGTGTGCGCAGAGATTCAAAATCTCCATTATCCTCTCGTCACTTTGGTCACAGGCAGCTGTGCCATCGAGCGTGTCACATAGCGCTCAGATATCAGTGGGCCTCACACAATCCACAAATGTCCAGTGTCCAAAAGTGTGCGCAGAGATTCAAAATCTCCATTATCCTCTCGTCACTTTGGTCACAGGCAGCTGTGCCATCGAGCGTGTCACATAGCGCTCAGATATCAGTGGGCCTCACACAATCCACAAGTGTCCAGTGTCCAAAAGTGTGCGCAGAGATTCAAAATCTCCATTATCCTCTCGTCACTTTGGTCACAGGCAGCTGTGCCATCGAGCGTGTCACATAGCGCTCAGATATCAGTGGGCCTCACACAATCCACAAGTGTCCAGTGTCCAAAAGTGTGCGCAGAGATTCAAAATCTCCATTATCCTCTCGTCACTTTGGTCACAGGCAGCTGTGCCATCGAGCCTGTCACATAGCGCTCAGATATCAGTGGGCCTCACACAGTCCACAAGTGTCCAGTGTCCAAAAGTGTGCGCAGAGATTCAAAATCTCCATTATCCTCTCGTCACTTTGGTCACAGCTGTGCCATCGAGCCTGTCACATAGCGCTCAGATATCAGTGGGCCTCACACAATCCACAAGTGTCCAGTGTCCAAAAGTGTGCGCAGAGATTCAAAATCTCCATTATCCTCTCGTCACTTTTGTCACAGGCAGCTGTGCCATCGAGCCTGTCACATAGCGCTCAGATATCAGTGGGCCTCACACAATCCACAAGTGTCCAGTGTCCAAAAGTGTGCGCAGAGATTCAAAATCTCCATTATCCTCTCGTCACTTTGGTCACAGGCAGCTGTGCCATCGAGCGTGTCACATAGCGCTCAGATATCAGTGGGCCTCACACAATCCACAAGTGTCCAGTGTCCAAAAGTGTGCGCAGAGATTCAAAATCTCCATTATCCTCTCGTCACTTTGGTCACAGGCAGCTGTGCCATCGAGCGTGTCACATAGCGCTCAGATATCAGTGGGCCTCACACAATCCACAAGTGTCCAGTGTCCAAAAGTGTGCGCAGAGATTCAAAATCTCCATTATCCTCTCGTCACTTTGGTCACAGGCAGCTGTGCCATCGAGCCTGTCACATAGCGCTCAGATATCAGTGGGCCTCACACAGTCCACAAGTGTCCAGTGTCCAAAAGTGTGCGCAGAGATTCAAAATCTCCATTATCCTCTCGTCACTTTGGTCACAGCTGTGCCATCGAGCCTGTCACATAGCGCTCAGATATCAGTGGGCCTCACACAATCCACAAGTGTCCAGTGTCCAAAAGTGTGCGCAGAGATTCAAAATCTCCATTATCCTCTCGTCACTTTTGTCACAGGCAGCTGTGCCATCGAGCCTGTCACATAGCGCTCAGATATCAGTGGGCCTCACACAATCCACAAGTGTCCAGTGTCCAAAAGTGTGCGCAGAGATTCAAAATCTCCATTATCCTCTCGTCACTTTGGTCACAGGCAGCTGTGCCATCGAGCGTGTCACATAGCGCTCAGATATCAGTGGGCCTCACACAATCCACAAGTGTCCAGTGTCCAAAAGTGTGCGCAGAGATTCAAAATCTCCATTATCCTCTCGTCACTTTGGTCACAGCTGTGCCATCGAGCCTGTCACATAGCGCTCAGATATCAGTGGGCCTCACACAATCCAAAAGTGTCCACTGTCCACAAGTGTGTGCAGAAATTCTAAATCTCCCCTGTCCTATAGACACCTTGTACCTTGTTTTACATTACTATATAGTTTGTTGGATTTTGACTACATTTCTACCAAAAATGAGGAAGGCTGGTGGAAGAGGCCGTGGAATTGGGCGGGGGTTGGCAGCTGGTAATGATGGTGTTGGTGGTGGATCTGATGGTAGTGGCAAGAGCAAAATAGGACCGAATGCAGGAGGTGCTGACCCTGCGTCATCGTCTGGCTACATAAGGCCTCGAACGCTTAGTTTTCTAGGAGTTGGCAAACCGCTTTTAAAGGCAGAGCATCAGGAAAAAGTTTTGTCTTACATTGCTGACTCAGCCTCCAGCTCTATCGCCTCCTCTTCTTCAGTTGTAAAAAGTAAAAGCACTGAGTCGTCATTGGAGGCTCATGTTCATGAACCACACCTTTCCTTGTGTCCTTCACCCCAACCAAGATTGAAGGATGACGCAGGCCATACTACTGATTACTCCATGGAGCTGTTTTCACATACCATGCCTGGATTATCAAGTGAAATGGTGAATTACCCAGGCCAAGATGAATCTGACATGGAGTGCACTGATGCACAGCCGCTGATGGATGATTCTGCTGGTACATTCACTCAGAGCACTACATTGTCCTCGCAGTGTACAGAGCCAGATTTTGACCCTGATGAGACTCAGGTGCCCCTTCCCGCACACTATACCACCATACACGGTGACACAGAGAAAGGTGCACATGACATAGAAGAGGAGGTGATGGATGACCCAGTTGTTGACCCAGATTGGAATCCATTGGGGGAAGAGGGTGCTGCTTCCAATAGCTCAGATGAGGAGCATCCACAGCAGACATCGACATCGCAACAGCTGTTATCTGGCAGGCCCGGAGCACTCCAAAGACAGGTTCCAAACATCAAAAGAGTTGCTGGACAGCTTGTCCAGAGGGTCAAAAGATCACAGCGTGCTAGGCCGCAAAATGTCTGCCAAAGTAGGAAGAGTGCAGTGTGGCACTTTTTTGAACAAAATCCTCATGATCAGGCCAAGGTTATCTGTAAGAAGTGCGCAAAGACCTTTAGCCGAGGGAAAAATTTGAAAAATTTGAATACCAGTTGCATGCTTAGACATTTAACCAGCATGCACTTGCAAGCGTGGACACAACACCAAACCTCAAGTGCCACATGTGCAACTGATCACAACGAAGGTAGTCAGCAACGCTACATTGTTTCCCCCACTGTAAGCCCACCGGTTAGCACAGCAGCAAATGTTGAGGTGTCGTTGCAAGACCACAGCAGTCAGGGAATCCCACTGTTATATCAAAGAAAGACTGATTCTAGGCCATCAGAAAGAACACCAACTCCATCACCATCATCAACCCTCTCTCAGTCCGCCCTGTCCACCGCTACTTCCACCATATGCAGCTCTCAAGTCCAGCTCACCCTCCCAGACACTATGAGTAGGTCAAGAAAGTACTCAGTCTCTCATCCGCGTACACTGGGTTTGAACGCCCACATTGCCAAACTAATCTCGTTTGAGATGATGCCCTTTCGGTTGGTGGAAAGCACAGCTTTCCGCGAACTCATGGCCTATGCAGTACCACGCTATGACCTACCCAGTCGCCACTTCTTCTCTCGCAAAGCCATCCCAGCCCTCCACCATCATGTGAAAGACCGCATTGTCCATGCACTCAAGCAGTCAGTGAGCGGAAAGGTGCACCTCACAACTGATGCATGGTCCAGTCGGCATGGCCAGGGCCGTTACGTGTCCATCACTGCGCACTGGGTTAATGTGGTGGATGCAGGGTCCACAGGGGACAGCGGTGGTGGGACAGTGCTGCCTAGCCCACGGTATAGGAAACAGTTGGCTGTAGGCGTTCGACCCTCCTCCTCCTCCTCCTCCTCCAGAAGCGAAAGCTCGTCCACAGAGCGCAGTCGTACGAGCACTCCATCTGCAGCTGCCACTGTTGCACACGATGTGTCCCCCTATCGAGCAGCTAGTGGAAAGCGTCAGCAGGCTGTGTTGCAGATGATGTGTTTGGGCGACAGACACACCGCAGAGGTGCTGGCCGAGTACTTGAAGCGACAAACTGAGTCATGGCTGGGCAGTGTACATCTTGAGGCAGGCAAGGTAGTTAGTGATAACGGCCGTAATTTTGTGGCAGCCATAGCCCTTTCAAAACTCAGCCACATACCTTGCTTGGCTCACACCTTGAACCTGGTGGTGCAGTGCTTCCTCAAAAATTATCCGGAGTTAACAGCCCTGCTCCAGAAGGTGCGAAGACTGTGCGCGCACATCCGCTGGTCGCCTGTACACTCCGTTCGTATGCAGAAGCTGCAGCGATTGCTCCACCTTCCCAACCACCGCCTCATTATCGACATTGCAACAAGGTGGAACTCCACCCTGCACATGGTGGAGCGGCTGTGCGAGCAGAGGCAGGCCATAATGCATTTGTGGGAGGATACACGGCCAGGCACTTTGAGAGCAGACATGGAGTTGACAGGCATGCAGTGGTCGAAGCTGAAAGACCTTTGTAAAGTCCTTCAGTGTTTTGAGGAATGCACACGGCTGGTAAGCGCAGACGACGCCATCCTAAGCATGAGCATCCCACTTATGCGTCTGCTCATGCAAACTTTGACGCACCTTAAGGAGCAGGCGTCTGCAGCCAATGTTGATGAGGAGGAAGAGGAGGAGGGAATCCTTGATGACATTCAGCCATTGTCTGCTCAGGGACCTCTCCTGGACGAGGTGGAGGAAGAAGAGGAGGAGGAGGAGGATGATGGGGATGATTACTTAGGGGAGGAGGATGCATCTCGTGGGGCAAGTGAAAATGTTGGCGTGGCAAGGTCTGGTACAGGGTTTGTGCGTGACTGGAGGGATGTGGATTTGCCAGAAAGTGCTCCTCCACCCAGCACTCGCAGTGCATCATTGACACCGGGAACATTGGCCCACATGTCAGATTATGCCTTGCGGATCCTAAAAAGGGACCCCCGCATTGCCAAAATGATGAACGATGACGACTACTGGTTGGCCAGCATCCTGGATCCACGCTATAAAGGCAAATTACAAAACATCATGCCACAGGAGAACCTTGACCTAATATTGGCTAATAAACAAGCAACTCTGGTAAATCGGTTGCTTGAGGCATTCCCAGCACACAGCAGCGGTGATGGTTCTCACACGAGCCGTACGGGCCGGGGGCAGCTTGGCAGAGGTGTTCGTGGTGCACACAGCAGAAGTGGCGTTGGAGACAGGGGTTTCATGACAATGTTGTGGACTGATTTTTCAAATACCGCTCACACAACTGGTAATACTGCATCGATGGAAAGTGACAGGAGACAGCAGTTGTCAACTATGGTTACAAACTACTTTTCCTCCCATATCGATGTTCTCCCACACAGGTCATTCCCCTTTGACTATTGGGCCGCTAAACTGGACACCTGGCCTGAATTGGCCCAATATGCCTTACAGGAGCTCGCTTGCCCAGCTGCAAGTGTGCTATCGGAAAGAGTCTTCAGTGCAGCTGGATCAATCCTGACAGAAAAAAAGGACCCGTCTGTCAACCCAAAATGTGGATGATCTAACCTTCATTAAAATGAACCACGCATGGGTTTCCAAGGATTTTGTCCCACCTTCCCCTGATGACACATAGGGTGACAGAAAAATGGCTTGCTTTGGTCCACCTCTTCCTGGTACTTCACCTATTTCGCCTTTTGCATCAGCTGAATGTCCAACATCAACATATGCCACTTTCTAAAACTCCCTAACTGTGCTGCCTCCCCCCCCATGGCCGGGGTCACCACCTAGCGCACGACACCGTGCGAGTGCCGTTGCCCTGGACAGGTGGGTAGGCCGACTCTTGGGCGCGGGCACTGGCACAGGGTCCCTCATAGTGCAATCAAGTGTCTCTGACGGCGGTGGTGCACACCCGCCGTCAGACACACCGCTGTACTATGAGGGGCCCAGTGCCAGTACCGACGCCCACGAGTGGGCCCCCCTTGCTTGGGCAGGGCCCCAGCATTTGCAATCTTTACCTCTCCCTGCTCCTCCGCTGTGTAATCTGGGCCGTCAAATCCATACTGTGCCTGACACCGTCTGAGCATGCCTCCTGAGACATATATTTTGAATGTGTACGCTATCCATACATGTTATCCGGGGATACGGTACCCTTTCTAACCTTTGTGCAATCACGTGCAATCCATACAGGGCCTAACACCGTCTGAGCCTGCCTCCTGAGACATATATTTTGAATGTGTACGCTATCCATACATGTTATCCGGGGATACGGTACCCTTTCTAACCTTTGTGCAATCACGTGCAATCCATACTGGGCCTGACACCGTCTGAGCCTGCTTCCTGAGACATATATTTTGAATGTGTATGCTATCCATACATGTTATCCAGGGATACGGTACCCTTTCTAACCTTTGTGCAATCACGTGCAATCCATACTGGGCCTAACACCGTCTGAGCCTGCCTCCTGAGACATATATTTTGAATGTGTATGTTATCCATACATGTTATCCGGGGATACGGTACCCTTTCTAACCTTTGTGCAATCACGTGCAATCCATACTGGGCCTAACACCGTCTGAGCCTGCCTCCTGAGACATATATTTTGAATGTGTACGCTATCCATACATGTTATCCGGGGATACGGTACCCTTTCTAACCTTTGTGCAATCACGTGCAATCCATACTGGGCCTGACACCGTCTGAGCCTGCCTCCTGAGACATATATTTTGAATGTGTACGCTATCCATACATGTTATCCGGGGATACGGTACCCTTTCTAACCTTTGTGCAATCACGTGCAATCCATACTGGGCCTGACACCGTCTGAGCCTGCCTCCTGAGACATATATTTTGAATGTGTACGCTATCCATACATGTTATCCGGGGATACGGTACCCTTTCTAACCTTTGTGCAATCCATACTGGGCCTGACACCGTCTGAGCCTGCCTCCTGAGACATATATTTTGAATGTGTACGCTATCCATACATGTTATCCAGGGATACGGTACCCTTTCTAACCTTTGTGCAATCACGTGCAATCCATACTGGGCCTAACACCGTCTGAGCCTGCCTCCTGAGACATATATTTTGAATGTGTACGCTATCCATACATGTTATCCGGGGATACGGTACCCTTTCTAACCTTTGTGCAATCACGTGCAATCCATACTGGGCCTAACACCGTCTGAGCCTGCCTCCTGAGACATATATTTTGAATGTGTACGCTATCCATACATGTTATCCGGGGATACGGTACCCTTTCTAACCTTTGTGCAATCACGTGCAATCCATACTGGGCCTGACACCGTCTGAGCCTGCCTCCTGAGACATATATTTTGAATGTGTACGCTATCCATACATGTTATCCAGGGATACGGTACCCTTTCTAACCTTTGTGCAATCACGTGCAATCCATACTGGGCCTAACTCCGTCTGAGCCTGCCTCCTGAGACATATATTTTGAATGTGTACGCTATCCATACATGTTATCCAGGGATACGGTACCCTTTCTAACCTTTGTGCAATCACGTGCAATCCATACTGGGCGTGAGAACGGCTGGCGAGCTGTTAAGCAAGCTACAGCACCTGTCCAGACAAGTACAGGGATTCCCTAGCGAGGAGACTTATTTGATTGTTTTCAATGTTGGGACAGCAATTTTTGGGGAGCACTATACTCTGGAGAATGATAGATGGGGCCCACCATACACTGGAACATTCCAAAGGTGGACATCAGACACTGGAGCAGCATTTACAGGGCCCATTATACACTAGAGCATTAGAAATGGGGCAAATTATGTTTGGAGCATTATTTGGGCCCATAAGACAGTGGAGCTTCATCCATGGGGACCAACATATACTGTAGCATTATGTGGAGCTCATCATATACTGTTTCAAACATTATATGGGACCAATGATTCTGTATGGAGAAATAGATGGGCCTCGTCATGAGATGTAAAAAGTGAGGTATTTTTCATTGTACTATACCGCTATTTATCTGCCGTATCGGAGCATGATGAGTTGTGGTATGTGTTAAAGGGGCGCTCTTTCGCCCAGGGCACATGAAAACCTGCAGCCAGCCCTCCCCCCCCCACAACTTTAGCCAAATAACCCCCATTTTTCAGTGCATAACTTGTATTATGAAGTTAATTAAGGTTGACAAGCTTAAGTAAGAAGAATTGATGCTTTTGGCATTCAAATGGGCACTGTAGGTGTGTTTCCTGTCCTCCTCTCACTGACGACTTTTATTCCCCATTGACTTACATTGGGTTTCGTGTTTCGGGACGACCCCGACTTTTCCCTATAATCGGACGATCTTGCTCGACCCGACTTTTGGAAAAGTCGGGTTTCACGAAACGAAACGCGACCCTAAAAAAACAAAAGTCGCTCAACTCTAGTTATAAGTAATAGTAACATGTATAATTCCAAAGCCACAGAGTTCGGACCACTGGACTATAAAATGCAAACAATGAAGAATGGCACCAGTCATTTGAAGAAAGTGCTGCACCACACCAAACATCTCACTGTAAAATTATGCAGGGGGCTGTTTTTTGTAACAGTCATTGGACTGATAACATTAATTTGGGGCATTATTGGAGGAAAGTATGAGAGGACAGTATTAAAACTCATAGCAACAGTTTAAAATCCCAAAACTTCTCAGCTCGTGTGCCAGACAGAACATGGAAGGTCCGCGGTTGTGTAACGCCTATGCTTATGCTACATTCATAGTCAGTTAGCTCATAAGTACAATTGTAAATTGCAATCGAACAATAGCTTGTCATGTCTTGCTACCTAATTTATAGTTCAGCACGCCGTCACTTGCCCAAGCTACTATTGGACCTGTAACATTGATGAGGTGGGTCTGTGTAATTTCATTGCATATCATTTTTGTTTTCCTACGAAGAAATATCTACTACACATCATCTTCGATCGTTAATATAGGAAGGCTCCTTGGGAATGTGTTAATTTCATGTACTATAAGGATTCCATTAGTATTATTGCGATTAAGATATTGGGCAAATATTGAAACTGCATAGAAACTGTTTCTATGTCATTAATAGCTCCGACATGTCAAGATTTTCCACTGACATGGAAACTTTACAAAGTGCAGTTTGGTAAAAGTCCAATATCAAACTTCCCTCTAATGTGCTGGTTTATCATAAATACTTTAACTGTTAATTTTTTCATGTTTTCACCATACAGTATTTGCGTGGGTTTCCTATGAGTACTCCGGTTTCCTCCCACACTCCAAAGAGTGTGAACTCTAATGGGACAGTAATGATAATATTTTTAAAGTGTCGTGGAATTAATGAAGCTATATAAGCGAGTAAAATTAATAAAAATAAAAATATATATAATTTTTATGTTGTAAAGCTGATTGTGTCTCCTAATATAATAGTGCTCTAAAAATAAATAATAATAATAATATATTCAAATAAAAACTAATATAGAAAAAGGGAAATTATTTAAAAACCAGTGTACTAAAAGCCTGGTGTGAATATAGCCTAAGATTCTAAGAGTTGTGAGGATATAGAAAACTTACAAATTGGTTATGTTGATTTTCTTAACATTTCTAATATTACTAAATGTATTCACAGAATTATACACTTTACTCAGCTTTTACAAAATACCCAGCTTTACAATAAAGTTCTCAAACTCAAGGACTATGGTTACTTGACCAAAACATAAAGTGACTTTTGTCATGGCACATGGGTGTTGAAAGAGTTAGACTGTACAGAAACACATACCTATGACAATAGAAATGCTAACGCCCAGTTGTAGTTTTATTTATACATTTCTAGGAAGTATAACAGAGGAATGTTACAATAAAGATTACTGAGAAAACATGATTCAGAATGATTTCTTTTGGAATACAGTATTTAGTAAATCAGACGTGTCAGTAATGCTTGGTGATTGGATATTGTCTCTTTTGAGTCTATGGTTGTATTGTACGGGTCGGCCAGGACCGTAGTCATAGCCGAGGACACCGGGGCTCGGGTGTCCTTGCCTCTTCTCACAGAAAAATCATACTCACTAGTCAGCATACCTGTGTCTCCGGATTCAGCTCCTTCAGGGTCCTCCCTATGCAGTGGGAGGCTGTTTCCAGGAAACTTCACATCAACTGAGACACAGTCCATCATAAGTTCAACAATAACATCTTTACTTGGTTCAATACACAGCATTTCCAACAGGCTTCTCATAACAAGGTTCCTCCTCTTTCCCTGCACTGCTTTCACGGTTACACAGTATGGTGGCACCATCCCTGACCATTTTTCAGTTTCCTCTCTGTTCAACTCTGCTACGGTTAAACATCCCTCGGTCTGTTTCGCCCCAGACACAAGATCATTAGTCGCCGGAGTCAGTAGCAACTGAGAATGAGACCTGATCTGATGTATTGCCCTCTGTACTAGCCCCGCTTCTTCTCCATCTGTACTCACTGCTTCTGTGGGTTCCCCTGGCCGTTTTGCCCCAGTCTTAAGGGTATGTTCCCAAGCAATGAGTTGCCACATTCTGCTGTAATGGCCCGTTGTTGTGCTGGTACGATGGATGGCTGGGCTTCTCACTTTTAATGTTGCGAGACTGCTGCCGCGTCCTGGGCTTATAGCCAGTGTGGACCCTTCATGCGCCTCTCGCCCTCTGCCTATTCTAAGACTTCACACTGGCTTACCATTCAGCAGCCCCTCCTACAATTAACTATGTGTTTATACTATCTTCACTATCTGGGAACTGTGGACATTAACATGCCACCCATCTAGTGGCCAACCCTACCAACTGCACTTTCCCTAACCTTGTGCACATCAGTGTAACAATATACTTGTCATACGTTATACATGTAACAGTAAATGGTAATACACTTTAAATGTGTAGCAATACCACAACTAAACATTGGTAATACACCTAAGGGTGTAGCAGTACCAGCATAAAGATAAACAAACATGTTTTTCTCATCCCCTTACACTATTAAGGTGCTTGACTGTTGTTGCTCTCACAGATTCTGTTCAGGTGTACAATATATCACATTAAAAGGAACTGTTTTTGTGTTGTCACGGGTCACAGTTGCAGAATACTACAACAAGAGATTTGGCACGCTGGTGTCTCACACGCCTTCTCTGCACAGCCCTAATAACTGCATTCACCACTCTGATTCCCCAGCGTCAGACTATCTTCTTGAGCTGCCTTGTGCTCACTGCCCGCTCTGCTCCTAGAGGATCTCTGCCTATCTTTAGAGGGATATGGCCGGAACCTACAGGAATTTAACCCTGCTATATCCTGCAAGGTATACATTCCCCAGCCTATCCCTAGGCAACAGCGGGCTTTTTAGGAAGTTCCTCCCACCACTCCTGGCCCAATCATTGGTTCCCAGTTGCTTGTCTCTGGAACTTGTGGGTGCATGTTTGTTCTGTCTCTCCTGCTATTGACCCACCTCTTTTACAATTTATCCTGACCTCGGTTTTGTATACTGAACCTGTGCCTGTCCTAACACTGGATTGTCTGACCACGTCTTTACCTCTGTCCTCTTGTACCTCATACCCATGTCTCTGACCCTCCGGTCAGCTGCTACAGACTTGGGGACTGACGTGGAGTGGTAAGTAGTGTCTATCGGCTGCCCAGCGTATCCTCACTGTCAGGTGCTCTAGTGAAGACCTGGTAGACAGTTACACCCATCCAGTGTAAGCCCAGCCTGTGGTGCAGTGGATCTACACCAACCAGCCCTACAAGATGTTTTACTTCCTTTTTGACTGATCCATCATACATTACTGCAGGGGCAGACACAACATTAGTGCAATGGGTACAGCTACACAAGGTTCAAGAGGTAAGGGGGCTCTCTCCCATATCCAAATCAGGTGGAATTGTCCATTATGATGAGCCATTTGGGCTACAAAGGGCCCATATATTATTCTTGCACAGGGGTCCCCTTCTTCAAACTGGAGCAAGTTCAGAAAAGAGTGACCAGAATGGTGACCGGTCTGCAAACCCTGTCTTATGATGAACGGTTCCCAAAAGTTCAAAAGAACACATTTGAAAAGGTAGACTCACCAAGACCCTGACTAATGCACTAGCAGGATGCAGTAGACCTCCATTGATAAAGGCTGGGGCAGCACAGGTGCATACCACTGATGAAAACAGCCAGTAACCCAAAGTGGTCTGGCTGCCTACTGGAAAAAAATGAACACAAATAGGGCTTGCATAGGACATCAGTCACACAGATAAGTGTGGTGCAAAGTGTCTGAACAGCCTATTAATGACGCCCATAGTATTAGCAGGCGGGCTGCACAGCACTATATATGCGCACTTATGTGCGCTATTATGATGAACGGTTGCAGGATTTGGTAATGTTTAGCTTGCAGAAGAGAAGACTAAGAGGAGACTTAGTAGCTGTCTACAAATATCTCAAGGGCTGTCACATTGTAGAAGGATCATCTTTATTCTCATTTGCACAAGGAAAGACTAGAAGCAATGGGATGAAACTGAATGGGAGGAGACACAGATTAGATATTAGAAATTTTTTTTTGACAGAGTGATCAATGAGTGGAACAGGCTGCCACGAGAAGTGGTGAGTTCTCCTTCAATGGAAGTCTTCAAACAGAGGCTGGACAGACATCTGTCTGGGATGATTTAGTGAATCCTGCTTTGAGCAGGGTGTTGGACCAGATGACCCAGGAGGTCCCTTCCAACTCTACGATTCTATGATTCTATATTGGTCCACCACTGTGTAAGGGGGTGTAGAAACTTATATGCCCCTACCCCTTTAAGCCGTCACAGTTAATGTGTGTATTTTGATGTACCTATTTCTGCTACATATTTGTATGTAATGTATATATACTGATTTGATACTGTTATATGTTCTTGAGCATTGTGTGTATGTATATATATATATAGAGAGAGAGAGAGAAAGTGTAGTACCCCTAATCGGACACTAGATGGGGCACACTATAGTTGATTAGCAAGAGCCCTGTACATAGTTAACTTAGGAGGAGCCAGCCATGGGTAAGCTAGGGGAATTTCCTGTTTTCTAGTCAGTAAAGCTTGGGAGCTGAGACAGGTTAGTCGGGCCTGTAAGCCCAGAAGGGCCAGAGGGCCCATGTGGGGCGGCTGGACTCCGTAACAATTAAGGAAGATAGCCCAGCCATCCAGGTCCTGTAGTGAGCAGCAAAGACAACAACAGTCTGACAACAGTGTGGAGAAGAAGCAAGAGAAGTTGTCCAAAGCTGTACAGGGACACAGGTCGCTCATCATGTCGCAGATCATCGCATGGGCTGATGCCGTCAGATCTGGGGCGAAACAGCTGAGGGAACCCCCCAAGCGCAGAGAGGGAGGACGCTGCATTACCGCAAGAGGTGGTACGACCCCATAATGTACTGAAGGACATAGAAAGGAGCGCAGGGAAAGTAGAGAATGTGGACTGTATGGAACCCTATGCTGGTGTTGTTACTGACAAGGATGTGCTGTGCAAAGAAGAGAGTAAAGTGCTATGTTTTGAGTTTGAACTGGACTCTGTCTCTTTATATGCAACAGCGAACACAGCAGAACTTCAGTGACCCCGATGGGACCCGGACGGTGCAGAGGGTGAAGCAGAAGGTATGCTACAAAGGGGACAGTACTTTCATGCAACGGGAGGCCAGGGCGCGCTAAAGCCCTGGTCCTGGCCCTCCCTCACAACTGGATTACTGATTATAACATCTGCATAACCTTCACCATGCAATATAGCATCTGTGTGTTCACTCCACTGCTGGACCTCACTGGATGTTACCCAATTCCTGGATCATTTTTGTAAATCAAATCCTTTCTACTATTTCTTTAAAGGATCATCGTTCCTAAGCAGTCTACATGGGGATGTAGGTCATAGCAAGCTGAAAAAAATGTTACCTTGATTTCTGTGATCTGATGTCTTATTCCAGAGAAATCCTCATTAATATGTAAATGAACTGTTAAGAGTTGGACATAGATCTCCCTGAGAATCTGTCTCCAGACCTTATTTTAAATGGAAGGGGACATAACTAGTGAGAGACATGTAGATCCGGAGAGAAGACTGTGAATCATTGCCGTTTTTTTCGGACAATAAGGTGCACTTTTTCCCAAAAAAATTTGGGAGGAAAATGGGGGATGCATCTTATAGTCCGAACGCCGGCTTATTGGCAGTGGTGTAGCAGCGTCCCTTCCTTAGGGTACCGGCGGCGGCCGAAGTGTTGCGATACTGAAGCTCGGTGTCGGTGGTGAGCAGTGCAGAGTGCATCATTGATTTTCCTGCGGCCATCTTCCTGAAGCCATGGGCTGCTGGAGGTGGCGGGTGCGCAGATTGAGATCTCGGCTTCAGTAAAAAGACCGCCAGAGGCCACGCGTGCACAGATTGAGATTTCGGCGGCCCTTGGCTTCAGGAAATGACCACTGGAGGCCACGAGTGCGCAGATTGAGATCTAGGCGGCCCTCGGCTGCAGGAAAATGGCCGCTGAGAAACCAATGATGCACTCGGCTCTGCTCACTGTGGACACCAGGCAGCAGCATCGCCACATTTCTGCCACCGGTATCCTGAGGAAGGGACCCTGTTCCATGCAATCCACTCTGCCTCACCACCCACATAGGAACTGCAACATCGCACCGCTGGAATACCACCAGACTGCAGCATTGCCCCACTTCTGCCTCCGCCGGGGATCCTGAGGAAGTGACCATGCCTCCTGTGACCCCGCTGTACCACCGCTGGCCATCAGGTAAGATACCTTAAATTCGGGCGATAAGACAGACCCCCATCTTCTAAAAATCTTTTTTTGCTATTTTCCACCCCAAATTTTATGGTCTGGTGCGTCTTATAGTCCAAAAAATACGGTACATCTCTCACACTGGTAACACACCCTTTCATTTAAAGTAAGCTCTGGAGGCAGATTCTCAGGGAGATCTATATCCCACCCATAGATCTTAACAGCTCATTTACATATTAATAAGAATGTGGATTACTCTGGAATAAGACATCAGATTGCAGATATCAAGGTATCAATTTATTCAGCATCCCATAACCTACAAACCCATATAGGCGGCTTAGGAAAGTTGATCCTACTAAGGCTGGTTTCACATTAGCGCTTTTTAAGCGCACGCACGACCGGGGGTAGCTCCGCCCCGAGCCGGCTCTCTGCCCGGCGTGCCCGCCCCTTGCTTGTAGCGCCGCCTCCTAGCGGACAGCGGCGCCTGCGATCGGCGCACCCTATCTTTAGCATAGGGTGCGCAGATCGTGCGCAGGCCGTGCGCTAGTTGCGCTTTGACCTGCGCTGCGCACTTTTGACGGTGCGCCGTGCGCGCCAAAATCAAACTTTTCGGATTTTGGCGCGCACGGCGCACCGTCAAAAGTGCGCAGCGCAGGTCAAAGCGCAACTAGCGCACGGCCTGCGCACGATCTGCGCACCCTATGCTAAAGATAGGGTGCGCCGATCGCAGGCGCCGCTGTCCGCTAGGAGGCGGTGCTACAAGCAAGGGGCGGGCACGCCGGGCAGAGAGCCGGCTCGGGGGCGGAGCTACCCCCGGTCGTGCGTGCGCTTAAAAAGCGCTAATGTGAAACCAGCCTGACAGATACCCTTTAAAAAGAAACAAAACAAAGTTGCTGCCAATTAAAACACGAAAAACTGTATACTGCTCAGTTATGAAATATGAAAAAAAAAGCTGAATGCGGATAAATTTGAACACACAAAGCAACCACACTACCATTTCAGCCAGTGCGTGTGCCTACTTGTAAGCTTCCTTACTGTATAGTGATTGTTTCTGGGTGCTTGATCTGGAATGACCTTGAAGACAGAAGGGAAGAGTGGGCAGTGAAAGAATTGTTAGCATGTGATTCCTCCATCAAACACACATGCTGAGTAGGTAGCTTTGTTGCAGGATTCTATCACAACATGATTTGACACTACCCACATGTAAAATGATCAGCCACCCATGCTTGTCGTTCTCTGTTTACATCAAGAAGTGTGAGAGGCACCGAACATTCTGTCAGTTTATTCCGTTAGAGTCTCTGCCAAGAGCACTCACATCAGGCAGACATTGCAGGTCATAACTCTTCCTCCTCCATGAAATCTTTAGCTGGAGGCTCTCTGGGAATTACCGCTCATTCATAAATGCTGGATAGATTTTGTACACTGATCCTGCCCCTACCCACACAACAAATCATAGATCTGTGCTTGGTGTTCAGACTTGAACTGTATCCTCTTTATTTTCATTAATGAATGCTGAAGTAAGATTGATGGAATGTTCTGCAATGAATGCAAGGATCCTGTGTCTTCCGACAGTTGCCAAGTGACCATAGTTCCCAGGGACGGCCTGGTTCTAGAAATGTTTCTGTAGTTAAAACTGAACATCTGTCAATTTCTGTTTATGATATCCCAAATAGAAGATGCAATTACATTTGTTCTCTGTTAGTTGAAGTTAATATTTATCAGATGGATTATTTTTAGAGGATGTCAGGAAAATCATTTTTCGTTATTAGATTTTTATTTTGTTACTGTGCAAAGAGAACATTAGTTCAAAAAGAAATTTACATGTATAGTTTACAAGTGTAGTTGGTAACAAAGTTCCGGTGAGATATGGTGAACGGAACGTTTGGTTAATAAATATCAATTACTCGGTGGGTACAGGGACATGATATTGAGGGCCTGCCCAAAGTCCACAGGGAGATATTACATATCAAAGTAATTAGGGCAGTCCCTTTGAAGTAGAGGGTAGGAGGAACAGAATGCTAGTAGCAAACAGTTGTTGCTGTAGTAAGACTAAAAATCCAAAGTCCTAGGTACAAAGTTATTGCAGTTGAGGTAGGCAGTATGGGGTGTGTACACGGAATAAGATTACTGAGAATGCAGGAAAAAAGGTTGGCATAAACATTGTAGTACAAATATTCTATAGGATGTGTTGACTGTATAGAAAAATGGAGATATCCCAGGCAGGTTACCTTAACTAATAATTAATTATTTCCCAAAGTGAATACAAAATACAGGACAATTTTGGCAGCAAAAAATTAATTTTTTGTGGGCGGGGGTATTACTATGTTAAGCAATGTCCTTAATACAGACACTTAATATGTAAGCTACTCCTTGATTGCAAGCAAAATTAAAGTAGAAAAGAGAAAACCTTAATGACACAGTCAGGAACAGGCTTACACTTGCTCTTTCAGTCAGGGGCAACTGTATACTATTCCTATAGAAAAACTAATTATTAGCACCATATAGTGGTCATATAACAGTCCTGCATGACTGGTCTGTAAAGTATTATCAGGTTGCAAAGTATACAAGGGATTACATTACTTATAAGTCAGCCCAGACCACCATGAAGGCTTCTTCCAAGGCTTGCTCAACTACAGAGATTATTGGCCAGACTTATTTGGTATATCTCTTCTGAAGCATATTCGTACCCTCTATATCTACAGCATACTTCCATAAATAAATATATATATATATATTCCCCAGCCTATTGTAGTGCAGCAGGGTCGGTGCAGTGTGACAGACAGGCAGTGACCCAGGAAAGTTCAAAGTAAACGTATTTAATGTCCAAAACTCACAGTATAAACAGCATACGGTATCCTCCGGATCACAGACGGGAAACAAGATAGTCCGTAACCGGGCCGGTTGCTGTGGCCGACTGCACTGCCGTGTACGCTGAGGCGTGCCACGCCTGTTGGCTCTGCTTGTCTCTGTGTTGCTTCACACAGGATGTCTTTGCAAAGCCTTCTGCTCTGCATGCTTCCAAAACCAAAACTGACACACCCAACTCTCTGCTGCAGGGGTTTTTACAAGCAATCTGTGGCCGTATGCCACATGGAAAACACAGCCGGGAAGGAAAAGGACCATCCTGTAGTTCGTTTCAAAAATAAAAGCCCAGAGCAGGTTTTCTTAAATCTGCCTTGGACAAATAGCTTGTCCAAGACCAACATGTCATGGTTACGGATGGGGTTCCACCCCTGCCATCTTTGAGGTTAATGTGTGCCTCTTTTTGGATCTGGGAGGTACAGATATACCTCTTCCTGGCTAAGATTCTCTGTCACTTATACTGTTGTTCTGACTTTCTGACCCCCTGGTGTGTGTGTATACTGCATTGCTTGTTTACCTCCCATGTTTGACCTGGTCTGTCCGCTCACTCTGTTCTCTGTCTCACATTTTGGGACTATTGTCTTCCTCGGTTTTGACCTTCTGGCTTGGCTATTGCTACTCCGTTACAGTTTGTCCCTATTGTACCACACTGCTCGTTCTGGCTTTTTGACCTCTGGCTTCGACTTGACTACCCCTACGTCTCAGTCCACGGTACCTCCCATATCTCTCGGTTTTTAACCTCGGCACGCATTGACTTGTCTCTGGTTTTCTTTGTCCCTGCTGGCTGTCGGCGCCTGACTCCCCCACAGTCACGTGGGGCAGGTCCTGTACACAGGCTAGTGAGTTTACCGCTGTTCCCCGTCCACTCTCCCAGAGTCACGTGGGGCAGTTCCTGTACACAGACTAGTGAGTTTACCGCTGTTTTCCAGCCACTCTCCCAGAGTCACGTGGGGCAGGTCCTGTACACAGACTAGTGAGTTTACCGCTGTTCCCCGTCCACTCTCCCAGAGTCACGTGGGACAGGTCCTGTACACAAACTAGTGAGTTTACCGCTGTTCCCCAGCCACTCTCCTAGAGTCACGTGGGACAGGTCCTGTGCACTGTCTAGTGAGTTCATCTTCGTTAACTCTCCTATTTCAGTGTGCAGCCCTCTGCGGTAGGTTGCACAGGGGGTCGTTACACAACACTTACTTTTATTTTGCATTGCAATCACAGCTTCCTGTGAATGCAATCACGCGGCCTCAATATGCTACTGTGCACATTCTGTAGGACACATAGCGACCCTCGCATATGACATCAGTCACTGCCTCACACTATACATCCTTATACAGTGGGGAAAAAAGTATTTAGTCAGCCACCAATTGTGCAAGTTCTCCCACTTAAAAAGATGAGAGAGGCCTGTAACTGACATCATAGATAGACCACAACTATTAGAGACAAAATGAAAAAACAAATCCAGAAAATCACCTTGTATAATTTGTCAAGATTTATTTTTCAAATTATGGTGGAAAAATAAGTATTTGCTCACCTAAAAACATGCACGATTTCTGGCTCTCACAGACCTGTAACTTCTTCATTAAGAGGCTCCTCTGTCCTCCACTTGTTACCTGTAGTAATGGCACCTGTTTGAACTTGCTATCAGTATAAAAGACACCTGCCCACAACATCAAACAGTCACACTCAAAGGTCCACTATGGTGAAGACCAAAGAGATGTCGAAGGACACCAGAAACAAAATTGTAGCCCTGTACCAGGCTGGGAAAACTGAATCTGCAATAAGCAAGCAGCTTGGTGTGATGAAATCAACTGTGAGAGCAATAATAAGAAAATGCAAGACATACAAGACCACTGATAATCTCCCTCTATCTGGTACTCCATGCAAGATCTCACCCTGTGGAGTCAAAATAGTCATAAGAACGGTGAGCAAAAATCCCAGAACCATACAGGGGGACCTAGTGAATGTCCTGCATAGAGCTGGGACCACCTTAACAAAGGCTATCATCAGTAACACACTACGCCGCCAGGGACTCAGATCCTGCAGTGCCAGACATGTCCCCCTGCTTAAGCCAGTACATGTCCGGGCCCATATGAATTTAGCTAGAGAGCATTTGGATTATCCAGAAGAATATTGGGAGAATGTCATAAGTCTTATGAAACCAAAGTAGAACTGTTTGGTACATACAAAACTCGTGTTTGGAGGAGAATGCTGAGTTGCATCCAATGAACACTATACCTACTGTGAAGCAAGGGAGTGGCAAAATCATGGTTTGGGGCTGTTTCTCTGCAAAGGGACCAGGACAACTGATCTGTCTACATAAAAGAATGAATGGGGCTATGTATCTTGAGATTTTGAGTGCAAACCTCCTTCCATCAGCAAGGGCTTTGAAGATGAAATGTGAATTGGTCTTTCAGCATGATAATGATCCCAAGCACACTGCCAGGGCAACAACGTTGGTGGACAGCCATTTTCAGATCTCTCCAGAGTTGCTCAATTAGGTTTACATCAGGGATCTGGCTGGGCCAATCAAGAATGGTCACAGAGTTGTTCTGGAAGCCACTCCTTTGTTATTTTAGCTGTGTGCTTAGGGTCATTGTCTTGTTGGAAGGAGAACCTTCGGCCAAGTCTGAGGTCCAGAGCACTCTGGAAGAGGTTTTCATCCAGGATATTTCTGTAGTAGGCTGCATTCATGTTTCCTTCAATTGCAACCAGTCGTGTCCCTGCAGCTGAAAAACACCCCCATAGCATGATGCTACCACCACCATGTTTCACTGTTGGGATTGTATTGGGCAGGTGATGAGCAGTGCCTGGTTTTCCCCACACATACCGCTTAGAATTATCACCAAAAAGTTCTTTCTTCATCTCAACAGACCAGAGAATCTTATTTCTCATAGTCTGGGAGTCCTTCATGTGTTTTTTAGCAAACTCTATGCAGGCTTTCATATGTCTTACACTGAGGAGAGGCTTCCGTTGGGCCACTCTGCCATAAAGGCCCAACTGGTGGAGGGCTGCAGTGATAGTTGACTTCGTGGAACTTTCTCCCATCTCCATACTGCATCTGTGGAGCTCAGCCACAGTGTTCTTCGGAGCTGCTTTACCTCTCACCAAGGCTCTTCTCCCACTATTGCTCAGTTTGGCTGTACGGCCAGGTCTAGGAAGAATTCTGATGGTCCCAAATTTCTTCTTTTTAAGGATTATGGACGCCACTGTGCTCTTAGGAACCTTGAGTACTAAAGAAATTATTTTGTAACCTTGGTCAGATCTGTGCCTTGCCACAATTCTGTCTCTGAGCTCCTTGGCCAGTTCCTTTGACCTCATGATTCTCATTTGGTCTGACATGCACTGTGAACTGTGAGGTCTTATATAGACAGGTGTGTGCCTTTACAAATCAAGTCCTATCAGTTTAATTAAACACAGCTGGACTCCAATGAAGTAGAACCTTAAATATAAGTGTCTGAGCAAAGAATCTGAATACTTATGACCATGTGATATTTCAGTTTTTCTTCTTTAATAAATTTGCAAAAATTTCTACATTTATTTTTTTTCAGTCAAGAATGGGTGCTCAGTATACATTAATGAGAAAAAAATTAACTTTTTTGAATTTATCAAATGGCTGCAATGAAACAAAGAGTGAAAAATTTAAAGGGGTCTGAATACTTTCCGTACCCACTGTAGAACAGAATTTCAGAGTAAAATGTAGAGTGAATCCTGATCGAACTCCTATAAAGAGGAGAGTCCCGATTTGAGTCTTAGAATGTGGACCACCACAGATCTGCTGGATGTTAAGAACATACACTAAATTAAAATAAGATGCAAAATGCAGGTACATCATAAAGGTTTTTCCACAGCTTACAAAGTGATTGGGTAATGCTGGAATTTGCCAGCACTTCATGATTCGTGGTGTCTTTTGGCACCCCCAACAATCCTAATAATGTAGAGGCACAGCGCTAAAGTGGTGTCCAGTCACCCCAGGTTCAGGGAAATACAGCATGGCCTCACACTTAGATAAATTAGCTACAATCCCCCGGAGAGCTCCACTAGCCAGGAGGGCTTCTAGCAGGGAAACTGTAGAAGGGGACACAGCAACTTTAAAGAAGCACTCCCATGAATGTGTTTTTAAATTACTGAGAAGAGGAGCGGGAGAGCATTGAATCCCAGAGAGCAGCAGTAGAAGAGTATATTAACCCCTTTACCCTCAAGGGTGGTTTGCATGTTAATGACCAGGCCAATTTTTAGAATTCTGACTACCGTCCCATTATGAGGTAATAACTCTGGAACGCTTCAATGGATCCTGGTGATTCTGACCGTAATGAATGGAAGCAGAGACAAAAATGGTGAAGTGCACATTCGTTTATTGAAATTTTTGTGGAACCACGGGACCACTGCCCGGGGGGCTCCGAAGGGAGTGTAACTAAGCGAGTCCCAGACTTACGTAGTAAGACCCCTCAGACAGGGCCGGAATGGAAAGTGCAGGAGACACAAGGTGCTACCTCCAGTTAGACCCCGGGTCAGGCAGGAGTTGGACGGCAGAAGCGGGTAGACCTCTGTGCCATACATGGATACAGCTCCTATGTAGATCTTGTCTAGCACTGTACACTCTTTCCTTGCATTTTAGCTGATAAAGTTCATCTTGGATTTTTCCTTCTGCAAGAGTGTGATCCTTCTTTGAGATGATGCAGCTGTTATCTCTAAAAGTAACTACATTCCCCTTTTGCGTGAGCTTCTTTACTGACAGAAGATTGCTTTCAAGGCTGGGAACATAGAGAACATCCTTTATTCGGATATTTCTGCTTTGTGCTGAGGAAACTGGACAGTGGAGGTAGAAGCCTCCTACTCCTTCTGAAGTCATATAGTGACCATTAGCTAAGATGACCTTTTTTGACTTGCTTTCATTAAGGTCAGTGAAGAAATCCTTGTTATTTGTCATATGACTTGCACCAGAATCAATACACCATATACAGTATTCTTTGCAGATGGACCTGTACTGGCATTAAATGCAGCTTCAATACATGCAGAATCTTCATTTACAGCTGTTTTAACCCTTTGATGACTATTCTGCTTTAAAACTGATTAATTCTTGCTTTCCAAATTCTGCAGTCTGCTTTAAGGTGGACAGGCTTTTTACAGACAAAACATTCATGAGTTTCTCTTAGATTACTCTTATATTTAGGGAAATCCTGTGTCTTTAATGCTGTTTCTGCTCTGGATTCATTACTGCTGCTTACATGCTGCGTTTTTCTCTTGAATTCATCCACATGTTTGCCTTTAACATACTCAAGTGTCAGCTCATCTGGCCATGCATCTAGTACAGTCACCAGTGTGTTATAACTTACTGGAAGACCACTTAATAGAAGTGCAGCAACATGAAAATCTTTAATTTCTTCTCCAATACCCCTGAGACTCTCCACAATCTCTAGCGTGTTTCTTATATAGTCCTGCATATTCTTTCCATCACTTAGCTTAGACTGATACAGCTATCTCGTGAGATAAAGCTTATTGCTGAGAGTTGATCTTTTATGCACTTTCTGTAACTCATCCCACATCTCCTTTGCAGTTGCACACTTGCATATATGCACAATCTGATTATCATCTACACTGAGGGAGATAGTGCTTTGTGCTTTCTGATCCTTCTCTAGCCAATCAACTGGTAATGGATGAGGCACTTGTTCCTGAGTATATTCCCACGTGCCTTCTCTTATGAGCAGCATCTTCACCTTGAATTTCCAGGACTGGTAGTTCTGGTTAGAGAGGCTTGGCACTGAGAACTTGACAGGATTGCTGCTAGTGGACATCTCTGTTGCTCTGTGCTGCTTTTGCTCTGGGGTTCTGTTGCTGTGTTACTCTGGTGTTCTGTGTAACTCTTGGCCCATAACCTGTTGGCAGTGGATTATTCAAGATACTCTCCAAGCATGTGGCAACAGAGCTTCTTTATTCAAGAGCAATCAGTAACAATATATGATAAGCTTAATAGATCAGAAATAAATCATTTGTGTGTCTATATGTGCAGCATCTACAGCAGGCTGCTTCTCTCATACACAGACAAAGGAAAACAGGAAATACAGTCACATGCTCTCCCTGTGTGAGCCTCTGGGAGTTTTTAGTTCTACCTTTATAAACAGCATACAAATCTAGCAACTAAACACTCAGAGACAGGAATGGAGTTGTTGCACCAAACATATTCCAACAGTTTTCTTACAAATGAAAGTGTGCTTATCAGGCACATTGTTCCCTAACACATATTCTCTCTCTTGCTTCAGATTATCTGCTGAAATGGAGAGGAAAATGTATGATTTGTCAAAACCCCTTCATGTTGATGAAGTGAAGATGCTGTTAGACGATGATGATGATGATGATGATGCAGACCCCACACTGCATGAGGATTTAGGAGAAGAAAATGAGATTGATTCTCATGATGAGGTGGAAGCATGTGAAATTGATCCTGAAACAGAGGAAGATGGTGAGAGTAATGAGGATGAAGAAGATATAGAAACTTATTATATGGTGTAAGGTAGCGCTTGTCATTAAGGTTGGGGATACTTGCTTTGCAGCCAAATAATCAGATCCGGCACAGATTTTCCATAAAACAATAACAGTCCATGTGGTTTATTCAGGCATTATAAACCCACAGCAATAGAAAGTTCATATCCAAACAGCATAGCGTTCATGATAGAGATCCACTCTGTTAACCCTGTAGTCATACAGGTAATGCAATGTCCAATACGCAGGCTCTCTAGCCTCACAGTTATCTCACCCCGTCAGGGTTACCTCATAGTTGCTTCTCCACACTGCAGATGTCCATTCCCTCCCCTGTCCCCTGGGAACTCTCAGACACGTGCAGTCATTATGCACCCAGGCACTTCAGGAAGGCAAACTCCTCTTCCTAGCACAGTCGGTCTGGCGAGACCTTCCATACGGACCAACTGGGTCCCAGCATTCACTCATGTGACCTTCCCTGGCCACCTTATATGGTCCGTAGCCACGCCCACCGGATCACATGGCTATGACCTCATCACAGGTCCTACAAACACTCACACATACACTTTACTATGGCGTTCTAGACACCGCCCCTAGGTGGGTTTGTAGGTAGCTGGTCCCACCCGCATCACCAGCTACCAGGAAAGCTCTCCCTGACACAGTGTAGCAAAAGCCCAACAGGTCGAGAGTACTATCTCCATCTGTTTTGTCTGTCATAGGGCCTCATCTCTACATTAGGCCTCCCCCACCCCCAGCGGTCAGAATATCGGCCTTAATCTTTGGCCCTCCAGTCACAGTCTGTCTGCGTCATCAGACAGTGTTTCGTCTCCATCCTTTCTCTATCTGTTCCATTCCCCAACCAGCTCTCCCGGTTGGCGCTGTCATAAGTCTTAGTCGAGCCTTCTGTCGGGCCTGAGTCTGACCTATTCAGTGTCTCACAGGAACTAAGGTCTCTCAGCCTCGTACGGCCCGTCAAACTGCCACTTGCTGACATTCTTCGGCCACCTGCCATGTCACTACTTGGAGGAACCCTTCGGGTCCTTACATCTTGGGTTGAAGGCGGCCGCCTCCTGGTGTTCCGTACCTCTTTATTGATCTGCCAACGGTCCAGCTTCAACTGCTCAATCTCTTGCAGGTACCCCACTCGATACTCCAAGAGCATCTGACAGTTTCTCAGGCTTTCCACGGAGCCAACCACCATGATGGGGATCCTAACCTCTTCACTGGATACCTGGTCTTCATCATTATTATTATTATTTATTGTTATAGCGCCATTTATTCCATGGCGCTTTACATGTAAGGAGGAGTATACATAAAAACAAGTACAATAATCTTAAACAATACAAGTCATAACTGGTACAGGAGGAGAGAGGACTCTGCCCGCGAGGGCTCACAGTCTTCAAGGGATGGGTGATAATACAGTAGGCGAGGGTAGAGCTGGTCGTGCAGCGGTTTGGTCGATCGGTGGTTACTGCAGGTTGTAGGCTTGCATCAGGAGGGATCCTCACCCTCACCACACTGGAGATATTTACAAGGTCTTGCATTACCTTCCTGAATCTTCCAATAATTCTCCCAATCAGACCTTTGGGTACCGGAACTACATCTTTCTGCAAACCCAGCCGATCCATAGCCTCCCTTGCTAACTCTAGGCGTCGAGCAGCTTTCATATTACTCCGCCTGACCAGCTGATTGACTTGGAGACATTGCAAATGTATCTCTTTCAGGACAGCTACCCGGTTTGCTGTATCTTCTCTGGTTGATATTATCACCAACTGCCAAGTCTCAGGTACCCAGTGCACCTTACACGTCTTGACCGCCTCTTTAAAAGCCTCATGTACACCTTACTCAGCACAGGCTTCTTGCATGTCTTTGGGTACTTCGTTTACAGATTTGAAGGTCATGGTCTTGCTCTCTTCCTGGACTGAAGGCTCTGGCTTTACCACGGACACTTCCCTCACTACAGTTGACCTGACCGGGTGACTGTCTTCTTCAGTTCTTAGCTCACAAACTTCATGAGATTTTATCTCTTCACGACCCTTTTCTAAGATGGGTACTGGCAGTTCCGTCTTGTTATCACTTGGGCCTGGCCGCTGTAAATCTTTGTGCAAGCTCTTCTCCCGCAGAAGACCTCTTACAGTTTCTTTGAGCTCCAAGACTTCTTTCTCGAGCTCCTCGACACTGTGCTCAGCCAGTTGTCTCAGGATTCTCTCGTTTGACATGTTCTTCCATTGTCCCTTTTATCAGCTGTATCTCACGATCCTGTTCTCTTTTGGCCATCACGTGTCGCACCACTACTTCTTTAATTATATTGTCAAAGGGTACCACTGGGTCAGTCCCGTCAGCCAAGTGAACCCTCCCGTTACCGTCTAACTGTTTCTACCCCAGTTGTCTCGTCAGTCAGGTCACCATCCGTTATGTCACGAAACGTCAGGTCCATAAGTTGGGCAGATGTACCCCTTCTTCCGGTCACTTCTACATCAGACCTGTCCACTTTAGGAGGTGTCACCGTCTCAGTGTCTGCTGGCCCCACAGTAGAAACGTCTCCATCGTCTGACCATACGTCATCAAACAAAACAAAGTCCCGGCCCCTCTCAAAGGTATACACTAAGTCAGGTGGTATCCTGCCCCCTTGGCACTCACCACTTTTGGACCCCTCAAACAATACTCTGTTTATCGCATAGTTCACCGTGACCCCATGTTTACAGCGAACTTGGACCATTTTCTCGGTCAGACAGAAAGTGAGAGGAGTTCCTGTCAGAGTCACCTGAGTCTTTGAGTCCAGCCGACCTGAGACCCCTTCCCGATGCAGAATCACGATACACACCTGCGGCCCGTCATTATCCAGAAAGAATATTCCACATTCTGAAAACAACATACACGAACACTGCGGTTCCCCAGGCATGTCCACTGAGGTACCCAGTGCTGCCCGTTTTGATAACCTGGCCCCTTTCTGGACCACTGTCCCAATTTGGGCCACCGCCCCCCTCTGGGACCTCCCCCCTTTTTGGGTTACCATCCCCATTTGGGTCACCGCCTCCCTCTGGGACTCCGCCACTTTTTGGGTTACCACCCCAATTTGGGTCACCGCCCCCTTTCGAGATTTTCCCATGTTCTTTCTACAGGTCTCCTTAGACCACAGTTCACACGACACAGTTTGTCTCTTGGGCACATACTGGCCCTTTAAGTACAATACCACACAAGTTTTTGTTGGCACCACCACAGCTCCTGCTGTCACCGATCACCGACACCTCCGGCTGCCGCTCACACAGAGCTGCTGGTGTCACCTTCGTAACCCCGCCGAGTTACCGGAAGCCACTTGTCCCCTTCGTAACCCTGCCGAGGTACAGCAAGTCGCTTGTCACCTTCGTAACCCCGCCGAGTTACAGCAAGCCACTTGTCACCTTGACAACCCAGAGCCACCTCAAGCTGAGTTGAGAAAAGAGAAAAAAGAGCACACAACACACAACTCACATGTCCTGTTTGTGTGCTATTCAGGACGTCTGTCTCCTCCTGAGACCGTCCAACACACAGGGCGCACCGGGTGCTATTCAGGGAGCCGACCCTCCTCCCAGGGTTTCCCAACACACCGGCCTCACCAGGTCCAGGGGCTCAGCGGGTGCTATTCAGGACATCTTTCTCCACCTGAGACTGCCCAACACTCACGTCTCACCAGGTCTAAGGTCACAGCACGTGCTCCAGGGATCCGATTCTTCTCCCTGAATCTCCCAACACTGACCCTCCAGGACCTTTGCACACTAAACCCTCCAGGTACACAGTCTTTCTCACTGACCCAGGTCAGTAAAACAGACACCTGTCTGTTACCTGTGTCGGCTACACAGGTTCTCGGGTACCTCTTATCCACAGAGGCACCCTATAGCAATCACCAGTCTCTTTCTCTGACCCCAGTCAGCACACCACATGGCTTTCACGACCGTCACCTGCCGGCCATGCAGGTTCTCGGACCCCTCTACCACAGAGGTGTCCTATAAGTCTCTTCCACTGACCCCGGTCAACATATCACATGACTTTCAAGACCGTCCGCCCTCCTGGCTCAGCGTTGCCAGCACTGCAACATGTGCTTTTGGAAACCGTTGCCCTTTGCAACTGAATTTTGCAGACCTCATCCATTGCCCCTAGCAACAAGGCTACAACACTGCCCTTTGCATTCTCCACCAATTGTAAGGTAGCGCTTATCATTAAATTTGGAGATACTCACTTTGCAGCAAAATAATCAGATCCGGCACGGATTTTCCATAAAACAATAACAGTCCATGCGGTTTATTCAGGCATTACAAACCCACAGCAATATTAAGTTCATATCAAAACAGCATAGCATTCATGATAGAGATCCACTCTGTTATCCCTGTAGTCATACAAGTTATGCAATGTCCAATACACAGGCTCTCTAGCCTCACAGTTATCTCACCCTGTCAGGGTTACCTCATGTTTGCTTCACCACACTGCAGACGTCCATTCTCTCCCCTGGGAACTCTCAGACACGTGCTGTCATTATTATTATGCATTTATATAGCGCCATTTATTCCATGGCGCTTTACATGTGAAAAGGGGAAATATAGACAAGTATAATAAACATGTGTAAGACAAGGGACACACAAGTACATAAGGAGAGGGGACCCTGCCCGCGACGGCTCACAGTCTACAGGGATGGGTGAGGATACAGTAGGAGAGGGTAAAGCAGGTCATTATACACACAGACACTTCAGGAAGGCAGACTCCTCTTCCTAGCACAGTCGGTCTGGCGAGACTTTCCTTACGAACCAACCGGGTCCCAGCATTCACTCATGTGACCTACCCTGGCCACCTTATATGGTCCATAGCCACGCCCACCGGATCACATGGCTATGACCTCATCACAGGTCCTACAAACACACACATACACATACACTTTACTATGGCGTTCTAGACACCACCCCTAGGTGGGTTTGTAGGTAGCTGGTTCCGCCGTCTCACCAGCTACCTGGAAAGCTCTGCCTGACACAGTGTAGCAATAGCTCAGCAGTACCTCTGCTGATCAACACACATATTCAAGCTTCCATCCCAAGGCCACCTACCTGGGGATACATAACGATCATTCAGCATCCTGCCACTCATCCTCTCTCCTGGGACACCCACACAGCGCCCCCAAGCGGACACAGTGGTCACTACACCACATCGGGAAGATATAAAAAAAATAAATGGAGCAATAAGCCACCCATGTAAACTAAACGTAGGGAGCCTCAAAACATTCACGCTCACCTTCCTGCAGTTAAAGGAACAGTAAGGAATTCAAAAACTGCAGCTGAATGCTGGAAGTTTATTCACAGATCACATTCTGGACTCTATTGTCACATACACAAATCAAAGGACAAGTTCATCTGCAAAAGAATCACCAAGCCCACAGATGAAATAGAACCGAGGGCTTTTGTTGGATTGTTATACATTGGAGGAGCTTATAAGGCAAATCTCCAAAGTTTGGAGGAACTTTAGGGTATAGATGGTGATGAAATAGAAAAATTTGTCCTTGTTATGTGTTTAAAAAGTTTCTAATTCGTTGCCTTCAGTTTGACGACAGAACTACCCAAACCCAAAGTAAAACATACGACCGACTTGCTCCGATTCGCGATTGATTCCAAAAATTTGTTGAAAACTGTAAGAAAAGCTATTGCCCTGGGGAAAATGTCACTTCGTCAAGACAGTCCATCAAAGCCTAGCAAATACGGATTTAAAATTTATGCGCTTGTTGATGCCAGGAAGACCTACATATGCAACCTTGAAATTTATGCAGGAAAACAGCCAGAAGGTCCATACCATGTCAGCAATAAACCAAGCGATATTGTGAAAAGAATGGCTGAGCCCTCATTTGGATTGGGTCACAATATAACAGCTGACAATTGATTTTCAAATTGTGATCTGATTATCTAAAAATGCAGAATCTTTGATGTAGGTGCTGTAAGAAAAATAAAAAAGGATTGCCACCACAGTTTATAAATATGAATGGGAGAAAACAGTACAGCAGTATGTTTGCATTCAATATTGGAAAGGTTTTGTTTTCATATGTACCGCGTGAAAATAAAATTGTAATTCTTGTGTCAGTGCTTCATGATGATGATTATGCCATCGATTCTGTGTCTGAAGCACAAAAAAACTTGGAAATAATTACATTTTATAATGCAACCAAAGGGGGCATTGATACAGCTGATATACAGTATGTGCTCAGCTTTCAGCGTCAGCAGAAACTCCAGGCACTGGCCAGTGGTCATATTTTTCACTATGTTGAATTTGCGATGTATAAATTCTCAAGAGATTTACCTTGAAAACCAACTTGAACCACTCCATAGAAGAGCCTATCTGAAAAAATTGTCCCATGAACTAGTGCTTGGAGAGCTACACAGGAGAAGTATGAAAACTATCGGTATCCCCTCTAGCCTTCAAGTTCGGCTCAAAAGATTCTGCCCAGAAGATGATAGTGAAAATTCACCACCTCTACCACCTCCCAAAAGAAGGAGATGCACCACGAGCACCATGGAAAGCGGACACAGAAGGCTTTCTAATTATGAATGTCACAAATGTCATAATGCATTCTGCCTGACACATGCAAAAATGATGTGCAATTCTTGCTCTTTGCTCTGCAAATGTGTTTTTTTCTGGTGAATCTTTAACATCTAATTCTGAATGAATATGTATCTAATACCATTTTAGGTACCTTAACCCCCTTCCGACCATTGACACAGCGTATGCGTCATGAAAATCGGTGCCAATCCGACCAATTACGCATATGCTGTGCCATGAATTGATAGCCCCCCTGCGGGTCGGGTGACTGGGGTCAATGATAGGTCACCCGACCCACAGGAACAGGGGCTTTGTACTTCAATCAGAGCAAACAGCCAATCAGAGCAATTGTAATATTTCACCAATGAAATTTGGTGAAATATTACAATCCAGCCATAGCTGATGCTGCAATATCATCGGCCATGGTTGGAGACCGAGATCTGACCCCCCACGACTGACGGGGGCGAAATGCCGCCATCAGCATCTGCTACCCCTCCTCTTCCCTCCGCTCCCCCTGGCTTCCGATCCCCTCCCCTCCCTCCGGTACCTCCTATGTCCCTGTGTCCCTCCCGGTTTCCCTCCCGGATTCTTCATGGGTGCCGCCATCTTCCAAAATGGCAGGCAAATGCGCAGTGCGCCCGCTGAATCTGCCGGGCAGCAGATTCATTCATTCCTTCCAGATACATTTTGATCACTGTGATAAACCCTATCACAATGATCGAAATAAAAAAAAGTAAATACACCACCCCTTTATCACCCCCATAGTTAGGGAGATATAATAAAATAAAGAAAATATATTTTTTATTTTTCCGTTAGGGTTAGAATTAGGGTTAGGGATGGAATTAGGTTTAGGGTTAGAATTAGGGTCAGGGATGGAATTAGGGTTAGGGTTGGAATTAGGGTTGGGGTTGGAATTAGGGTTAAGATTAGGGTTAGGGGTATATTGGGGTTGGGATTAGGGATAGGGTTGGGATTAGGGTTGTGTTGGAGTTAGGATTGTGGTTAAGGTTAGGGGTGTGTTGGGGTTAGGGTTGATTTTAAAATTGAGGGGTTTCCACTATTTAGGCACATCAGGTGGTCTCCAAACGCGACATGGCGCCATCATTGATTCCAGCCAATTTTGCGTTCAAAAAGTCAAACGGTAATCCCTCCCTTCTGAGCCCCGACGTGTGCCCAAACAGTGGTTTATCTCCACATATGGGGTACCAGCGTACTCAGGACAAACTGGACAACAACTTTTGGGGTCCAATTTCTCCTGTTACCCTTGTGAAAATGAAAAAATTTGGGGGCTAAAAAATTTTTGAGGAAAAAAAATGTTTTATTTTCACGACTCTGCATTTATAAACTTCTGTGAAGCACTTGGGGGTTCAGAGTGCTCACCACACATCTAGATAAGTTCCTTGGGGGTCTAGTATCCAAAATGGGGTCACTTGTGGGTGAGCTCCAATGCTTAGGCACACAGGAGCTCTCCATACGCGACATGGTGTCCGCTAACGATTGGAGCTAATTTTCCATTCAAAAAGTCAAATGGCGCTCCTTCCCTTCTGAGCCCTGCCATGCACCCAAACAGTGGTTTATGACTACATATGATGTATCAGTGTACTCAGGAGAAATTGCCCAACAAATTTTAGGATCCATTTTATCCTGTTGCCCATGTGAAAATGAAAAAAATGAGGCTAAAAGAAAAGTTTTGTGAAAAAAGTACTTTTTAATTTTTACGGATCATCTTCTGTGAAGCACTTGGGGGTTCAGAGTGCTCACCACACATCTAGATAAGTTCCTTAGGGGGTCTAGTTTCCAAAATAGGGTCATTTGTGGGGGAGCTCCAAAGTTTAGGCACACAGGGGCTCTCCAAACACGACATGGTGTCTGCTAACGATTGGAGCTAATTTTCCATTCAAAAAGTCAAATGGCGCTCCTTTCCTTCTGAGTCCTGTCGTGCGCCTAAAAAGTGGCTCACCCCACATATGGGGTTTTAACATACTCAGGACAAATTGGACAACTTTTGGGGTCCACTTTCTCCCTTTACCCTTGGGAAAATAAAAAAATCGTTGCTATAAGATCATTTTTGTGACTAAAAAGTGAAATGTTCATTTTTTCCTTCCATGT
The DNA here is from genome assembly GCF_039654945.1 of Dendrobates tinctorius. Classification (NCBI taxonomy): domain Eukaryota; kingdom Metazoa; phylum Chordata; class Amphibia; order Anura; family Dendrobatidae; genus Dendrobates; species Dendrobates tinctorius. Next base: position 7,418,554 of record NW_027361830.1, read on the forward strand.
TGCTTCTGCTGCTGTGAAACACCTGAAGGGTTAATAAACTTTTTGGATATAGTTTTGATCAGCTTGTGGGGTGCAGTTTTTGGAATGGTGTCACTTTTGGGTATTTTCAGCCATATAGACCCCTCAGACTGACTTCAAATGTGAGGTGGTCCCTAAAAAAATGGTTTTGAAAATTTTGTTGTAAAAATAAGAAATTGCTGGTCAAATTTTAACCCTTATAAGTTCCTAAGGAAAAAAATTTTGCTACCAAAATTGTGCTGATGTAAAGTAAACATGTGGGAAATGTTATTTATTACCTACTTTGTGTCAAATAACTCTCTGGTTTAACAGAATAAAAATTCAAAATTTGAAAATTGCGAAATTTTCAAATATTTGTGAAATTTCCGATTTTTTCACAAATAAACGCAAAAATTATTGACCTAAATTTACCACTAGCATGAAGCCCAATATGTCACGAAAAAACAGTCTCAGAATCGCTAGGATCCGTTAAAGCATTCCTGAGTTATTCCCTTATAAAGGGACACTGGTCAGAATTGCAAAAATTGGCCTGGTCATTAAGGTCAAATTAGGCTTGGTCATTAAGGGGTTAAAATTAAGCTTTCTTTTTTTTCCATCTATATTTACTTTTTGATAATAGTTATGTGCTGAAAACTGGGGGCTATTTGGCAGGAGTTGTAAAATGTGTGTACTTTTAGAGTTATTACTTTTATGGTGATTAAATGGGTTTTTTTTGCACCTGATTAATAATAATAACTAGCTGAAGAGCCCGGCTCTGCCCGGGCATAGTAACTAACTGTGGTTAGTTATAACAAATTATAATTATCCTCCATCCCATAGTCCCGTGCCCATATACCCATAATACATATCCTCCATCCCATAGGCCCGTGCCCATATACCCATCATACATATCCACCATTGCATAGGCCCGTGCCCATATACCCATCATACATATCCTCCATCCCATAGTTGAGTGCCAATATACCCATCATACATATCCTCCATCCCATAGTAGAGTGCCCATATACCCATCACACATCCTTCATCCCATAGTCCCGTGCCCATATACCCATCAGACATATCTGCCATCCCATAGTCCCGCGCCCATATACCCGTCATACATATCCTACATCCCATAGTCCAGTGCCCATATAACCCATCACACAACCTCCATCCCATAGTTCCATGCCCATATACCCATCAGACTTATCCGCCATCCCATAGTCCCGTGCCCATATACCCATCATACATATCCTCCATCCTATAGTCCAGTGCCCATATACCCATCACACATCCTCCGTCCCATAGTCCCGTGCCCATATACCCGTCATACATATCCTCCATCCCATAGTCCAGTGCCCATATACCCATCACACATCCTCCATCCCATAGTCAACCATTATGACATCATAATGAGCGGCGGGGCTTGCAACCTATGACGACATCAGCGTTGCCATGGCAACCATTGTGAAATCATAATGAGGGGCGGGGCTTGACGCGCACACACTTTTTCCCCAGTATGTAGATAGGGGCAAAATTGTTTGGTGAATTGGAACGCGCGGGGTTAAAATTTCGCCTCACAACACAGCTTAGGACGCTCTCGGGGTCCAGACGTGTGACTGTGCCAAATTTTGTGGCTGTAGCTGCGACGGTGCGGATGCCTATCCCGGACATACACACATACATACATACATACATACATACACACTTTGAGCTTTATATATTAGATAATAATAATAATCTTAATTTTTATATAGCGCTAACATATTCCGCAGCGCTTTACAGTTTGCACACATTATCATCACTGTCCCCGATGGGGCTCACAATCTAAATTCCCTATCAGTATGTCTTTGAATTATGTGAACTCTCTTTTACTACATCCTTATGAAGGTCACTGATCACTTTTAGAGCACTAAAAATTGAGAACATTAGATATTATAGGCATTTTCCTAACCTGCGCTTGACAGGCGCATTGTACATTAACTCGTTAGTGAAGGCATTGTTTCTGATGGAGGGTTAATTATACTTTTCTTATATTTGGATTCACCTTTGTACCAAAAAGTGCCAAAAAATAAGCTACGCATGTGAACACTGCTAAAATTATGAATCTATACAAGAAAAAATGGACCCCAAAATTGTTGTGCAATTTCTCTGGAGTATGATACCCCATATGTGAGGGAAAACTACTGTTTTGTCGCACAGCAGATCTTGGAAGGGAAGGAGCGCCATTTGACTTTTTGAATGTAAAATTTGCTGAAATAATTAGCACATTTGGAGAGCCCATTTTGGAAACTAAAGCCCTCTGGGAACTTATCTAGATGTGTGGTGAGCACTTTGAACCCCCGGATGCTTCACAGAAGTTTATTAAGTTGACCCATAAAAATTAAAAAAAATTAATAATTTCCCCCAAAAATGTTCTTTTAGTCACCATTTATTTCACAAGGGTAACAGGAGAAAATGCAACGTACATTTTGTTTTGAAATTTCTCATGAGTATGCAGATACCCAATATGTGGAGGAAAACAACTGTTTTGGCGCGCAGCAGGGCTCGAAAGGGAAGGAATGCCATTTGACTTTTTGAAAGTAAAATGTGTTAGAATCATTAGCAGATGTCATGTCTCGTTTGGAGAGCGCCTGATGTGCCTAAACAGTGGAAAACCCCCACAAATGACCGCATTTTGGAAAATAGATCCCTCAGGGAACTTATCTATATATGTGGTGAGCACCTTGAACCCCAAGGTGCTTCACAGAATCACTGGTAGAACCATGTCATGTCACACTGGTAGAACCCCTGAGGTGCCAGAACAGCAGAATCCCCCTAAGTGACCCCATTTTACATACTCTACATTACCGATCAAAGTTTGGGGTCACCCAGTCAATTTTGTGTTTTCCATGAAAACTCATACTTTTATTAATCAAATGAGTTGCCAAATGAATTTAAAATTTAGTCCAAACATTGACAATGTTCGCAAAAAAGATTTTTATTTGAAATAATAATTTTCTCTTTCATACTTTGCTTTCGTCAAAGAATGCTCCCTTTGCAGCAATTGCAGCATTGCAGACCTTTGGCATTCTAGCAGTTAATTTGCTGAGGTAATCTGGAGAAATTTCACCCCATGCTTCCAGAAGCCCCTCCCACAAGTTGGTTTGGTTTGATGAGCACTTTTTGAATACCAAACGGTCAAGCTGCTCCCACAACAGCTCAATGGGGTTGAGATTTGGTGACTGCGCAGGCCACTCTATTACAGATAGAATACCAGCTGCCTGCTTCTTCCCTAACTAGTTCTTGCATAATTTGGAGGTGTGTTTTGGGTCATTGTCCTGTTGTAGGATGAAATTGGCTCCAATCAAGCGCTGTCCACAGGGTCTGGCATGATGTTGCAAAATGGAGTGATAGCCTTCCTTATTCAAAATCCCTTTTACCTTGTACAGATCTCTCACTTTACCAGCACCAAAGCAACCCCAGACCATCACATTACCTCCACCATGCTTGACAGATGGCATTAGGCACTCTTCCAGCATCTTTTCAGTTCTGCATCTCAAAAATGTTCTTCTTTGTGATCCAAACACCTCAAACTTGGATTCGTCTGTCCATAACACTTTTTTTCCAATCTTCCTCTTAGCCACCATTTTTTTCACAAGGGTAATAGGAGAAAATGCAACATACAATTTGTTTTGAAATTTCTCATGAGTATGCAGATACCCAATATGTGGAGGAAAACTACTGTTTTGGCGCACAGCAGGGCTCGAAAGGGAAAGAACGCCATTTGACTTTTTGAATGCAAAATTTGTTAGAATCAATAGCAGATGTCATGTCTTGTTTGGAGAGCCCCTGATGTGTCTAAACAGTGGAAAACCCCCACATGTGACCCCATTTTGGAAAATAGACCCCTCAGGGAACTTATCAATATATGTGGTGAGCACCTTGAACCTTCCTTATTCAAAATCCCTTTTACCTTGTACAAATATTCCACTTTACCAGCACCAAAGCAACCCCAGACCATCACATTACCTCCACCATGCTAGACAGATGGCATCAGGAACTCTTCCAGAATCTTGTCAGTTGTTCTGCATCTCACAAATGTTCTTCTTTGTGATCCAAGTAATCCAAACACCTCAAACTTGGATTCGTCTGTCCATAACACTTTTTCAAATCTTCCTCTGTCCAATGTCTGTGTTCTTTTGCCCATATTAATCTTTTCCTTTTATTAGCAAGTCTCAGATATGGCTTTTTCTTTGCTACTCTGCCCTAAAGGCCAGCATCCCTGAGTCACCTCTTCACTGTAGACATTGACACTGGCGTTTTGCATGTACTGTTTAATGAAACTGCGAGTTGAGGACCTGTGAGGTGTCGATTTCTCAAACTACAGACTCTAATGTACTTGTCTTGTTGATCAGTTGCGCAGCGGGGCCTCCCACTTCTTTCTTCTCTGGTTAGAGCCTGTTTGTGCTCTCCTCTGAAGGGAATAGTACACCATTGTAGGAAATCTTCAGTTTCTTGGCAATTTCTCGCATGGAATAGCCTTCATTTCTATCATTTCTAAGAACAAGAATAGACTGTCGAGGTTCACATGAAAGTTATTTTTTTCTGGCCATTTTGAGAGTTTAATAAAACCAACAAATGTAATGCTCCAGATTCTCAACTAGCTCAAAGGAAGGTCAGGTTTATAGCTTCTCTAAACAGCCAAACTGTTTTCAGTTGTGCTAACATACTTGCACAAGGGTTTTCTATGGTATTCTAACCATCCATTAGTCTTCTTACACAGTTAGCAAGTACAAAGTACCATAAGAACACTGGCGTGATGGTTGTTAGAAATGGGTCTCGGTCGCACTCCCTACCGCCGCCGCTACTTACCTGCGCGGTCCCATGCGCATCCTGAATCTTCTGCGCACCTCCCGGCGCACCCCCGCTCCACGGCGCGTCCCCGCTCCCGACATCCGGGGTCCTTGGCGTCGGTCCTGTGCGCTTGCGCCCGACGTCTCACCCGGCGCTCAGTCCTCTGGGAGCAGTGACACGGTGGCTCTGTCCCCAACATGGCGGCACCCACCGACTATTTCTACTCGGCGCCAGGCCAGGTAAGGCGCCTGATTATCTTATGCGGTGATGCCGTCTTCGCTGCCAGCGCTCGCCCCGTCTTCAGGCCCTGTACTGCTACCTTTGCTTTCTGCCTGCGCTACCACTGGTAGCTTCTGTGTTCTCCACTTCCTGCTTTGCTCCGTGTCCCTGTCTCTGTCCCTGCTCCTGTGTCTCCCTCCGTACTGCCATTTCCGGCAGGCTGTCTGGTGTTCCTCGTGCCTGCGGGTTCCCTTGTCTGTCTGTTCTGAGCCCTCTTGTCCATTGTATTATTATTATCTCGCTCTCTTGCAGCCTCCAGCCTCCGCCATCCCCAGGTGCTCCTGGTCCTCTCGCCTCTCCCGCTCCATGGTCCCTGTATTCCTCACTTCAGTTGCAGCTCGGATCCTCAACCTGTGTCTCCCTGGTGCTTACGCCAGTCGCCCCTTTGTCTCCGGCTGTCACTGTTCCATCCCCTGTGGGCCTGCCCCTAACACTCCCTGTATAGGGGGTGGCTCCACCTGGTCAGCTCACCCTCGGGGGCTCTGGAGCTGTGAACCAGAGGGTCCACTCAAGGGTTGTTCTGGCATTCCCTCACCTTCACAGCACAACCATTGCAGCATAATCAGGCCATAGATCCCGCTGGAGCCGCAGCTACTCAGAAAGAGCTAGTTTTCTTACGGGAGAATCAAACGCGCATAATGTCCTTTATGAAATCTATGGACGCACGCCTCTCTGCTCTCCAATCCTCTGACCTGGGTAACGCTGCTCAGCTGGCTGGTTTACAACAGGAGCTGGCCCAGCAGAGTGATGCTCAAACTCATATCCTCAGTTACATGGCTTCGGTTGACGGTCGATTGCTCTCCTGCAGGCGGCTGCCTCTGCCCCTCCTCCAGCTGCTGTTCCCCACCCTCTACCGCGGTTGGCCAAACCACCCTGGTATAACGGTGATGCAAAACTATGCCGGGGTTTCCTGAACCAATGCCGTCTCCATTTTTAACTTTTGCCCCTGCAATACCCCACTGACCGGTCCAAGGTGGCCTTCATAATCTCCCATCTAGAAGGGGACGCTTTAGCATGTGTGAATTCCCTCTGGGAGCGTGACGACCCTGTGGTTACCCAGCTGTCATTTTTTTTGGATACTTTTCGTCGGGTATTCGACAAACCAGACCGTCTAGCCTCTACTATGGAGTCCCTGTTCAGTCTGTGCCAGGGTTCTCAAACCATGGGCCAATACACCATCCAGTTTCGGACTCTGTCGTCCGACTTGGGTTGGAACAACGAGGCCTTGGTGGGAGCCATTTGGCGGGGTCTTTCAGGTCGTATAAAGGACGAGCTTGCTGGTCGCGACACCCCCACTGCCCTGGAGGATCTAATTTCTCTGGCCGCTCGGATCGATCTACGGTTCCAGGAACGGGCTTGTGAGAGAAGACATGCGCGCCCATTGCCATCTGCTCGCAGACCAACCAGTCCCCGATCCAGGGCTCTCACTTCTGCTCCACGCCTGAACCGATGCAATCCACGCCTGAGCCGATGCAAGTGGACTGCCTGAGGCTCTCCGAACAGCGTCGCAAGGAGAGAAGTTCCCAGGGTCTCTGTTTCTATTGCGGCAGTGGGTCTCATTTGCTCCGAACCTGTCCGGAAAACTTCTCCGCCTAGGTCAGGTAAGAGAGGCCTCCCTAGGTGTGTATGATACCTCTCACCCCCTTACTTTGTCTTTCCTCTTGCATGTCGGTGATAAGCGAGTTTCCATGGCAGCCTACGTGGACTCGGGTGCCGCTGGAAATTTTATTAGGCTCGATGTAGTCACCAAATTTTATGTCCCCGTGAGGACCCTGGAGAATCCGCAGATCCTTGCATCTGTGGACGGCAACCCCTTACAAGAGACCGTTACGTTGGTTACGCAAGAGATTGAGCTGCAAATAGGGGCCCTGCACAAAGAGAGAATTACGTTCTATGTTTTAGCTGGTATCTCTCACCCTGTCCTCCTCGGTCTTCCTTGGCTGTGGCTCCACGAGCCCACCTTGGATTGACATAACAGCAATGTTCTGCGCTGGGGGAGTCCTGTCGGGCTCGGTGTCTGCTGACGGTGCATCCTGTAGGTGTCCCCCGTCCTCTCCCTGTTCCCTCCGGACTGCCGTCTGCGTATAGTGCCTTCTCGGATGTTTTCGACAAGAGAGAAGCTGAGGTCCTTTCTCCACATCGACCCTATGACTGCCCCATCGAGCTCATTCCTGGCACCACTCCTCCTTATGGAAGGATTTATCCTCTCTCCCTAGCCGAGACACAAGCCATGTCGGAGTACGTTCGGGATAACTTGGCCAGAGGTTTCATTCGGAAATCGTTATCTCCTGCAGGAGCGGGCTTCTTTTTTGTGAAAACGAAGGATGGGTCCCTTCATCCGTGCATCGACTATCGTGGTCTAAACCGCATCACGGTGAAGAGCAAATACCCGCTGCCTCTCATCTCTGAACTCTTTGATCGCCTGAGGGGAGCACGAGTATTTTCCAAGCTTGATCTGCGAGGAGCCTACAACCTTGTTCGCATACGGTCCGGGGATGAGTGGAAGACTGCATTCAACACACGGGATGGTCATTATGAGTATTTAGTCATGCCATTTGGCCTCTGCAACGCGCCTGCAGTATTCCAGGAACTCATCAATGACATCTTTCGAGATCTCCTCTATGTCTGTGTCGTGGTCTACTTAGACGACATCTTGATATTCTCCCCCGACTTGTCCACACATCATCGAGACGTCCGCCAAGTCCTCCAATGCCTCAGGGAAAATCACGTTGTTGCCAAATTGGAGAAATGTCTCTTTGAGCATGCTTCGTTGCCTTTCCTTGGTTACATCGTTTCGAGTTCAGGCTTAGAAATGGACCCTGAGAAAGTCTCTGCCATCCTCAATTGGCCACGTCCCCTTGGAGTAAAGGCAATCCAGCGCTTTTTGGGCTTCGCCAATTATTACAGGCAATTTATCCCTCATTTTTCTTCACTGACCAAGCCTATTTCTGCTCTCGTCCGCAAAGGAGTAAACCCCAACTCCTGGCCCCCTGACGCTGAAGCGGCTTTCGAAGCCCTGAAACAAGAGTTTGCGAAGTCTCCGGTGCTCCACCATCCAGATGCCAATAGGTCATTCATCCTCAAAGTTGATGCATCTTCAGTGGGAGCAGGAGCAGTCCTTCTGCAGAAATCCTCCTCTGGTCACTTGGCCACATGCGGATTCTTTTCTAAAGCGTTCTCCGCTCCGGAACGTGATTACTCCATTGGAGACCGAGAACTATTGGCCATAAAGCTAGCCCTCGAGGAGTGGCGCCATCTTCTCGAGGGAGCCGTCCATCCGTTTATCATATTCACGGATCATAAAAATTTGACTTACGTTCAGTCCGCCCAAAGGCTCAACCCACGGCAAGCCCGATGGTCTTTGTTTTTCGGGCGCTTTGATTTTGAACTCCACTTTCGACCAGGGAATAAGAATATCAAAGCCGACGCCCTATCCCGGTCATTTTTGTCAGTGGACAAGGAAGATGGACCTATGCATATCATCAATCTGGCCAAAATCCTTTCCGTGGCCCCACTAAGCGTACTTTCTCCACTACCGGGTAAGACCTTTGTTCATAGTGGAGACAGACCGAAGGTCCTGCGTTGGGGTCATTCGTCTAAAGTTTCTGGACATGCTGGAGTCAAGAAAACTCTCTCTCCGACTCCCACCACTATTGGTGGTCTTCGCTTCGCCAGGACGTGTTTGATTTCATCGCTTCTTGTCCCTCGTGTGCCAGGAACAAAGTCCTTAGACACCTTCCTCCGGGACTCTTACACCCGTTGCCTGTGCCTACGTCCCCGTGGACCCATATCGCTATGGACTTTGTCAACGATTTACCTCCCTCCTCAAAATGTACTGTTATCTTAGTGGTCGTTGATCAGTTTTCTAAAATGGCCCACTTCATTCCATTGCCAAGCCTGCCTTCTGCCCCTGAGTTGGCAAAGATTTTCTTGCTCCACGTCTTCCGACTCCATGGCTTCCGTCAGCATATTGTCTCGGATCAAGGAGTCCAGTTTACCTCCCGTTTTTGGCGAGCTCTCAGCGGATTGATGAAGATAGGCTGAGGAGAAATCCAGAGTTATCATCCCCAGTCGAACGGTCAAGTTGAGCGAGTCAACCAGGTCCTGAGTTCCTACCTCCGGCATTTTTCCAATGCTCACCAGGATGACTGGGCTTCTCTTCTTCCATGGGCTGAATTTGCTTAGAATAATCATCCCAGTGAAGCCTCATCCAAGTCTCCCTTTTTTGTGGTTTTTGGACAACATCCCGGCATTCCTCTTGCCGTTTCCCCAAACTCGGGTGTACCGGTGGCGGACTCCTTGTCTGTGGACTTCTCGCAGATTTGGAGGGACACCAAGGAGGCTCTTGAGAGAGCCAGTTGCAGAATGAAGAGGTATGGTGACAAAAAATGTTTGGACTCTCCTCCGTATCTCCCCGGAGATAAAGTCTGGCTATCTTCACGGTATATCAGACTAAAGATTCCCTCCTATAAGTTAGGTCCGCGTTACATTGGCCCCTTTGAAATCTTAAGGCGTATCAATGACGTGGCCTACAAGTTGAAATTGCCCACCTCGCTAAGAATCCCCAACGTCTTTCATGTATCACTCCTCAAACCTGCGGTATTTAACCGCTTCCACTCAGCCTCTTCTCAAAATCCCCAACCTAGAGCATGCTAACCTACTTGAGTTGATAATTTTACATAGTTATCTAATCTATTCTAGAGCTTTTGTTAAAGTAGTTTTTGAAACGTCAGAATATAATGCTCGGCATTTGCTTACAACTTGCAGGACATATTGCTTTTGTTCTTCATCTTTTGTCAGAAGGTCGTTAAAGTCGGTTACTTCCTACCTCTTTTAATTTTTCTTTCCTAACTTTTGGATTTACAACCCTAGCGTGCTCTGATGGTTCATCTGTGCTACTGAGCAATTTATTAGCCATTAACAACTTTTCTGTCATGGTCACGTGTGTCAGGACGCAGGTGTTTCCGCAAGGCGAACCCATGTGAAACACGTGACCCTGGATACACCGCCTCCAGTGGGGCGAATTTAAATAATAGAACGTGCAGGTGGATACGCCGCCTCCACCTGGCGAATTTAGGTATTACACGTTATACATAATAATCAAATAATAAAGGGGGAACCTGGGAAACTTTAACAATGGTGGGCCCTGCGATAGGGAATGGGGACATGGAGACCTCCTAAGCTCCCCTGAGCCAGTGTCCCTGCACTCCTTACATTCCCTAAACAGGCTCCGCACCTGTCGCCGCACGCGTACCTTTACGCCCTTGCTCACCCTGACCCTAAACCCTCACTAGGGAATGGGTCGGTGCGGAGACTAATCCCACCACTGCACTAATAACACACATGAGGAAAGAGACAATACAGGGGGAACACCACTTAGCTTTGTTCTGTTGCGTGCGCTCCCAGCAACAGAGCCCACCACCTGCGTGCATCCTCCCCTCCACCTGGATCCATCACCACAACTGGATCCGTCACCATCGTGCAGCCTGGGAGCAGAGTCCATCACCACTTGCAGCAGTCCAGTACACAGAGTCCCAAGATGAGTCCAGCCTCTGCCAAGAATCCAAGCATGCTCGAGTCCAGTTCTCAGCAACCAAGTCGAACATGCTGAGTGCAACTCTCTTCCTAGTTGCCACTCCTCTAAGCCATGCCCGCACTTCCCGCCTACACCATAAACTGCGACTCCACCAGGCCATGCCAGTCCTTCCTGCAGACACCATTAGCTGGCACTCATTCTCTCTGGCTGACTGCGCAGGACTCCTATCCAGCTCCATCATTCCACCAGGCTCTCCAACAACTCAGCAAGAAATATCACCAGCAGTGAGTGAACACCCTGAGACCCATTTATAGAGTGTCACACCTGAACCATAATTAAGTGCAACCTAACCTAAGGTGCAATACCACAACCACCACCGGGGACAGTCAAAACACCTTTGAACTTAACCAAAGTAAAAAAAGTTCACTTTGTCCTTTTAATACCGCCAGATCCAACACTGGATCATGACAGTACCCCCTCCTTAATGAGGGGCCTCTGGACCCTCATGACCACCCCTCATTAGGGAAACACCTACAGCGGGGACGCCCAGACCCTGAGTTCACCCTACCACTACCTGACACTTCAGGTTTATGACAAACACCGCTGATATTGGCAATAAAGTTCCTTTTGGAGGCACCACTCATCTCCAGAGCGCCGACCTGGGGAACGAGTTAATGTATGTGTATGTTTGCTCAGAGCTGATCAGACTCCACAACACATTTCCACAAGATGTTTTTTGGTGGCAGCCATACATGCTCGTTCACACACAGGTCCGGACCTGAACGTTTATTGCACACATACATTTGTCATAACTTGGTGAACTCACTCTGGACTTAACAGAGGCGTCCCCCTGTGTCACCACACTCACACCCCCACTATTCACCAAGGGACACCACCCTCCAACCCTTTCACCATGAGGACTGCCCTCCTAGGGTTGGTTAATGGCGAGGGTAGAGATTTGTCCCTACTCCCCCGCAGCACACCTGCTGCACACACCAGGAGGAGAAGGGGACCGGGAAATGGAGGAAATATACTCTCGCTGGTCGCCTCCACATGACCAGGAGGGCGGCTTCTTCGATGGTATGAAGATTCGGCGTAAAACCCCGCGGACTCTACATCAGTCTGCTCATCACTGGAACGCACCCCTTCACCTCGGGGAACACCAAGCAGCTCCGTGGGGCACCATTCCTCCCACCTGCCTGGGTACGCCCACGTGCATGAGCAAGTCCCGCTCCCCAGCAGCGACTCTAGGGGCTTTTGCCAGACCGCAGCCGCCATTTTTGTTTCTCTGGTTATCTGAGCAGAGGCCCCAGACCCTGATAACTGCTGCTGCAGCGGCTCTAACCACCTTGCCGCTCCCCACTCACATCAGTGGGGCCTGGCAGCAATTACTCAGCGGTCTCCACATGGCCAAAGCTCACCAGAAAAAAAACTGTAAGGCCTGTGATAATGTCATGGTCACGTGTGTCAGGACGCAGGTGTTTCCGCAAGGCGAACCCATGTGACACACGTGACCCTGGATACACCGCCTCCAGTGGGGCGAATTTAAATAATAGAACGTGCAGGTGGATACGCCGCCCCCACCTGGCGAATTTAGGTATTACACGTTATACATAATAATCAAATAATAAAGGGGGAACCTGGGAAACTTTAACAATGGTGGGCCCTGCGATAAGGAATGGGGACACGGAGACCTCCTAAGCTCCCCTGAGCCAGTGTCCCTGCACTCCTTACATTCCCTAAACAGGCTCCGCACCTGTCGCCGCACGCGTACCTTTACGCCCTTGCTCACCCTGACCCTAAACCCTCACTAGGGAATGGGTCAGTGCGGAGACTAATCCCACCACTGCACTAATAACACACATGAGGAAAGAGACAATACAGGGGGAACACCACTTAGCTTTGCTCTGTTGCGTGCGCTCCCAGCAACAGAGCCCACCACCTGCGTGCATCCTCCCCTCCACCTGGATCCATCACCACAACTGGATCCGTCACCATCGTGCAGCCTGGGAGCAGAGTCCATCACCACTTGCAGCAGTCCAGTACACAGAGTCCCAAGATGAGTCCAGCCTCTTCCAAGAATCCAAGCATGCTCGAGTCCAGTTCTCAGCAACCAAGTCGAACATGCTGAGTGCAACTCTCTTCCTAGTTGCCACTCCTCTAAGCCATGCCCGCACTTCCCGCCGACACCATAAACTGCAACTCCACCAGGCCATGCCAGTCCTTCCTGCAGACACCATTAGCTGGCACTCATTCTCTCTGGCTGACTGCGCAGGACTCCTATCCAGCTCCATCATTCCACCAGGCTCTCCAACAACTCAGCAAGAAATATCACCAGCAGTGAGTGAACACCCTGAGACCCATTTATAGAGTGTCACACCTGAACCATAATTAAGTGCAACCTAACCTAAGGTGCAATACCACAACCACCACCGGGGAGAGTCAAAACACCTTTGAACTTAACCAAAGTAAAAAAAGTTCACTTTGTGCTTTTAATACCGCCAGATCCAACACTGGATCATGACATTTTCATTGTCTGTAATGGTGGGATCAAAAAACGATAATCCCACCAACTCTGCATTCAAATACCACAAATGGTTCGAAAATTTGGTCAGGGCTATTTCTGCAATGTTGTTGTCACATTCTTTATAGTCTAACAGACTATGCAAAATACCTAAATCTTAAAATACCTCAATTTGGATTTTTTTCAAACTTTGAGCGACGAGCGGCACGGGTTAACGTCGTTTGATCGAGCTCAAATTTTGGCTATCTCAATATCTGGAAAGGGGAATCGTTTTGTGGGGTCCAGACGGACAAAATTCCGACATCGATTTTTTGCGGTCACCCTACTGAGCACTTACATCGGGGTTTACATTTAAATCTCTGAGTGCCTTGATTCAGATGAAAACCCCAACTGACCCATTCACTGTAATGCAGCAGCAGAGTTACTCTGCACTCTGTCTGGCCTCTGTTCAGTGATGTCCTTCATTTCAGAGGTGCACAGAACTGTTGTCGACCCCACTTTTATGCACACCTAAAAAGACAGACACTGCCAGATCATAGGTGACCAGTCAGTGTCCACAGTGCCTCCATCTTCCTCATAATAGGGAATATGCCACTGGTGGTTCCGTCTGAACCACGTATTTCAGATATTTACACGGAAACCCTGGTGTAAGCTCTAGCATAGAGCACAGGATAAATTTGAGCCGAGCCTTACTGCCATCTTTGGGAGGCAGAATGAAAAAATCAACAGCAGTTGTGGAATTGGTTTTATGTATTTTTTTATGCCATTTATCATTTGTATTAGTGATTAGACAACCTTATTTTTTTGGTCTGTGCGATTACAGCAATACGAGATTTATATCGAGATTTTATGTTTGGCTGCTGTCACACTAAAAAATGCTTTTCATTGCAAAAACAAGTTTTTGCTTCGCCATATTTTGATAACTATAAATTTTCAATATTTCGGCTGACAGTCATGTGATTACTTGTTTCTTGTGAGACGAGTCAACATTTTAATTGGTACCATTTTCGGGCACATGACATTTTTTGATCGCTTTCTATTCTGAATTTTGGGAGGAAGAATGAACAAAAACAGCAATTCAGGAATTTTTTTTTAGCTTTTTTTTATTCCGTTCCACATGTGGTAAAATTGATAATGCAGCTTTATTCTTTGGGTCAGTACGATTACAGTGATACCACATTTATATTTTTTTATGTTTTGGCGCTTTTACACAATAAAAACCATTTTATATAAAAATAGGCAGCATATTTTTTGCAGGATAGATGACGTTTTCAGAGATATCATCTTTATCTTTTTATCTAGATTTGTTTTTTTTTTATTCCGTTTGTGAGGGGTTGACTCACTCAGCTGCTTGCAGAGGTAAACTCAGGAATGCTTCTTGGGTTATCACCTGCTGGTTTATTAGTGCACAGCATAAACCATAGCAAGTTTGAACAAAATAAACATGGCATTTCTAGCCTAATGGAAAAACAAAAGATAAATTACAGCAAAGTCCTTATCTGACGGGTTTGCCTGCTCAGACCACCATATTTTTTCAGCTCCTCTTGGAGCCACTGTCTGGAGACTTTGCTCTCCAAACACACAACCCAGAAAAAAAAAACAGTGGTTGAACATTTAACTTCCCAACCACATCCTTGAGGTGGAGATATGGTGAGCAGGCATCCATCTCTCACCTACTCACAAAAACCCAAACCCTTATAATGGCTGGTTAACCCCTTCAGCACCTAGCATGCTGAAGTGAAACTTATGGGTTTCACAACACGGAGGAAATCATCTTTGTGACACATAGCTCCAATCACATACAGTGCCAGTGACGCTGTCACATGTTGTATTCCATTTTTTGAGCTTCCATCGCGTTGCGCAGATGAAAGCACAGGAGCTCCCGACCTCTGCTATGCCCCGCGATGTCGCTGTCACTATTGACAGCAGCATCACAAGGGTTAAATGCCAGCGATTGGTGCTAGCACCCATCATGGGCGTTTCTGCAGTGTCAGCTCTCATATAGAGCTGACACCCGCATTTGGATACGGTGGTGCTCAGCGTGAGACTACGTGTTCATGGCGCCGTATGGGAACATATCTTACGCAGAGCAGTATATACCTGTATACTGTGCATATTGGGAAGGGGTTAAGCAGGTAGGCAAATGTGTTACCTCACAAACGTAATCAGCCACGATCCCAATCTGTAATGTCTGCATACTCTTTTGCTTCCTTCCCTAGCCAGGAGTTGTGATATGATCAGACCATGTTGCTGTTCGGTGAGACACAGCCATTACACAGCACAAAGCAGGGGCACATATATAAGATTAATTTAGCACAGGAACATTTTTATTTAACACATCCAATTGTGGAACTTATCATTATTCCAAGATAAATTGACTAAAACATACTTTGTGGTAAAATCCCTTTAAAAGCTAACTTTATAATAAAAACTGTAAAGGTTGTGTACATTTTTGGTACACAAAAGTCTCTTAAGCAGATTTATCTGTCTCCATGGTTATAGACTACAAAAAAACGCTATATGACCAAAAACATCTGTGCAACTTGTCATTGTGCAACTTTTTTAGAGCTGCAATTTTGCTGAAGTCAAAAATGTCCAAATCACAGATGTCTTTTGTGTTGAAATACAGGTGCATCTCACAAAATTAGAATATCATCAAAAAGTTAATTTACTTCAGTTTTTCAATACAAAAAGTGAAACTCGTATATTATATAGAGTCATTACAAACAGCGTCAGACTGGCCCACCGGGGAACCGGTGGATTCTCCGGTGGGCCCTGGCACCTGCTGGCATACAGGACCAGCAGTTGCCTAGGGCCCCCCCTGCTCCAGGGGCCCCCAGCCAGTGGTGTGTGGCACACCCTGCAGCTGCTATGGGGGCCCCTGCCAGCGGAGCAGCAGCGGGTGTCAGGAGGCAGGAGCCCCTGTCCCCGCTGCTAAAGAGAAATGAATATTCACTGCGAAGCAGTGAATCTCATTTCAGGTCTCCACCCCCCCAGAGGCCCCGCCCCCAGCCCAGTAAGCCGCTCTGCAGACTACAGCTGTAAATCAGGGCCGGCGCCGCCCTCAGTCCCCTCTGCTCCTGGCTCACAGCCAGTGCGCGATGACGTCACTACATCGCGCACCCGCTGTGTGTCTGGCAGAGGGGGCAGCTCCTGACACTGAAGCCGGGATCAGCGTGGGAGCGAGGAGGAGAGGTGAGTATTGTGTTTTGTTTTGTTTTTTATATCTCTCTCGCTCTCTCTATCTGTCCTATCTATCTATCTCTATTTCTCTA